>NC_090725.1:281636634-281679134 GCF_036898095.1 Palaemon carinicauda
TTGGCGAAAGCCTCTCATCATAGTTTATACATGACAGCTTTACTATAACAATGTCACTGATCTTTATATTTCATATTTTTATTCAATACTTTTCATATATGTTTTTATATATTTCCTTTATTTCATTTCTTCGGTGGGCTATTTTCCCTGTTTGAGCGGAGCCCTAGGGAATGTAGCATCCTGCTTTTCCAATTAGGATTGTAGTTTAGATAGTAACTATAATAGGTGGTTTGAGCACACTCTTAATGCTCATAGAAATCAATGGCAAACTAAACGCATGTTAAGAGAGACATCATGTTATCTGAAAAATGAATTGTAGGATAATGCAAAAGAGGGTTTTCTACCCACGATAAGTTCAGGCTCTGATATTCCTAATAGATAAGATGTTTAAAAGAAGAATTTTGTTTCTGGTTTTATATTATACTTTGAATATGATACTCGATACAGAGACATGCAATTTAGAGTTAAAGTCAGTAAAGTGTCTCTAGATGGTAATACAAAAGATATCTAACAGGACTAAACAATGTCATTAAGTTTTTTGGGGATTATTGATACCGTATCATAGAAGTTCACGAATAATTTAGAGTGTATTGTACTTAATGGACAAAGGGACGCCCTTACTATACCCTTATTTCTGTTTATAAAACGTTATTCTGAATGATGATATATTATTAGACACATTTACCTTAACCAATTGTATTTGTTTTTTCTTGGGTAAATGGAATTTGTTTGAATAAAAACCAATAGATATATAACGGGTGATATGCTGAAAGGAATTGCATTTTTTAGAATGACCTTTCCTTTGTTCTAAAAGATCTATTTTTTTTTAATATATAAAAATATACCAAATGCGTTTTGTAGGAAAATAGCACCAGAAGAATAGTTCTTTATTCTTGATTAGAGTCATGTCAGCTTTATCCCATTTCGTTATTATTATGTCTAATTTTCTTATACAAGTAATTAGCTATGATAGATCTTTGAGGAATATTATTATATTGATTCATGTTTACAGCCTTTATATTTTTTGAACGTGGTAACTAGTTATGACATATTACATTACCAAATGAATTGCTACAAATACCTATAATTCAAATTGGAAATAGAAATAAATATTACATTGGTTTTTCATTCATACATTTATGTGATATATATATATATATATGTATATATATATATATATATATATATATATATATATATATATATATATATATATATATATATATATATATATATATATAAAATGTGTGTGTGAGTGTGTGTGTACGGGTATGTAAATGTATGTATGCAATACATATATTTATATAGATAATATATATGTGTATATATATATTATAAATACATATGTATAAATATATGTATTTAATATATATATATATATATATATATATATATATATATATATATATATATATATATGTGTGTGTGTGTGTGTGTGTGTGTGTGTGTTTTTGTGCGCATATGTCAATGCATGTATGTAATACATACATTTTTATAGATGATATATATAGAAATATGATTATATACGAACTACAACGGTGCAGTTATGATATTTTGGTATACCTTCAGGATCCGCCCTCTCACCAGGGTATGACTATGCCCTGATCCCCTTACCGAGGACGAGAGAGACCAATTACACTAGTTGTACGTATGTTGATTCTTCTCAGCGTGATTGAATATATATATATATACATATATATATATATATATATATATATATATATATATATATATATATATATATATATATATGTGTGTGTGTGTGTGTGTGTGTGTGTATATGCATATATATGCATACATATATATATATATATATATATATATATATATATATATATATATATATATATATATATACATATATATATATATATATATATATATATATATATATATATATATATATATATTTATATATATGTATATGAAAAACGTAATACTAATACCAAACTCGTTTAATTGTCAGTAAACACAGAAACATTAAATAGCTGTGGCTTCCAAATCAGGTAAGAGATTAGGAATTGCAAACAAGAGATGATCAACGTTTGAAACACACTACGAGAATTGAAGAGTTTTCAGGAAGGCAGAGGACATAGATTAGTCAGCGGAGATGTAATATCCTTCTTAATCATCCCCATTGGTTTTGATCCGAAATGGTATTGACGAAATCTGAATTCCAAGATCTTGAGATCTATAAATTTTGTTTTGCTCGTTTTATCAAAGCAGATTCTGTTTTATGTATTTGATATAAATTTTGATCGTCATGCCATACATTACACTTGATATGTGCTTTGAATGATGTAAGTATTTATTACTGACCTTTAATTATGAATTATTACTCTGTGAAAGCAAATTACTTTGAAATCTAATCTAGGTTTTGCCTATCCGATATAGGATTTTGATTAACCTTTGGTTTTCTGCTTTTAATATTTTACCAAACATTAACTATAACTTCCCAAATGGAATTGTCATTGCTAAAACAAAATAATGACCACGTCCAAGTGTTTGGCGTACATTTTTGATACCGTCCAAGTAAGTGATTTCGATTTAATGAAAAAAAAAATTATAATGTTGAGGTGATAGCAACGACGAAAGATTAGTTTAGATTTAGAAAAAAAGTAATCACATATTTCAAAGCCAACATCAAGGTAAATGTTTATTCAAATTCTTATTCAAACAGTCTGGCTTTCTCAATTATAAGGCTTAACACTACACTGTACTTTAGAAGCTTTATTTCAGCTTTGGCCAGATTGTGGAAATGATTTCCTAATCTTCAGCAAATGTTTGTATTCAATGTTAAACTGTTTGGCGAATTCACTGATGTTTATATTTATTAATTTTGTTCAATGCATCTCATATGTGGTTTATATTATTTCCTTATTCCTTTTCCTCAGTGGGCTATTTTCCCTATTGGAGTCCAAGGGCTTGTAGCATCCTGCTTTCCTAACTAGGATTGTATTTTATATAGTAATAATAATAGTTAGTTATAGTACACTCTTAATGCTCATAAAAATCAATGGCAAACTAAACGTATGTTAAGAGAGACATCATGTTATCTGAAAAATGAATTGTAGGATAATGCAAAAGAGGGTTTTCTATAGATGATAAGTCTAAGCTCTAATATTCATAACGGTTAAGATATTTATTTGAGGAATTTCCTTTCTGGCTCTGTATTCTACTTTGAATATGATACTTGTTACAGAGACATACAATTCAGAGTCAAAATCAGTAAAGTGTCTCCAGCTGGTAATCCTAAAGAAATCAAACAGGTCCAAACAATGTCATTAGGTTTTAAAGGGATTTTGATACCGTATCATAGTACTCCGTAAATAAATTTGAACGTATTGTTCTTGGGGGGGGGGGGACCAAGGACACTCTAGCTGTATCCTAATTTCTGTTCATATAATGTGACTTTTAATGATGATACATTATTAGACACATTTACCTTAACCACATTATTGTTCTATATTTGGTAAATTGAATTTCTTTAAATAAAAAAAAAAAAACAATAAATATATAATGGGTGATATGGTGAAAAGGGAATTTCATTTTATAGAAAGACATTTTCTTTGATATAAAGGATCTTTTTTTTTTATCATGCAAAATATCCCGAATGGGGTTTTTTTTTTTAGAGGAAAAAGTGTTAGAATAAACGAGAGAGGATGCCAGCTAGCCATTTTGAAATTCTCTTACACGTAAAACCTTTTGTCTCTATGCCAGATTATCATTGTGGGTTTCTGGGGTGACAGGAATATCTTTGTGGTTGAAATTAACTTGATTTTTTTTTCTATATTTCTCCATCAATTCACTGCCTTTATTGTCTCGTCCATTAAAATGATTTCTTCGAAAAAAAATTATTTGAACGATTTGGAGAGAATTTTTTTTTTAAGTTTTCAAGAAGTTTAGTAGTATTTTTCGCCGAATAATTTTATAAGAATATTTCTTTATTCGTGGTCAGAATCATGTGATGTTTATCCCATTCTGTTATCACAATGTCTAATTTTCTTATACAAGTTATTAGATGTGAGGAATATAATTATCATCATCATTATTATTATTATTATTATTATTATTATTATTATTATTATTATTATTATTATTATTATTACTTTCTAAGCTACAACCCTAGTTGGAAAAGCAGGATGTAGCCCAGAGGCTCCAATATTGAAAATAGAAAAAAGGAAAGGTAACAAGAAAAAATTGAATATTTTAAGAACAGTTTCCATTTTAATATCGTGCAATGCCCCTTTCGTTTATATTCTTATAAATCTGTGTAACTCAACAGTAACAGTAATAATTATTATTATTATTATTACAACCTAAGCTGCAACCCTAGCTGGAAAAGCAGGATGCTATAAATCCAAGTGCTCTAGCAGGGAAAATTAGCCGATTGAGGAAAGGGAATTGGGAAATAAGTAAACTACAAGAGAAGTAAATAACAATTAAAGTAAAATACTTCAGGAACAATAACGATATTAAAATTGATCTTTCATATATAAAATATAAAATTTTTAAAAACAAGGGAAAGAGGAATAAGATTGAATACAGTACCCAATTGTACCCTGAAGCAATAGACCATGGTATAGAAGGTATGGCATCACCCAAGACTAGAGAACAATAGCTGTATTTTTTAGTGTCTTTCACCCTTACCAAGTCAAAAGTAGCTACTGAACAATTACAGTGCTGTAATTAATCCCTTGAGCAAAGAAGAATTGTTTTGTAAGCTGTGTTGTTAGGTGCCTGAGGACAGAGGAGACTGTGGAAAGAATATGCCAGAATATTCGGCTCATGTGTAGGCAAAAGAAAAAGGAGCCGTAACCTGAGAGAGAGAGAGAGAGAGAGAGAGAGAGAGAGAGAGAGAGAGAGAGAGAGAGAGAGAGAGAGAGAGAGAGAGAGAGAGAGATCCAAATTAGTACTGTTTGGCTAGTCAAGAGACCCAATAACTCTCTAGCGGTAGTATCTTAACGGGTGGTTGGTGATTGTTTAGGTCACCAGTTTTTTTAAATACTGTATTTGACAGTATTTAATCGAACAGCCTACTGAATCCTATAAGTTATCGTCCCTATATGAGTATGAGCTATTCCAAGGCTATTAATCTTACATTTATTTTCCCTTTAGTTAAAAGCCATCAATAGCTTGTAATCTACTTGTTTTGGTCCTGTTCGGTAATTTGATCGTTCTCTCGCCTGTAGACTACTTGACGTTTTTAGCTCATCTATCAAAAAATTGTTTTCTGTATAGTAGAATTGCACATCGTAAAGTACATAAGGAAATTCTCGTGATGGGACGTAAACTAGTTTTATTTACTGTTTTTAGTGATAATACTATAGAGAGAGAGAGAGAGAGAGAGAGAGAGAGAGAGAGAGAGAGAGAGAGAGAGCTTGGTAGTAGAAGGTGAAAGGCAGTTATCAATCGTTTTATTGGTTTATACAATGCGGATGTTATAAGAATTATTCAACTAAATTTCATTCAATTTTTGGACAGAAGATTACTTACACAAAAAATATTTTCGTCATGAAGAATGGTAAAGGTAAACAGCAGACATACAAGAATTATGCTGCAGTACAGTAATTGATAATATTTTTTTTTTCAAACTTATTACCGTAATATGTTTTGGCAATCATGAAAATAACATGGATGAAAAAAACGATATTCCAATGATCCCAATGATAGCAAAAATATGTTATAAGATATTGCTAATTTTTGCATAGGAACCTTTTTACTAAGATTCTTCCATTTCTTTATTCAAAGCTACATAGAGGTCAAGAGAGATAACAATTCCCAAAAGAAAAATGCAGGATTATTTGTTTTATATTGCAATTTTTTTTTGTGTGTGTTTTTGCATATACAGCAAGATGAACATCAGGGGACAAAGAACAGTTTTTGTAGCTGATATCAAACGGTGCCAATTAGATAAATTAATTATTATTTTCCAATCATCTCGATGAAAATGATGATTAATTAATTTGCTTTCCTTTACCTGCAAGGATGCAGTGATCAAGAAGGAAATGAAACCTGTAGTGGAACTTGTATGATAAAACTCAGTATATTTCAATATCCAATGATTAACGCTGTCTTCCAATAATTGCAAAAGTATTAAGAAAATGGGATGATTGGAATCGAAAATTCTTTTACCCTTCACGTAGGATGATTAAGCCTTTTTAACTCTTCTCTGATTACAAAGGATTTTAAAATTCTAGGACGATATAAGCAAGTTTCTAAAAACTTGCTAACTTCACATTCCTTTAGACGGAGGGATTATCCGCGTAGCCAATATATTTGAAATATTCTGTGTATCCGTCTGAGATCAGATACTTTTTCGACTCCATTTTCTAAAGGTGTAACTATTATCCGGGGATAGACTTGTTTGCCTAAATATTTTTGTTTCATGTGGTTAACAGTATGAAGAATAATTTGTATAACGTTTTTAGTATGTTCAGAAACACACCCCTTTGATATTCAGAGTTGAAATAAAACCATGATTATTGGTATTTGATGTGTATTCATGAGCGGAATTAGCAATTTCCAAGCAATTATTTTTACATTAGATCCTAAAACCGTTTGATATTCTAATATGAAACATTGTCACTATTCCCAATTCATAACTTATTCACAAAATATTCGCAAGCAATGCAAGGGATATTTAATGTCAATAAAATGTAATATAAGAGCTGCCTATTGAGACTCTTGTAATTACTATATCAAAATGTTATTAAATTTTCTTTAGAAAGTGCATAGCTTGTTTATATGAAGACCAAGGACTGCAAGAAATAACCTTTTTGGAAATCCGAAGTTGAAGATGAACCCTTGTGGTATTCATGAACTCTCAGCTCTAAGGATATTTTTACCAATTCCTCAAGATCGAAAGTTCATTTGAGTGAAAATAACAAAAAATGTATATGGGTAACAGAGTCTCAGGTGGGCCTTTATACAATAGACGCTCAATTAGAGCTGTTTTGTTGTTTCTTTGCAATGAAGATCTCTTCAGGAATGGGAAGGGAAAAGATCAAACGACTTTGATTAAAATGAGATCTTTGCTGCGAAGGTTTTTTTTTCTTAATTATTCTTCACGCACATACAGATTTATTGTAAATGTATATATATATCTACATATATATACATATATATATATATACATATATATATATATATATATATATATATATATATATATATATATATATATATATATATATATATGCATACATATATATATATATACACACAGTATATACTGTATAAAGATACATGTACACACTCATATAAATATGTATGTGTATATATATATATATATATATATATATATATATATATATATATATATATATTATATATATATATATGCATACATATATATATATACACACAGTATATACTGTATAAAGATACATGTACACACTCATATAAATATGTATGTGTATATATATATATATATATATATATATATATATATATATATATATTATATATATATATATATATATATATATATATATATATATATATATATATATATATATATATATATATATGTTAACCAGTGAATAACCTGACAAATGAACCTGGAAACTACAATACATTCCCTGCAATTGACAATTCGCTCTCAACAGCAGACATGTTCCGAGTCTCACAACATGAATAGGTAAATATACACAATTAATTTTTTTTCCGGATTTTATTCAAAAGTATTTTATCCTAAAACGTGTTACTGGTATATATTATTTAGCCACCGAATGAAACAATGAAACGTTTTTGAAGTAAGAGTGATTATTGGTATACGGCGTGTTCAAAATTCCACGCTTGGATGATAGAATCCACTTTTGTTTAGTGTCCCAGTTGTTCAGAATTTATGGAGAGAGAGAGAGAGAGAGAGAGAGAGAGAGAGAGAGAGAGAGAGAGAGAGAGAGAGAGAGAGAGAGAGAGAGAGAGAGAGAGAGCTATTAATTTAAATAGATTGACTCCTCAAAATATGCATCAATGCTTACACTCCTTACTCTTGCTCTTGAATGACTCAATATTAAAGAGAGAGAGAGAGAGAGAGAGAGAGAGAGAGAGAGAGAGAGAGAGAGAGAGAGAGAGAGAGAGAGAGAGAGAGAGAGAGAGAGAGAGAGAGTGTTTTGCAGTGTTTTCATTCTCCTAACAAAGCAGCTGGATATTGCAAGGTATATTCAAAAGCGGGAAAAGGTCTGGTAGTATTTATATACTAAACAGGAAGTAACTCTTAAAATATTGCTACACCCAAGGGCTAATTCTTATTCACAAACATATAATGAACTTAGGATTTATGAAAATCTATTTTTGCCCTTATTCTATTACTACGGGACTGAGAATTATTAGAGAAATGTCATACTTGGAAACTGCTACCTACGTCAAGTTGGTATGGTTTTATTAAGATAATGTTTAAGGTTATTATAAGAAAGTATTTTATTACATCTTGACATTTGGGATGGAATATATAAGATGTTGGGAATTTTTCCATAAGAACATTTTTGTTAGAAAATACAGGATTATTTGGTTTATTTTGCAATTTTTATTGTGTATACTAATATTTGTATATTCAGCAAGATGAACATCAGTGGGCCAAAAATGTTTTTTTTTTTTTTATCTGATTTCAAACGAAGTCATTCAGGTAACTTAATGTTTATTTTCCAATCATCTCAATGAAAAGATTGATTAATTAATTCTCTTTCCTTTACCTAAAAGGATGACATGATCAGGAAGGAAATGAAACCTGTAATGAAGTTCGTGGCTCTATGATAAAGCTCCGCATATTTCAATATCAAATAATTAACGGTATCTTCCAATAATTGCAAAAAATATAAAGAAAATGGGATAATTGAAATCGACATTTTTTTAAACCCTTCGCGTAAGACGATTAAGCATTTTTAACTCCTTTCTGATTACAAAGGAGTTCAAAATGTTAGGACGATACTAGCATGTTTTTAATGAATTTATAGGTTCACATTCCTTTAGACGGAGGGATAATCCACGTAATTAGTACATTTGAAATATTTTGTTTCCGTCTGAAATCACATGTTATTTTTTGACTCCATATTCTAAAGGCGTAATTTTTTCTTGGGAATAGATTTGTTTTCATAAATGTTTTCTTTTATGTTGTCACCATTAGGAGGAATAAATTGTATGGCGTTTTTATTAAGTTCAGAAACACACCCCTTTAATATTTAGAGTTGAAATAAAGCCATGAGTATTGGTATTTGATGTCTATTCATGAGCGGAATTAGCAATTTCCAAGCAATTATTTTTACATTAGATCCTAAAACCGTTTGATATTCTAATATGAAACATTGTCACTATTCCCAATTCATAACTTATTCACAAAATATTCGCAAGCAATGCAAGGGATATTTAATGTCATTAAAATGTAATAAAAGAGCTGCCTATTTAGGCTCTGGTTATTACTATATCAAAATGTCATTAAATTTTCTTTAGAAAGTGAGTAGTTTGTTTATATGAAGACCAAGAACAGCAAGAAATAAGCTTTTTGGAAACCCGAAGTTGAAGATGAACCTTTGTGGTATTCCTGAACTCTCAGCTCTAAGCATATTTTTACCATTTGCTCAAAATCGAAAGTTCATTCGAGTGAAAATAACAAAAAATGTATATGGGTAACAGAGTCTCAGGTGGGCCTTTATACAATAGACGCTCAATTAGAGCTGTTTTGTTGTTTCTTTGCAATGCAGATCTCTTCAGGAATGGGAAGGGAAAAGATCAAACGGCTTTGGTTAGAAATGAGATAATTGCTGCGAAGGTTTTTTTTCTTATTTATTCTTCACGCACATGCAGATTTATAGTAAATGTATATATTTACATACATATATATTCATATATATATATATATATATATATATATATCTATATATATATATGCATACATATATATATACACAGTATATACTGTATGCATATATATATGTATATATATATATATCTATATATATATATATATATATATATATATATATATATATATATATATATATATATATATATATATATATATATATGCATACATTTATATATACACACAGTATATACTGTATAAAGATACATGTACACACTCATATATATATATATATATATATATATATATATATATATATATATATATGAGTTTATATGTATCTTTATACAGTATATATTGTATATATATATATATATATATATATATATATATATATATATATATATATATAATGTATACATATATGTATGCATATATATATATATATATATATATATATATATATATATATATATATAAATATATATATATACACACACAGTATATACTGTATAAAGATACATGTACACACTCATATATATATATATATATATATATATATATATATATATATATATATATATCTATATATCTATATATATATATATATATATATATATATATATATATATATATATGTATATATATGAGTATGTATATGTATCTTTATACAGTGTATATATATATATATATATATATATATATATATATATATATATATATATATATATATGTGTGTGTGTGTGTGTGTGTGTGTGTGTGTGTGTGTGTGTGTGTGTGTGTGTGTGTTAACCAGTGAATAACCAGACAAATGAACCTGGAAACTACAATACATTCCCTGCAATTGACAATTCGTTCTCAACAGCAGACATGTTCCGAGTCTCACAACTTGAATAAGTAAATATACACAATTAATTTTTTTATGGTTTTTATTGAAAAGTATTTTATCCTAAAACGCGTTACTGGCATAAATTATTTAGCCACCGAATGAAACAATGAAACGTTTTCGAAGTAAGAGTGATTAGTGGTATATGTTGTGTTCAAAACTCAACGCTTGGATGATAGAATCCACTTATGTTTAGTGTCCCAGTTGTTCAGAATTTAAGGTGAGAGAGAGAGAGAGAGAGAGAGAGAGAGAGAGAGAGAGAGAGAGAGAGAGAGAGAGAGAGAGAGAGAGAGAGAGAGAGAGAGAGGGGGTCTGGAGTGTCTTCATTCTCCTAACAAAGCAGCTGGATATTTCAAGGTATATTCAAAAGCAGGAAAAGATCTGGTAGTATTTATATACTAAATAGGAAGTGACTCTAAAAATATTGCTACAGCCAAGGGCCAATTCTTATTCACAAACATATAATGAACTTAGGATTTATGTAAATCTATTTTTGCCATTATTCTATTGCTACGTGACTGAGAATTGTTAGAGAAATTTCATACTTGGAAACTGCTACCTACGTCAAGTTGGTATGGTTTTATTAAGATAATGTTTAAGGTTATTATAGTGGAGTATTTTATTACATCTTAACATTTGGAATGGAATATTTCCATAAATAATAAAATTCAAATTTCATAGCATATAACGTTATGTCCGATAAACTGTTAAAAGAAATATTCAAATATTTAATTTTGCATTATTCTGAAAAAAGAGCACATGCATTATCATACTCATTTATGTATAATACGTGTATATATATATATATATATATATATATATATATATATATATATATATATATATATATATATATATATATATATATATATATGTGTGTGTGTGTGTGTGTGTGTGTGTGTGTGTGTGTGTGTGTGTATATATATATTTGACGTATGTGTCAAAGTCATTAGACGTAAGCCATTGAATTATATTCAGAGGATCAGTTCCCTTTGAACAATTTGGGATTTTGATTATGCAAATATGTTTATTTGAGCTTATGTAAATATTTTTCGAGTTTTGATTATTGGTGTTGATGACACACACTTCAATTTTGTATGTTATATTTTTTTTGCGATATATGCAGTAGCCTAATATGTCTGCATACATTTTCTTATTATTTTACGCAAATATGCATCCTACATACAATCAGAAATGCAAAAAGAATGAAAAAGAAATATAATCGAACTTCTAGTTACTCTTACAAGTAGCTCGATTACTTTTAAGGCAGTTCATTTTTATATTTCCTATTGATTGTCAGGAACCCTTAGCAATTATCCTTGCCTATTCCAAGATGACAATATCAGAATGAAAAAGAATAGCCACACAAAAGACAAGGATATAGCTTGTAGGATGTCAATGGACTGTCTCACAGAAGCAGGAAGAGAATCCTAAAGATGGGAAGCCGTAAAAGCAGTCCCATTAAAGATGGGAACATGGATGGGTTCCTATCATAGGTGCCACAACACTTTCATAAATAACTGAATGAAATAACACATCGATAAAGGTGTCAAAGGAATAGAAAAGTGGTAGTAATTCAATATTAACGAAGAGGGAAGTGAAGCAATAATAAATTCAAACCTTAATACCAATTAAAGATGGATGGACCAGAATTGGAATAATCATCTCTTAGAAGAAAATAGTTTGCTAAGAAAAATATTGATAGATATTTGTTAAAAGAGGATATTTACTGTCATCTTTAACAAACATTTTAGTTCCCTTGCCTGATATGTCTTCATATTTGAGTAAAATATTTTGCTGAAACTTTTATTCCTATTAATAGTCATGTGAAACTATTACTATTTATGAAATGTACTATTTGCCACCAGTCTTAACATCTGAGAATTCAATGTTTAGTAGTTGAATCTACATTTGAATTGGATCAGCTAGTCTTTAATAAACGGAAGTGTTGATTGTTTCATAAGAATAATATCTATGAATAACTCTCCCATTATATTTAGTGTACTGTATGTATTATAACTCATTTATGGACTTATAAGAAACCGTTTCTCACTAATTTCAAATTTAATCAGCTATTTTGTCTGGGCTTTAAAATTATTTATGGTTTTCAGTTAAGTTTTGACAATCGAAAAATATCACCCTAAATATAAATAATGCGAAGTTGCTGTTGGGAACTAACAAAGAGGCGAGAGGAAGGAAAGTGAATTATATTCAACATTATATCTAGTTTACATACAGATAGTTGAGAGCAAGAATGGCACAAAATTCAAACAGTATAGATTATGTCATAGCAAGCTGAAGATGGCCGTTTTAATCGGACACTTATATTTTCCTTAAACATGTTTCTATTTTCAGTGCGGGGAGAGAAAAAGTTAGGAAAAAAAAAAAAAAAACAATAACATTACAGGGTACATGTTATCGTGCCGATATTTCTGTCTTTGCCTGTCACCATCTTATGTTGAACATGCTACCATCCATGTAGTAATCTTTTTGGACATCACCTTCTTAAAGTTTTGATGCAATGAAGTCATTACTGAGGAAATAACTAGATTGAAAAGGGAAGGGACTAGGTACGTAACTGTTCTTTACCACAATTTCCACAGGAAAGGCCGTGGATCCAAGCCATGCTGGAATGTAAGAGTATTTTTATGAATTCGCTTAGAACTTCAATTTTTGCAGCTATGTTTCTTAGGAACTTGGAGGGTACAGTGTTAAATGCATCTCTCCTGTATCTGCCTTGAAAATGAATTCGATAGTCCTTCTTTCCTTCCTAAACTTGTAGTGGTCTCTGGTAACAGAAATTCACGTATACTTTTAGCTAAGTGCAAGAGCATAACTGTAGCTAGTATTTTACCAGTTGGTGATTTTTTTAATCACTTCAATACCCCTTGTTCTTATAGATAAGAATTATTATGGAGTCTGTCAAGAATTATTGCGTTGTACTCTCCACACCATTAAACCCAGATGATTTTGTGCAGCTCATTTTTGAGACGGCAGCCTTTGGACTTACTCCAAGACTGCAGATTTTGCCTTCAGTGATGCTTTTTATGACACTCAGATTTTCAAGAAATTCTAGAAGTTTAGGAATTCATGCTATAGATTTGATAACAGAAAAATATTAACAAACTTTTTGTATGATTTTTGCTGATGTTACTTGATGTATTTATTTTTATTTTATGATAATAATACCATTGAATGTAATTTTCTTCCAGATATATGAACGAATAGGCTACTTTATTTCAGGAATTCTTTTGATTTAACTTACAGACTTACAAAAGAATTCTAATATTTGGATTCAAAGATATTAAATAGCCATAAATACTATAGATATTCATTTATTTATATGATGTGATTATCTAGTGGGAATGTCACTACATTATAATCTTTGGGTCACAAGTATCAAAATAATCATCCTTCTTTTGTCCCAAAGATGGAGGATTGGCTGGAATATAGGTTTACCTGCTGAGTCATCATTACCCATTGCTTCTGTGGTATATTTACTGGATCGCTGGTAGAATGTGAAAAGAAATAAAAACATAATTACATGCCATTTACATCTGCCACTCATGCCTTACCTTTCAACCTATAAATATAAGTCACATATATCTTATTTTCATATTTTGGATAAGCATAATAATCGGATATTGATTTCAAGTAAGAAGTAAAATGGAAGTTTGCTAAAGACAAAGTGTACTAAAATATTCAACTAATTCACTATCGCTACACAGTCTGTATGATGACATAAGATAGCCTTTGACTCTCATTTCCTCTTCCCGTGTCTCTTTCACACTTGAAGTACAGTACATTCACGTACGTTAGCAAAGGCACATTGTATTTGAAAATCTTTAGATTATTAGCAATTTTCTCTCTCTCTCTCTCTCTCTCTCTCTCTCTCTCTCTCTCTCTCTCTCTCTCTCTCTCTCTCTCCTCTCTCTCTCTCTCTCTCTCTCTATATATATATATATATATATATTTATATAAATCCTGTTCAGAAACTTCAATATCAATGACTTTAACTCTGCTTACACAAAAATAGGTGTTTGTTGGTTGTTTTTGAAATTGGATTAAAGGTTTATAAATAGATGGGACCTTTGATTCCTAGAGTCATCGAGACTTTGTTGCCTAAGCCTTGGAGTAAATATTATTATTTTGATTCTTGTTTACAGCATTTGAAAAAAAAATGGAAACTAGTTATGACATATTGCATTACCAAATGAATTGCTGCTCATAGCTATAATTCAACATTGAATGGTTTTTCATTCATACATTTATATGATATATATATATATATATATATATATATATATATATATATATATATATATATATATATATATATATATATATATATATATATATATATATATATATGTGTGTGTGTGTGTGTGTGTGTGTGTGTGCCTGTGTTTGTACGCATATATATCAATTCCATGTATGCAATACGTATATTTATATCGATAATATATATATATATATATATATATATATATATATATATATATATATATATATATATATATATCATTTATGTATGTCATGTTATAAATTAGTTAGGAAAGGGGGTGTTGGTGGGAAGTATTGAATCTAAGTCTGTGTGTGCTATCTAATGATTTTGCTGTTATTTTTGATGGGTCGCATACACTAGTATATGAATTATATGTATGGTTGTATGTTTGTGTGAAACTCACAGGAAAACGTTATACTCAGAGGCAAGAAACACGGAAATATGAAAAATATAGAGTGGATGCTGACTTTATTTCAAAATTCCTCTTCAAGACGACTCATGAGGAATTTAGACGAAACTAGATAAGGTTTACTACATATTTTTCTTGTCCTGTGTTTTTTTTGCACATACACACAAACACACACATATGAATATAAATATACATACACACATATACACACATACATTTGACTACACCCTAACCAAGGGACGGGAGAGACCAAGTAGTTATACGTATAGCGATGCCTCTGCATAACTCTCTGTGTATATATATATATATATATATATATATATATATATATATATATATATATATATATATATAATATATATATATATATATATATATATATATATATATATATTTATATATATATATATATATATATATATATAATATATATATATATATATATAAATATAAACTTAATGCTAATTCGGAACTTGTTTAATATGTTAGTAAACACTAAAAAAGTAATTAGCAGTGGCCCCTACACTGAGGTAAGGGATTAAGAGTTGCAAAGAAGAGCTGATCATTCGTTTGAAACAAATCACTAGAGTTGAAAAGTTTTCAGGAAGGCAGAGGACATAGATTAGTCAGCGGAGATGTAATATCCTTCTTAATCATCCCCATTGGTTTTTGACCCGAGATGGTATTGACGAAATCCGAATTCCAAGATCTTGAGGTCTATAAATTTTGTTTTGCTCGTTTTATCAAACCATATTTTATTCTGTGTATTTGATATTACCTTTGAGTCACATACTATGCATTACATCAAAGCAGACTCTATTTTGTTTATTTGATATTAACTTTGAGTCACATACTATGCATTACACCCAAAACGATGTTTTAAAATTTGTAGTTAATTATTACTGACATAATTTAGAAATAAACTTGTGAAAGAAAAATTCCTTGAAGTTCAATCTAAGGTTTCTTTGTCCAGCATAGGATTCTGATTAACCCTAGATTTCCTGCGATTGCTAAAACAGAATAATGACCATATCTAAGTTCTACTCTTTTTATTGATAATATTAAGTAGAGAGAGAGAGAGAGAGAGAGAGAGAGAGAGAGAGAGAGAGAGAGAGAGAGAGAGAGAGAGAGAGAGAGAGAGAGAGAGAGAGAGAGATATTACTTACATGAAATATTTGTCATGAATGATGGAAAAGGAAAACCTAAGACATGCGAGATTCTTATGCTGTAGTATAACAATTACTATTTATTTTAAATCTATTGACGTAATATGTTTTAGCAATATTAAATATAACATGTTTCCTAGGTTAAATTCGAAGTTGAGATTGATTGGATAACATAAAAACGATATTACAATAATCCCAAATTAAGAAAAGTATAGCAAAGAGATAATTTATAAGATATTGGGAATTCTTGCATAAGAACAGTGTTATTAAGAATCTCCATTTTTTTTTTTGTTAAAAAAATGCAGGATTATTTGTTTTTTATTTTCTATTTTTATCGTGTATATTAATATTGGCATATATAGCACGATGAATATCTATGGGTCAAGAAAGGCTTTTTTGTCTGATATTAAACGAAGCCAATCAGGTAAATCAATTTTTTTTTCAATTATCTCGATGAAAATAATTATCAATTAATTCTTTTAACCTTTACCTACAAGGAAGACATGATCAGGAAAAGAAATGAAACCCGTAATGAAGTTCGTGCTTCTACACACCTGTCTGATATATCTTGGTATATTTCAATATCAAAGGATTATAGGTGTCTTCCAATAATTGGAAAAGTATTAAGAAAATGTAACAATTGAAATCGAATATTTATTTTACCCTTCACTTAAGACGATTTCTTTAACTCTCTGATTACAAACGAGTTCAAAATACCAGGAAGTTTCTAATGACTTTATAGGTTTACATTCCTTTGGACGGAGGGATAATGCGCATAACTAATACATTTGAAGTATTGTGTATCCGTCTGAAGTCACATGTTATTTTTTGACTCCATATTCTACAGGCATCACGTTTTCTTGGGAATAGACTTGTTTTCATAATTTTTGTTCTTTCATGTTGTCACCATTATGAGGAGTAATTTATATGGCATCTTTAGTAAGTTCAGTCACACACCCCTTTAATATTTAGAATAGAAAAAAAAAAGTCATAAGTATTGGTATTTGGTGTGCATTCGTGAGCGGAATTAGCAATTTCCAAGCAATTATTTTTACATTAGATCCTAAAACCGTTTGATATTCTAATATGAAACATTGTCACTATTCCTAATTTATAACTTATTCACAAAATATTCGTAAGCAATGCAAGGGATATTTAATGTCAATAAAATGTAATATAAGAGCTGCCTATTTAGGCTCTGGTTATTACTATATCAAAATGTCATTAAATTTTCTTTAGAAAGTGCGTAGTTTGTTTATATGAAGACCAAGCACTGCAAGAAATAACCTTTTTGGAAACCCGAAGTTGAAGATGAACTCTTGTGGTATTCATGAACTCTCAGCTCTAAGCATTTATTTACCAACTACTCAAAATCGAAAGTCCATTCGAGTGAAAATAACAAAAAATGTATATGGGTAATAGAGTCTCAGGTGTGCCTTCATACAATAGACGCTCAATTAAAGCTGTCTTTTTGTTTCTTTGCAAGGCAGATCTCTTCGGGAATGGAAGGTGACAAGATCAAACGACTTTGATTAGAAATGAGATCTTTACTGCGAAGGTTTTTTTTTCTTAATTATTCTTCACACATATATAGATTTATTGTATGTGTGCGTGTATATATATATATATATATATATATATATATATATATATATATATATATATATATATATATACACACACACATACTGTACATCAGGGGTGCCCAACCTTTTGTCTCCCATGCACTAATTTTTTTCACTACTAATTTAGAGATGCGCCACACAAACTTTAACCCCTTTTCAATCATTAAGTATGATGACTTGGACATATTAGGCGGTTTTTAATTTTTTTTTTTTTTTTTTCAATATCATTTTGTGTCTAGACGAAGAAAATTAAGCAAATATTCATTAAAAAAAAAAAGAAAAATGAAAATCGAAAATCTCGTAGACAATTATTCGTTTTGTAAAGAAGTTTTGATGGTATGATTTTCAATACAATGGGTGTCATAAATAAGAAAAATGTTGATCAAATGACTTGAAACTTGTATATGATGAAGGTATTATATATCTGTAAACTCTAAAACATACACATCAATGGTGTATTTTTAATAATTAGGAATAAAAATGCAGGACATAGAAGACGGTCCCCTTAAATTCTTTCTATATTTTTCTAGAAATCGGTATCATTAGTATTATTTTATGAGCGGGCATTTTATTTCTTTTTTTATTATCTCTGGGTTACAGTACGCCACTTGCAATCGTGCAATGCACCACTGTTGGCGCATGTGCCATAGGTTGGCCACCCCTGCTGTACATGTTAAATAGGGCGGCCTGATCTAGAGAGGCGAACTGTAGGCGGGTCATCTGGCAGGAGATAAGCAGGTTTTAGACGATCAAAGGAGACCCAGTGTTTTTTGCACCGAATGTTTAGTAGGAATGCTTTCGGAATGCGTCGGATCACAAGGAAAGGGCCTGTGTAAGGGGGCGTTAGCGGTGACTTGCTAGTGGCGTTGTGCAGGAAGACATGCGTTGCGGAGTGCACGTTTGTCGGTATGTGATGCTTCGCTGGGGGTTTTTAAGTCTTGTGGCATGGAGTAAATTTTCCCACGACATGACGTATGCGCTGGAGATCGTCGGAGGAGGTTGTAGAAGGAAAAATTTGGCAGGGACGACCAACGGGTCGCCATACACCATTTCAGCTGCCGAGACGTCGAGGGCGTCTTTAGGAGTAGTCCTTAGTCCCAGGAGGACCCAGGGAAGCTGAGTAAACCAGTTGGAATCCTTGCAGCGGGACATCAAAGCGGCTTTGAGGGTGCAATGAAAACATTCAACCATTCCATTTGCAGCGTGGTTGTTGGCCGTTGTCTGATGTAGGGTGCTGCCCAGGAGATTCGCTAATTATATCCACAATTGAGAGGTGAAAGTGGTACCCCTGTCAGAAGTAATATGCTCAGGGATACAAAATCTTGCAATTCATCCTGAGAGTAAGGCAGATATACATGAGGCAGACGTTGCAGTTTCCATGGGAATGGCTTCAGGCCAACGAGTGGAGCGGTCCATGCCGGTAAAAAGGTAACGATGTCCTTGTGATGGGGGTACGGGGCCTACAACGTCGACGTGAATATGTGGGAAACGACGCTGAGGTTGAGGAAAGGTGCCCACTCATGAATTCGTGTGTTGATGAACTTTGGAAGTTTGGCAAGAATTACAGGCCCACACTCAATCCTCAGCATCCTTAGAAATGCCGTGCCAAATGAACTTCGTATTCAGCAGCTGTGCGGTAGAACGCCATGAGGGATGTGAAATGCCGTGAATGAAATCAAACAACTGCCGGCGCATGGGAGCAGGAATCCAAGGTTGCGGTCTACCAGTGCTGACGTCACAGAGGATGGAGGTGTTGAAGTCTTCGAGGGGGAAGTCTTCCCAACGGAGGGACGTGCAGGATGTCTTACATGCTTGATACTCTGGATCCTGTCATTGGGCTTCAGCCAGGGCATTGTAATCCAATCCCAGTTGAACGGCAGGTAACGTGTTTCTTGACAGGGCATCGACAATGGGATTCATTTTCCCAGGGACGTATTGTAGGGTGAAATTATATTCAGCCTCGGCGGAGAGATGTCGGCGTTGATGGGCAGACCAGGCGTCAGACTGTCGAGTAAAGGCCTGCACCAGAGGCATGTGGTCTGTGCGAATGACGAAGGGCGTACCTTCTAAGAAATGGCGAAAATGACTGACAGCTAAGTGCACCGCCAGCAATTCGCGATTGAAGGTAGAATAACCCGATTCTGCCTTGGACAGTTTTCTGCTGAAGAAGGCCAATTGGCGGGGCGAGCCGTTGACCACCTACTCGAGTACTGCACCAATAGGGACGTGGCTGGCCTCGGTGGAGAGAAGGAGAGGGGCATGTGGGATAGGAAAAGTGAGAGCCGCAGCGGTTGATAGGGCCTTCTTTGCATTGCAGAAGGCCGCTTCTTGAAGGGGACCCCACTTCAGCTCCTTTGCTTGCCCTTGAGGGAGGTATAGAGGGGAGCAAGAGTGGCGGCAATGGCTGGCAGAAAACGGTGATAATAGTTGATCATGCCCAAGAATTCCTGCAGAGCTTTGACGGTCGAGGGCCTGGGGAAGTCCTGAACGGCTGCTACCTTCTCAGGGAGAGGATGGACTCCTTCAGGAGTGATGCGGTGTCCTAAGAAAGACACTTCGTTGGCGCCAAAGTTACACTTGTAGTACCGGCCTGCAAGGCCGTTTTGTTTCAGGCAGTCGAGCATGATGCGCAGGTGACGGAGGTGTTCCTATTTTGAGGAGGAGAACACAAATATGTCGTCCACATAACATACACAGAAGGGGAGGTCCCCTAAGATGCCATCCATGAGACGTTGAAACGTGGCCCCGGCATTATGAAGGCCAAAACAGGAGTAATTGAAGGTGTATGTACCAAACGGAGTTGTGATGGCGGTCTTGGGGATGTTTTCTGGGTTCAGAGGCACCTGATAATACTCCTTCAGGAGGTCGAGCGTAGAGAAAACCTTCGCTTTGTGCAGGTAGGAGGTCACGTCGGCGATGTTTGGGAGGGGTTAGTGATCCAGTTCCGTTTGCATGTTCAGGCGCCTGTAATCCACGCACGGACGGAGGGAGCCGTCTTTCTTCAGAACGATGTGTAAGGGTGGCGACCATGGGCTGGAGGCATTTTGGCAAAGGCCCATTTCCTTCATTTCGGCGGACGTCTTTTTGGCGGCTGCCAATCGTTACGGTGCCAGACGTCTGAATTTTGCAAAGACTGTGGGTCCCGTCATCTTGATATGGTGATAAGTACTATGCTTGGCAGTTCTAGACGGAAAACTTCCGGGTACGTGAGGAGGTGGGCATAGGCATCCGTGGGTGCGCTGATGCGAAGAGCGAGGTTGGAGGGCGCGGGTTGAAGAGGTGCTGACAAGTACGAGTCTGCGTTGACCAATCGTTGGTGGGCGACATCGATCAGAAGGTGGAAATTAGAGAGGAAATCCACACCCAGGATTGGCAATGTGACGTCAGCAACGAGAAACTTTCAATTAAATTTTCCGTTTCCGAAAGATAATGTGAGGTTCTTGTAACCGTAGGTGAGTATCGCAGATCCGTTGGCAGCTACCAAGCGGACATCGGCAGACATAGACAGTCTACGTCGTGTCCTGAAGAGTTCCCTTGGCAAAAGAAAACGACAAGCACTCATGTCTACCAAAAATTGCAAGCCCGTTCCTGCGTCATGTAAAAAGAAAAGATTAGAAACATGGGAGGCCACTGCCACGAGCGATGGCCTACTTACACGTTTTTGGCCACTGACAATCCTTGGCACATTTTTTCACGGTTGCCCCGAATCTGAAGTGGTATTAGCAAAACTGCGGCGGATGGGAGGTAGTAAGTGGCTGTAGAAGTCATTGGTTGGGGTGCGAGCGAGTGTTGGGTGGTGGGAGGCGTTGTCGCCGCTTCGGCATGTCATGGGGTAGGCGTTGTCGCCGCTTCGGCATGTCACGGGGTAGGCGTTGTCGCCGCTTCGGCATGTCACGGGGTAGGCGTTGTCGCCGCTTCGGCATGTCACGGGGTAAGCATGTATGTCCTACGGCATTCACGTCAGCTTCGGTTGACGTTGAATAGGCGTCCTGTTCGTCAGGGGTGGGGGTGTTGATGGTGGTCTTGAAGTGGCTGTCCATAAGGGCGTCAGCTTTGGTCATCAAGTCCTTCATGGGTAAACTATTGACATTGGGTATGGCAGCACGTACAGGTTCGGGTAAACGGCGTATCCAAAGGGCACGAAGTAGGTTAACCTCACGAGGAGAGCTGTCTGCAGCAGGTTGAAGGCGAGCGATACTGGTCATTTCACTGAGGGCAAGTGAAGCCCTTTGGTCTCCCAACGGTTGTTGAGAGAGCTGAAAAAGTTTACTATACGGGCGGCTGGCGACGGCGAGTACTGCTGCAGAAGGTATGTTTTGAGGGCGTCATATGCTATTGGGGTGGCTCCTTGTTCATAAAGCCAGTCATATATTTCTGGGAAGGTGTCCTTGGATATCGCCCCGAGAACATAATCTGCTTTGATGGTTGAGCAAGTCACGCCCTTGATGCGAAACTGGACTTCTGCGCGCTGAAACCAAGCAAACGCCTCTCCCCTGGTGAATGAGGAAAGTTTCAATGGGGCAGCTGCAGCGCCAACTTCCGTAGAGTCCGCCATAGTACCAACAATGGAGGGGCGAGGGGGGGGGGGTTGGAAGGCAGGAGTAGTGAGTCGACTTCCGGGGTCACCAATATGACGGGCCGAGAGAAGGTTGTGACTCAAAGAGGATGAAAGCAACTGATTGAGTTTATTATAGAACACTCCTTTATATACAAAAGCTCAAGGCAACAAGAAATTTCATGTTCAAAATAGACACTGTTACTGGTGAGAAAAGCAGACATGTCTATTTATGCTCTTTTTAGTGCGAGGGAAGAGCAAAGATACAAGCATATTAGATACACAAGATGAACTATGTACGATCATGTGACACACGGTTGGTACACTAATAACAATTTATTATGAAGAGGAAGGAATCAAATTTAATTTCTTAAGCTCCTGAACACTTTCAAGCTCGTTTATTCAAGTTTTAGTTCTTTAACAGCATTTCCACAGCTTCAAACTAATTTTAATAATTTTTTTTAGGAGTCTTTGTTTTTCATATACGACGGTGACAGTAGTTGGTCGCCGAAGGAAGAAAATATTAGACTTTTGATAAATATACATTGGTGCTATATCTTTCCCAATGTTGGACGTAGGAGACATTATTATTATTATTATTATTATTATTATTATTATTATTATTATTATTATTATTATTATTACAAGTTAAGCTACAACCCTAGTTGGTAAAGCAGGATACTATTAACCCAAGTGCTCCAGCAGGGAAAAATAGCCGAGTGAGGAAAGGGAATTAGGAAATACTTAAACTACAAGAGAAATAAATAACAATTAGAATAGAATACCTGGGGAACAATAACGATATCAAAATAGATCTTTCATATATAAACTATAAGAATTTAAAATACAAGGGAAAGGGAAATAAGATCAAATAATGTGCCCAAGTGCACCACAATTAATAGACCACGGTAAAGAGGCTATAGCATTACCCAAGGCTAGAGAACAATGGTTTGATTTTGGAGTGTCCTACTCCTAGAAGAGCTGCTTACCATAGAGAGAGTCTCTTTTATCCTTACCAAGTCGAAAGTAGCTACTAAACAATCACAGTGCAGTAGTGAATCCCTTGAACGAAGGAGAATTGTTTTGTATTCTGTGTTGTCAGATGTATGAGGACAGATGAGACTGTGGAAAGAATACTCCACAATATTAGGTTTATGTGTAGGCAAAGGAAAAACGAGCTGTTACCAGTCAAGAGACCCAATAACTCTCCAGTGGTAGTATATTAACGGTGGCTGGTGTCACCAATGATTTTCTGGGGCCTGGTCAACCATGTTTTTTTTTTAAATACTTTTTTTGACTGTATTTAATTGGACATATTACTGAATAGTGTAGGTTATCGTCCCTATATGAGTATGAGCTATTCGAAGGTTATCAATCTTCGTTTATTTTTCCTTTATTTCAAAGACATCATTAGCTTGCATGCTACTTGCGTTGGTCTTGCTCGGCATTTTGATCATTATTTTACCTGTACACTCTTGACGTTTTTCAACTCATCTATCAAAAAAATTGATTTCTGTATAGTAGAATTGCACATCGTAACGCGCATAAGGAAATTCTCGTGATGGTACGTAAACTAGTTTTATTTACTAATTTTATTGGTAATACTAAAGAGAGAGAGAGAGAGAGAGAGAGAGAGAGAGAGAGAGAGAGAGAGAGAGAGAGAGAGAGAGAGAGAGAGAGAGAGAGAGAGAGAGCTTGGTAGTAGAAGGTCAAAGTCAGTCATCAAACGTTTTACTGGTTTATACATTGTAGATGTTAAAAGAATGATTCAAATAAAATTTCAATGAATTTTCTGACAGAAGATTACTTATATGAAATATTTCCGTCATGAATAATGAAAAAAAGGCAAACAGCAGGCATACGAGATACTTATGATGTAGTACAGCAATTACTATTTTTATTTTTACTCCTTTTGCCATAATGTGTTTTAGCAATAATAGAAATAACATATTGCTCAGGTTTAGTGTCTGCCTAAGAAATTCGAAGTTGAGATTAATTGGATAACATAAAAACGATATTCCAATGATACCAAATAAAGAAGAGTATAAAGGTTTAAAGGTCGCTCATGAATGGCCGAGACAAGGGACAGTGATGTTGCCCTAGCAATCAGGACAATGCCCTAGAGACTGGCCATATATTATATGATCAGCGCCCAAGCCTCCTCTCCACCCAAGCTAGGACCAGTGAGGGCCAGGCAGTGGCTGCTGATGACTCAGCAGATAGATCTATAGGCTCCCCCAAACCCCCCAACCTTAGGTCACAAGGATGGTAAGGTTGCACACACTAATGGGACTAACGAGTCTGAGCGGGACTCGAAGCCCCGACTGGGAAACACCAGGCAGAGACGTTACCAATCAGGCCACAGCAACCAGATATAATTTTTAATGCATTGGGAATTCCTACATAAGAATATTCTTACTAAGAATTTTCCATTTATTTATTTTAGAATGCAGGATTATTTGGTTTAGATTGCAATTTTATCCTGAATATTAATATTTACATATACAGCAAGATGAACATAAGTGGGCTAAGAACGTTTTTTTTTTTCCTTTTATCAGATATTAAACGAAGTCAATCAGGTAAATTGGAGATTATTTTCCAATCATCTCGATGAAAAGAATGAGTAATTAATTCGTTTTCCTTTACCTACAAGGATGACATATCAGGAAGGAAAGGAAACCTGTAATGAAGTTCGTGCCCCTATGATAAAGCTCCGTGTATTTCAATATCAAATGATTAACGGTATCTTCCAATAATTGCAAAAATATAAAGAAAATGGGATAATTGAAATCGACATTTTTTTAAACCCTTCACGTAAGACGATTAAGCATTTTTAACTCCTTTCTGAATACAAATGAGTTCAAAATGTTAGGACGATACTAGCATGTTTTTAATGAATTTATAGGTTCACATTCCTTTAGACGGAGGGATAATCCACTTAACTAATACATTTGAAATATTTTGTATCCGTCTGAAATCACATGTTATTTTTTGACTCATATGCTAAAGGCGTAACTTTTTCTTGGGAATAGACTTGTTTTCATGAATTTTGTCTTTTACGTTGTCGCCAGTATGAAGAATAATTTGTATGACGTTTTTAGTATGTTCAGAAACACACACCTTTAATATTTAGAGTTGAAAGAAAGCCATGGGTATTGGTATTTGATGTGTATTCATGAGCGGAATTAGCAATTTCCAAGCAATTATTTTTACATTAGATCCTAATACCGTTTGATATTCTAATATGAAACATTGTCACTATTCCCAATTCATAACTTATTCACAAAATATTCGCAAGCAATGCAAGGGACATTTAATGTCAATAAAATGCAATGCAATAGTTGTCTATGAAGGCTCTTGTATTTACTATATCAAAATGTCATAATTTTTTTTTTTTTTAAAAGTGCGTAGTTTGTTTATATGAAGATCAAACACTGCAAGAAATAACCCTTTTGGAAACCCGAAGTTGAAGATGAACCCTTGTGGTATTCATGAACTCTCAGCTCTAAGCATATTTTTACCAATTCCTCAAAATCG
This sequence comes from Palaemon carinicauda, assembly GCF_036898095.1. NCBI lineage: Eukaryota > Metazoa > Arthropoda > Malacostraca > Decapoda > Palaemonidae > Palaemon > Palaemon carinicauda. Next base: position 281,662,900 of record NC_090725.1, read on the forward strand.
AAAGTTCATTCGAGTGAAAATAACAAAAAATGTATATGGGTAACAGAGTCTCAGGTGGGCCTTTATACAATAGACGCTCAATTAGAGCTGTTTTGTTGTTTCTTTGCAATGAAGATCTTTTCAGGAATGGAAGGGAACTAAATCAAACGACTTAGATGAGATTTCAGATCTTCGCTACGAATGTTTTCTTTTTCCTAATTATTCTTCACACATACGATGTATATATATATATATATATATATATATAGGACGTGTTTGTCAAAGTTACAATTTTTGTGATATTTTATAGTAAATTACGTGCAGTAGATTAAAATGTATGCCTATATTTTCATATTATTTCACGCAAATATGCATCTGAACATACAACCAGAAATGCAAAAAGAATGAACAATTATGTAATAAAACTTCTTGTTACTCTCACCCAGTTTCCCGATTACTTTTTAGGCAGTTCATTTTTACATTTCTTTTTGATTGTCAGGAAGCCTTAGCAATTATCTTCTCCTATTCCAAGATAACAATATGAGAATGAAGAAGAATAACCACACAAAAGACAAGGATGTCAAATGACTGTCTCACAGAAGCAGGAAGAGAATCCTAAAGATGGGAAGCCTTAAAAGCACTCCCATTAAAGATGGGAACATGGATGGGTTCCTATCATAGGTACCACAACACTTTCATAAATAACTGAGTGAAATAACATATCGGTAAAGGTGTCAAAGGAAAAGAAAAGTGATAGTATTTCAAGATGAACGAAGAGTGAAGCAAAACAATTATTAATTCAAATCCTCATACCAAAGATGGATGGACCAGAATTGGAATAATCATCAGTTCTTTTAAAGAAAATAGATTGTTAACAAAAATATTGATAGATGTTTGCTAAAAGAAGAAGTTTACTAATCATATTTAAGAAACAGTTTAGTCCCTTGGCTGATGTCTTTGTATCAAAAGGAAATTATTTTCTTAAACTTTTATTTTCATCAATAATAGTCATATGAAACTGTTATTATTTATGATATATGCTGTTTTTCACTTATCTTAACTTCTGAGAATTCAGTGTTTAAATTTGAATTTACTTTTCAATTTGATCAGTTAGTGTAATGTTTTTAACGAATTTATAGGTTCACATTCCTTTAGACGGAGGGATAATCCACTTAACTAATACATTTGAAATATTTTATATCCGTCTGAAATCACATGTTATTTTTTGACTCATATGCTAAAGGCGTAACTTTTTCTTGGGAATAGACTTGTTTTCATGAATTTTTTCTTTTACGTTGTCGCCAGTATGAAGAATAATTTGTATGACGTTTTTAGTATGTTCAGAAACACACACCTTTAATATTTAGAGTTGAAAGAAAGCCATGGGTATTGGTATTTGATGTGTATTCATGAGCGGAATTAGCAATTTCCAAGCAATTATTTTTACATTAGATCCTAATACCGTTTGATATTCTAATATGAAACATTGTCACTATTCCCAATTCATAACTTATTCACAAATTATTCGCAAGCAATGCAAGGGACATTTAATGTCAATAAAATGCAATACAAGAGTTGCCTATGAAAGGCTCTTGTAATTACTATATCAAAATGTCATAATTTTTTTTTTTTTAAAGTGCGTAGTTTGTTTATATGAAGATCAAACACTGCAAGAAATAACCCTTTTGGAAACCCGAAGTTGAAGATGAACCCTTGTGGTATTCATGAACTCTCAGCTCTAAGCATATTTTTACCAATTCCTCAAAATCGAAAGTCCATTCGAGTGAAAATAACAAAAAATGTATATGGGTAACAGAGTCTCAGGTGGGCCTTTATAAAATAGACGCTCAATTAGAGCTGTTTTGTTGTTTCTTTGCAATGAAGATCTTTTCAGGAATGGAAGGGAACTAAATCAAACGACTTAGATGAGATTTCAGATCTTCGCTACGAATGTTTTCTTTTTCCTAATTATTCTTCACACATACGATGTGTGTGTATATATATATATATATATATATATATATATATATATATATATATATATATATATATATATATATATATATATATATATATATATATATATATATATATATATATATATATATATATAAATTACGTGCAAAGTTAGTATTAAAATGTATGCCTATATTTTCATATTATTTCACGCAAATATGCATCTGAACATACAACCAGAAATGCAAAAAGAATGAACAATTATGTAATAAAACTTCTTTTTACTCTCACCCAGTTTCCCGATTACTTTTTAGGCAGTTCATTTTTACATTTCTTTTTGATTGTCAGGAAGCCTTAGCAATTATCTTCTCCTATTCCAAGATAACAATATGAGAATGAAGAAGAATAACCACACAAAAGACAAGGATGTCAAATGACTGTCTCACAGAAGCAGGAAGAGAATCCTAAAGATGGGAAGCCTTAAAAGCACTCCCATTAAAGATGGGAACATGGATGGGTTCCTATCATAGGTACCACAACACTTTCATAAATAACTGAGTGAAATAACATATCGGTAAAGGTGTCAAAGGAAAAGAAAAGTGATAGTATTTCAAGATGAACGAAGAGTGAAGCAAAACAATTATTAATTCAAATCCTCATACCAAAGATGGATGGACCAGAATTGGAATAATCATCAGTTCTTTTAAAGAAAATAGATTGTTAACAAAAATATTGATAGATGTTTGCTAAAAGAAGAAGTTTACTAATCATATTTAAGAAACAGTTTAGTCCCTTTGGCTGATGTCTTTGTATCAAAAGGAAATTATTTTCTTAAACTTTTATTTTCATCATTAATAGTCATATGAAACTGTTATTATTTATGATATATGCTGTTTTTCACTTATCTTAACTTCTGAGAATTCAGTGTTTAAATTTACTTTTCAATTTGATCAGTTAGTGCAATAAATGTAAGTGTTGATCATTACATAAAAATGATGCTTTATAAAATTTATCTCATTATATATAGTGTTCTATAAGTATTATAACTCCTTTATAGCTTAAGATAAGCTTTTCAATAACTTCAAATTTCTTTATAGCTGTTTTATTTGATCTTTAAAATTAATTTATTGTTTTCATATAAGTTTTGACGATACAAAAAATACTAGCCTAAATATAAGCTATGCAAAGTGGCTATTAGGTACTAACAGAGAAGCGACATGAATGAAAGTTTAGTTTATTCAACAAGATAACTAGCTTATATACAAATAGTTAAGAGCAAGAATGATACAAAATTATAAAAGTATAAAATTTGTAATAGCAATCTTAAACAGGTAGCTGTTATCAGTGCTTGGGAGAGCAAGAGGTCCAAAAAAAAAAAATAAATAAAAAAGAAAAAAAAAAGTCACAGGGTACAAGTTATCGTGCTGACATTTCTCTTTGTCTTGTCTGTTACCCTCTGATGTTGAACTTGCTACCATCCATACGGTATTCTTTTTGGACACCATCTTCTTAAAGTTTCGATGCAATAAAGTCATTACTGAGGAAATAACTCGATTAAAAAATGGCAGAGACCAGAACGTAACTGCTTTACCACATTTTCCACTGGGAAGGCTGTGGATCCAAGCCTTCCTGGAATGAAAGAGCATCTTTAGTACGAACAATAATTTTTGCAACTATGCACCATAGGAGCTTGGAGGGCAAAGTGTTAAAGTCATCTCTCCTGTATCTGCCTTCAGAATGAAGTCGATTGTCCTTTCCCTTTTAAACCTGTTGTGGTCTCTGGTAACACAAATTCACATATTAATTTAGTTAAGTGCAAGAGCATAACTGTAGCTAGTATTTTACCAGTTGGTTGTTGTTGTAATCACTTCAGTGCCCGTGTTCTTATAGATATGAATTATTATGGAGTCGTCAAGAATTATGGTATAGTATTCTCCACTCCACTGAGCCCAGATGGTCTTGTGCAGTTGATTTTTGTGATGGCATTCTTTGGCCTTGAAAATTTCCCAAGGACCTACTCCAAGACTACAGATTTTTCCTTCAGTGGTGCTTTTTATTACACTCAGATTTTCAAGATATTCTGTAAGTTTGTCGAGGTCGTGGATAAATGACAAGTTGGACATAGTGTTAATACCTAACTCATAATCGGCGTTACAATGTTTCCGTGTAGAATGGAAATTTTAGCCTGATGGTTTAGATTATCAGATTGTTTTTTGAGGAGATTGTGCCACTAGGTATGATGACTGGACTATTTGTGTTTTTGTTACGGCCATGAATTGATTTGATGTTATTATAAAAACCTTTCCTGCTGTTTTGGATGGCAAAGGTTTGAATTTTCTTCGTCCTCTCTACCCAACTTCAGTTCTGTAGCATACTTTTTCGATGCGTCTTCAGCCTCAGATCCTGTCCTGTTAGGGTCAGTACAGACCAGTGAATGTTCCTTTTGTTTTTATTCAAGTAATTGGTGTATTGTGTCAGTTATCATATAACCAGTCTGCACGAAAATACTTAGTGAAGCCTATTGCTTCCCCAGCACCTTCTGGTATCAGTTTATAGAACCTTGTTAGGTTCTTTCTTAAGATTGTCAATTAAGGAAAAGAGGCTTACAGGAGTTTGAGCACGAAGAGGATCTCTGGTATCCTTTTATTTCGTCACAGCACAGTTAAAATTCTACCGTTGGCTACCTAAAGATTTGAGGTCATATTTCGAGCTTTAGGATGGACATCACCAGTTGATAATCTTTCCAGCACTCTAACCTATGTGTAACTCGGTTTTGGTTCCCATCATTAGTGTGGCTCTGCTGGTTTATAAGGTAGTCTAGCATGTGCTAGATTTTGGATATTTAAAGTATCTATGGGTTATTGAGGTTATCCCTGAGCTTGAATAGTAATTTTGTAATAAAAGGATCGTGCTCAACACATACTAACGATAAAGAATAAGGATAAAGGTTAAAGTTGTCTGGTTTCAGCTTCAGTTTCACGAAAATAGATGATCACCAGAGCGTCAGATGGGCAAGCAGTGGCCTCCCCAGTAAACAGCTTAAAAGCATGGTCCTGGGCTGGGATTGATCTTCTGCCGTGCAAATGCTCGATGAACACGTTATCACTGTACTAGCCAGGGTAATGTGAGTTTTTGCATTGACTCTGCCATGATAATCTTTGACACCTCACCACAGTCTTGTTTCCCAACCCCATCACTGAGATGTGTAGGAGATATAACATACCCCTATTATAAAAGGGGTACACCTGACACTCCCTAACATGCCTAACTATATTAAAATCTATATTATTTACATTTTTATTAATCATTAGGTAATCAACGAAAGGGCCATCACATGCGACTAGCTATTCCCTAACTCTAAATCATATCAGAACAGAGCTGCCTACTGTATTTACAATACAAGTCAAAGTTTTTGAAAAAAAAAATTCAATTATGAAGTCAGAAATGAATGAACAGAAACCTACTGCTAAAATGGAAGATTTGCTAGCTCTAGTCATACTAATATTGAAAGTAATTTATGTTTTAAGAATCTGAGTTAAATATAATTGAGACACATCAGAGTTAAGATATACAGTTTCACTGACATTTTTTATGATATAGGGCATGGAAAATATTAGTCGTATAAAACGTCAATACTCTGAAAATATATTTGAGAGGAAAAACTATTAATAATATATCAAAGTAACAGTTATTTGTGTCTAAGATAACTCATTACTCTAAAGATTTTGGGTTTTAATCTTGAAATATGATAGAGATTGTTTCTTTAGAAACATTTCCAATTTATTTGCATATTTATTTTGCATATGCAATGGAGCTTAAGTTACATATTATGACAAAAATTATGTCTTCAGAAAATGAGTGAGCGTCATACTATGCTCAAATGCTATCAGTATATGATTATAGAAGAGAAATGAGAGTCTGCCTTATATTAATTTTTATAATTGAAAATTCCTGTTTCATTATGCCTGCAGAAAGAGACAATATTTACCGACCTCTTCATCAAACAATGATTAATAACTATGGAATGTAAATCGAAAATCAAACTGTCGGAATTAAATGGAGAAAGGTAGTTAGGTAGTTTTCTGCAAGGTCCTTTAAGTAAATACGTATTCATTATGTTTTATAATGACTTTTTTAAGGAAAAACTCTATTTCCGTAGTTATTTAATGAAATACGAAGTATGTAATAATCTTGATATAATTTATTTGACTCATATACAGTAATCTGAGAGGCATATTTAATTCAATAGCAATGCACTCTATTAAAGATGCCACTGACATGTCTTCTGTGAAGAAGGATGAGACCTTATATCGGCATTTCTTACATATTGGCCAACTTCTTTCATATTTCAGTAGAGCTAAGATGAACATATTTTTACTTTTGTAATATATTTCTAAGATTAAAACACGTACCTTCTTCGAGAATGATAATTTTCTCACATGTTATCATGTTGCATAGACCTATTACAGGAAGCTTTATATTTGAGCAGGACTAATTTAAATGAAGGGTGCGTCGGCTTGTATTACATAGTGAAATTAAAGGATATCTTATATTCATTTTTCCCTCATGCACTACCATGCTAAGAAGTACTAATCGTTTTGAATTCAGAAATAATAAAACTCACTGTAGAGACGTGCCCAGTGGTTGTGGATCCGTCTATAAATGATAACATCCATTAAACATCAGAAAAGCATATTTACTTGAAACCAAGCGTAACACCACTTTCCTTCCTGTGGGATTCCTGTTTGTTGTGAAAATCACTTGTTGACTTGGCCACAGAACACAGTCGAAGAGCAAAAACTTAGTAAAATCTAATGATGGAACTAAATGAGGTTTTTTTATGAAGACGAAATAGGTATATCTTAATTATGATTGTATCTCATCGTGAAATTGAATAGTGTAAGAATAAACAGATAACAGAGTGCATGGATTGGTATGAAACTGACTATAGTCCATTTCTTTTAGCGAGTCATATTTACACGGACTCGCAACGGTGCCCTTCTAGCTCGGAAAAGTTTCCTGGTCGCTGATTGGTTAGAATTATCTTGTCTAATCAATCAGCGATCAGGAAACTTTTCCGAGCTAAAAGGGGACCGCTGCGAGTCGGTGCAAATATGACTCGCTAAAAGAAATGGACTATAATAAAAGATATATTACACTGTGGTAATGTACTTAATGGAGATAACTGTGGAGCAGAAGCAATGAAATTAATTTTAATAGTGACGAACGTTCTATACTGATTGCAGGGCACCAGCCACTTGTTGTGATACTACCGCTAGAGAGTTATGGCATGATTTGACTGTCCAGACAACATTACATTGGATCCCTCTCTCTGGTTACGGCTCATGTACCCTTTGCCTACACATACACCGAATAGTATGGCCTATTTCCACATGCTCCTCTGTTCTCATACACCTGAAAACACTGAAATTACCAAACAATTCTTCTTCGCTCAAGGGGTTATCTTCAGCAACGTAATTGTTTTATGGCTACTTTCTTCTTAATAAGGGTAAAGACTCTATAGCTGTGGCAAATGGCTCTTCCAGGAGAGAGATACTCTAAAATCAAACCATTATGCTCTAGTCTTGGGTAGTAGCATAGCCTCTGTACCAAGGTCTTCCACTGTCTTGGGTTAGAGTTTTCTTGCTTTAGGAGACAATCGAACACCATATTCCATTTTATTTCTCTTTCTCTTGGTATTTTGAAGTTTGCATGTTATACATATAATAGATTTATTTTAATGTTGATATTATTCTTAAACTTCTCGTATAGTATATTTCCTTATATCCTTTCCTCACTGAGTTATTTTCCTTGTTTGAGCCCTTGGGCTTATAGCCTCCTGCATTTCCAATTAGGGTTGCAGCATGCAAATGATAATAATAATAATAATAATAATAATAATAATAATAATAATAATAATAATAAAAAGCTTAGATGTGTCTTTCAGCATAAGGATCGCCAAAGTACAGTTCCTTTGTTGTGCCTTTTATAAAACTATCTTCATGAAAGGAGCATAAAAATTAGAATAACAGATCTTACGATTATACTTTCTATAACATAATTTTTTCTATGATAAATATCAGATATGCAGCATGAATATATGCTAAAACCAGTAGCAAGATTTATTATGGGATGAATAATCTAGTTTTCAAGATTCATAATTAGCTATCGATTTTATGGCATCTTACTTCTAAAGTTACCTCTTCTAATTAGGAATGGTAGAAGTTTGAATTAAGTTAACGGCAAATAAGTGGAATAAATGATTATATCTGGCTATGTTCTTTACGTGAATGTTATAGAGTTTGTGTGCCTATCGTATAAGATCATAAAATATGGTAATTGAGTGGCAAACTATGGCCACTGTGATACATGTATAAAGATAGAAAATAAAATAATGATATGGATTTCCCCTAATTTTACAGCTGGAGTCATTAGGAGAGATATATAAATAAATCGTTGATAGAATTACTTACTAAACCCTCTTTTGTATTTAAGCTTTTTTTTTTTTTTTTTTAAAGTAACACTAAACTTTTTTAGAGCATTGACCGTTATTTTGCTAAATCCCGGTCATTATTTCTTTATTCTTTCAATTTGCAAAACTTTTTCAAGAGAATTAATAATTTTGGTGATCCCAAAACATAGTACTGGATATTCATATTTCATAATGCAGAAACGACCCAGTAGCCGGCATTTCAATCTGAGATTATGCATATCTTGGAAAAATAAATCTTTGGGGAAATATTTATGATACATATATATATATGTATATATATATATATATATATATATATATATATATATATATATATATATATATGTATTTATTTATTACATTTATATATATGTTATATATATTACATTTACATATATAAATATATATATATATATATATATATATATATATATATATATATATATATATATATATATATATATATATATATATATATATATATATGTGTGTGTGTGTGTGTGTCTGTGTGTGTGTGTATGCTTGTGTGTGTGTGTGCGTGCATGCGTGCTTGCGTGCATGCATATATGTATGTGTTTGTCTATGTAAACATATAAATACCTATATATATTAAACCCATCTCGATTGCTTTGCCTTCATCGGTGAAATTTAATATACATGAATCTCAGCAATGAAAAGTTTCAAATAGAAGTAGAATTATATTTATTTCGTGGAGACTGGATAGGTAGATTACTTCATAAAAGTATTTTTTTTTTTTTTTTGGAAAGACTAATTTGATATTGCTCCGGGTTGCTCTTCAAACATGAATATGAACGTATTATTAATTGGAAATAGTTATTATATTCCCTCAAATAATTCGAGCGACGGGTATCTCATTACAGTAGTCATCATTGGATAAGGAAAAATATTTTATTAATAAATCTAAAGAAAAACTTGAAAGTGAATGTTCGAATAGAGCTCGTTATTAAAAGAGTAATGTCCTTAGTGAGCTATATCACTGGTTCACTAGAGATAAGAAAATCTATTTTATTTTTAACACTTTCTACTTAGAATGATGGAATTAAATATGCCTCCCAGGTTACTAAGATATGGCATATACAGCTGCATATAGGTCAATTAAGTGATATCAACATTATTACATACTCCTTAGTGAACTATATCACTGGTTCACTAGAGATAAGAAAATCTACTTTATTCTTAACACTTTTTACTTAGAATGACAGAGGGATACTTTTACTATATTTTAAATTAGTTATGATAACTTGAAAAAATACTTGAAATTATGATTGAATGAGAGCACATTTTTGTACAACTTTGGTTGTTCATAAAGGTATTGTAAAGTTTTTAATGCTTACAAGGGAAATGTTATGCTATTTGATATGATATAATTAATCCATGAATGTATTCAAATATGATGAATTGATATGAGAAAAGGAGCGAAAAAAGTCTTCAAATGCGATGTCTCATATGACTTAAGCTGGGATATAATGGGTTAACCTGTTTCTCATAAAAATAAGTTTGGTATCAAGTTTTTCCTCTGATACACGAACAAGGTAAATTTTTCCATTTTCAGACGGTTATTAAGGTAATTAGAATCCTATGGCTCGGTTTAGTTAAGGGAATTGAACTAATATTTTTAATGACCGAAGTTCGTATATTCATGTTTGAAGAGGGAGCTGGCACAAAAGCAGACTAATCAATTCGCTGTTCCCCAGGCGGTGTCTAGTAACTTTAGTAGGCAAACAGGAGATAATGAAGTTTAAACAATATGGAATCTCAGGGATCGAACAACTTACCTATGGCTTAACTCTAATCCGTTTCTGTAAACTCAGAAGATTTAAATCCATATTTTCGTCCTATTTTTTTTTTCTTCAAGTTACAGTCATGGAACACTGATATACTACACCGTAAAATACTAATTAATATAATTTATATCAATATATGGAATTGTATGCGAACACAAACGCCCTTACAACGATGACACTTCCACACACAATTACGTATACTATTAACTTTTATTGGGAGTGTTAGAAGAAAAGTTATCGCTAAAATACATGTATATGATGAGTTGTACCGCTACATATACTGCAGACCTATATATACATAATACAGTACGCATATGTGTGTGTATATATATTATATATATATATATATATATATATATATATATATATATATATATATATATGTGTGTGTGTGTGTGTGTGTGTGTGTATGTATGTATGTATGTATGTATTTCATTTAACGTTTGCTTTAATTTCCTGACTTTTTCGTTATAATATCAATTGAATTTGATTTAAGAAGCAACAGAAGTAAACTTTAAATTCTATGCTTCAATTTTCAACATAATCTTGAGATTTAAGATTATATTCATATATATCATCGTGATGTAGCTGTTGCGACAGATTAGTTTTAAAATTCTTTGAATTTTTATGTGTAGGTAAAAGTTACTCAAAATGCTATAATAATAGTTAAAAATTTGAGATATCAATTTATTTCCACTTAAAAATAATGATTTCCATCATATATATATATATATATATATATATATATATATATATATATATATATATATATATATATATATATATATATATATATACTGTATATATGTGTGTGTGTCTGTGTGTGTCTGTGTGTGTGTGTGCATGCGCTTGAGTTTGCCTGTGTCTGTGTACGCGTACCAGCCTCTGTTGTATGTATATACATTCCAGATAAAGAGACACGAAGAATTTGTAAAAGGATCCATAACGTATTTTTTTCTTTTCTTTCTCATCTCTGTCCAAATGTGATCTGTATTTTCCAGCGGATTCGGTACATTATTTTAGGAATAGAAAAATACCTTCTAGCGAAGAGGACCTTGCCTGGTAAGTTGACAAAGTAAACATGGAGAGGGAAAATAGACGAGGTTTTTGCCAGAATTTGCTCTATGATATGACAGTCAATATTTGCACATATCGAGAATATTTATGATTCTGACTTTAATGATGTTTGTGCGAAGTTTTTATGGGATGCAAATATCAATATCATTGAAATATTCCCTTAGTTCACTGTTATATCTTCTCCTAAGGGTAACAAAACTCTATATTTCTTTACTAAATGATCATCCAAATTACTTTCATATAAATTTGGTTTGAAATTACAGTTCAATACCAGAATTTTATATTTGTAATAAATAACAATTAGTTTTTATTATTGATGAACCCAATTATAGGTATTGATTATTATTTATAGTTTAATCAGTGGTAATTCTTCATTTCAGGTGGCCTTGAATCAGCACAATGTCCAGAACAGCGAACAAGTAATTAATTACTGTCATCAAGGGCCTTCATCCATATATAGAGGTAATATACTTTATACAACTTATTATTTTAGATGTATTAGTATTTGTAATAAATTTATGAGTATACCTCACAAGAGAAAAATGTATGTTTTCTACATATCGCAATGTTAAACTTACCATTATTTGTCTTTATTTGCTTTAGTAGTGTTAGTACATAAAGATATGTTTACTGATAATAATTTCTTCATCTTGCGGTGATGAAGTTTTCAACCGGACATTATGTGCTTTGTAAAATGGATAAACAAAGAGAATACGTCATTGGCAATATGTGCTAGAAAAAACAGTACTAGTTCTAAAGCTTACTGTAGAAGATGAGATTGACGGCATATTAAATATATATATATATATATATATATATATATATATATATATATATATATATATATATATATGTATATATATATATGTATACATACATACATACGTATATATAAATACATATATAGAGTAAATTTTTTAAGACCTCCAAATTCTTATTTTAAATAATACCTTGGGGAATGAGATTGATAGAAAATAATATATATATATATATATATATATATATATATATATATATATATATATATATATATATATATATATATATATATATATATATATATATATATATATATATATATATATACATACATACATACATATGTATATACATATATATATATATATATATATATATATATATATATATATATATATATATATATATATCTTATGTGTGTATGTGTGTATTATACATACTAAATAATTGGCTAAACAGCATTGTACTGAAAAAAGGGACATTCAAACTGAAAAATAATTCCTCTGGATAAGCGTTCGAAAAAAAATAAGTCTAAATGAAATTATTCAACATTGTACTCAGCATCCATAAAATCTAAAATTTTTATCTCCTTAAATCGCTATGGAGCTTCGACTTCTCATTGCTTTCCAAAATAATTTCATTCTAAATGGTAAATGCCCAAGGGAGCAGAGAATGCATGGTTAGCTATTATCCCTGGTTAACGAGATACCATCATTATTATTATTATTACTACTTGCCAAGCTACAACCCTAGTTGGAAAAGCAGGATGCTATAAGGCCAGGGGCTCCAACAGGGAATGTTGCTCAGCGAGGAAAGGAAACAAAGAAAACTGAAATATTTAAAGTACAGTAACAATATTGAAATAAATATATATGCTATAAAAACTTTAACAAAACAGTAGGAAGAGAAATTTGATAGAATAGTGTGCCTGAGTGAACTCTCAAGCAAGAGAACTCTAATCCAAGACAGTGGAAGCCCATGGTACAGAGGCTGTGGCACTACCCAAAAATAGAGAACAATGGTTTGATTTTGGAGTGTCCTTCTCCTAGAAGAGCTGCTTACTATAGCTAAAGAGCCTCTTGTACCCTTACCAAGAGGAAAGTGGCCAATGAACAATTACAGTGCAGTAGCTAACCCCTTGGAAGAAGAATTATTTGGTAATCTCAGTTTTGTCAGGTGTATGAGGACAGAGGAGAATCTGTAAAAAATAGGCCAGACTATTCTGTGTATGTGTAGGCAAGGGGAAAATGAACCGTAACCAGAGAAAAGGGTCCAATGTAATACTGTCTGGCCAGCCAAAGGATCCCATAACTCTCTAGCGGTAGTATATCAACTGCAGTTTAGAATATTTCTTTAAATTATCTACAAATAAATTTGGTTAGAAATTTGCGTTCAAAACCGTAATTTTTCTTGGTGAAGAATCCAATTAATCTTTGATATTTTTTATATTACTTATATGGCATTTCTTAAAAGTAAAATAAATTAGAATTAATAAATAAATAAATTAATGTGAAAATTAACATCCGTTCATATATTCACCATACACACACACACATATATATATATAATATATATATATATATATATATATATATATATATATATATATATATATATATATATATATATATATATATGATACATTTTTGCACATTTAGACGTGTTTTTCACATTCAAATAGGCCATATCTTTTATACATTCATGTCTGGATTCTCTTAACGACTTCTTGACCAGAGCCCCAGGCGAAATCACACAAAGATAGGAGCTTGTGACCGGCATGGAGTCGAACCCTGGTCCTACAAACTTGTATACACAGTGACTACCACTTGGCCAAGTGATAGTTACTGCTTATACAAGTTTGCACGACCAGGGTTCGACTCCCGGCCGGTCACAAGCTCCTGTCTTTGTGTGATTTCGCCTGGGGCTCTGATCTCGAGATCGTTAAGAGAATCCAGACATTAATGTATCAAAAATATATGGCTTATTTGAACATATATATATATATATATATATATATATATAATATATATATATATATATATATATATATATATATATATATGACCTATATATATATATATATATATATATATATATATATATATATATATATATATATATATATATATATATATATATATATATATATATGACCATCATGTATATTTGTGTCACCTTGTGAAATGTATTATGATTAGAAGGTTCATAAAGACTGCTAAATAATAATATTTGAATATCTAAGACTATTTAGACATTTCCCCCACTTCGTAGTCTTTATAACAACAACAATCTTACGACAGCCAAGTAGTAATTATCTCTCTCGGAAAAACTCATGAAACTTTATTGACAGTTAAAAGAAGTCAATTGAATCAAATTTTTCGTTTCTTAGTTAATGCTAGCTTTGACGAGGGCATCACACCCAAAAGAACCAATAATGATCTTGTTTCTGTGCATCTCCCAGTTTTATCTCAACCCCCCCAAAATCTATCATTATTCTTTCAGGATCTTCTTTTGTTAATAAACTATCATAAGCAGAGCATGAATTATCAAAAAAATGTATGTATTTTTTTTTTTTTTTTTTCGGCATTGAGTTAATTATTTAGTTTTCAATGAATCACTTGTATATGTTCAGGACTTGGATAAGATCTTAATTTAAAGGTATGCCATGTAATGAATTACATTACAAAATTGCTATAACCTAGTGGATTCATACCTAAACATTTCCAATTTTACCATTATTAATGAATAAAAATGTAAAATGTTGAAACTTGCACATTGGATTTTATTTTTGGTTTAATGCAATTCTAAGAAATTCTTTGGTATCTTTTAGGAATGATATTTCAGAAATGAAAAAAAGGAGATTCGACTCGCAGGATTTTGCTGTTAATCTTTATAGAATATGCTACATGTCATGTTGGTGCAACCTTCTAAGTCCCACTGTAAACATTTTTCTCTGCGAAGTATTGAAACCAAGATATAATGAACGCTGTCTAACATTGTGAATTGATCAAAGCAAATTTGGTTTAATGATAAGTATTGAAGGCTAGTATATAAAGGCATGTGGTTCTTCTTCTTCTTCTTCTTCTTCTTCTTCTTCTTCTTCTTCTTCTTCTTCTTCTTCTTCTTCTTCTTCTTCTTCTTCTTCTTCTTATTATTATTATTATTATTATTATTATTATTATTATCCAAGCTACAACCCTCGTTTAAAAATCATGATGCTATAAGTCCAAGAGCTCTAATAGGAAAAAATAGGCTTATGAGGAAAGGAAATAAGGAAACTAATAAACTACATGAGAAATAATGAACAATTAAACTTAAATATTTTAAGAACAGTTAATGAAAAATTACATTGAAATATTTTAATAAAAGTCACAACATTGAAATAGAAATTTTACATATAAACTATAAAAACTTAAAAAAACAAGAAGAGAAATAAGATAGGATAATGTGCCCAAAAGTACCTTCAAGCAAGAAAACTCTACCCCAAGACAGCCGAAGACCATGCTATAGAGGTTATGAAAGAGATAATTTAATGTTGTTACTGTATGTGAAATATTTTTTTTTTTTATTGTTTATCAATTTTCTTGTTGTTTATCGGTTTCCTTCCTCACTAGGAAGTAATGGAATAATATATTTCAGGCAAAAATCTGGATGGGGGTAAACCAATGTCTTGAACTTATTAACATTAATTTAAAGCGATTCCACAAACAGGTATATTATGTTCATGAGATGAGGTTGATGTAAATAATCTCACCATGTAAGTAACAATAAGTTTGTTTTATATCCAAACTTCATATCATGTTTACATATAAAAAAGTAGTGCTCCAAAAAATCTACGTGAAAATAATTAGATATTAAAGTACTTTAATTAAAATGTGGTCCGTAAGCTTCCAGTTTATTTTTCTCTTTTAGATCATAACCCAATAAAAGTATAAACTATGATGGTGCTTGTAATGAACTCAGTCAAAAGCAACAACAAAAACATATGAACTTCATCGACATAATCAAAATATTTCAAAATTACAATAGCGACTGTAAAAATAGCTTCAAAGCCTGTGGAAAGCCCAAATTACAAACAAGGGAACAGATGAATAGTCACAACACGTGCATCCAGAGACATATCAAACATAATATGAGAGTTTTTGCAATGGGGCTGTGCTCCACAATTTAATTGCATCACCAGTGCT
>NC_090725.1:281684134-281699134 GCF_036898095.1 Palaemon carinicauda
GTAAGGGCAGGATAATATTCATTTCTATCAAATAGAAATAAGGAAATATGAGACAATAAAACCGAGCTAAATATTAACTGCTATTATAGACATCAATCTTGGCGTGCAACGTTGTACATAAGAGGCAGAGTTGTTCTAGGGTTTAGAGCAACTGATAATGAGGAATGATGAAGGGCATCCATGGGGAAATAGAATTAATTAAACCACAAGAATTCACGTACTGTTTATACATCTCCACTTCCCCAATGCTTTTCTCTACTAGTGACGTCAGACTTCTTGATATAATTTCTAAAAACGAAAATGAAGAGAAACATCAGGTAGCATGCAGTTTAATTTTAAATCAAAATTACAATTCTTCTTTGTTAATTATGGTGCAGTGCATCATAATAATATTTTAAGGATTAAATCATATGATCTTTACTTTTTTCACAATTAGGTACACCAAGACTGGCAGTAGTAGAAAATAGCTTGCATCTCTTAATTTTTTTCTAATTTCCGCTATAGGACGCTATCTGTCTACAAGTCCAACACACGAACCAAGAATCAGGTTTAATGTATATTTCTCCTACCTGTAATCTTCAACTTTTACTTCCTGAAGTCATTTTTAGTTTTGTAAAGTTAAACTTTATATATTACACTGCAGTGTCAGAAATACATACATCATACATATACCAAGGCACTTCCCCAATTTGGGGGTAGCCGACATCAAACAAATGAAAAAAAGGGAACCTTTCCTCTCTATGTTCCTCCCAGCCTGAGAAGGGACTCAACCGAGTTCGGCTGGTACTGCTAGGGTGCCACAGCCCACCCTCCCCTTTATCCACCACAGATGAAGCTTCATAACACTGAATCCCCTACCGCCGCCCGCTACATCCGCGGTCATCCAAGGCGACCGGAGGAAGCAGCAGGGCCTACTGGAACTGTGTCACAATCCTTCGCCATTCATTCCTATTTCTCGCACGCTCTGTTGCCTCTCTCACATACATCATACATATACCAAGGCACTTCCCCAATTTGGGGTAGCCGACATCAAACAAATGAAAAAAAGGGGACCTTTCCTCTCTATGTTCCTCCCAGCCTGACAAGGGATCAACCGAGTTCGGCTGGTACTGTTAGGGTTCCACAGCCCACCCTTCCCCGTTAGCCTACACAGATGAAGCGTCATAACGCTGAATCTGCTACTGCCGCTACCTCTGCGGTCATCCAAGGAGACCGGAGGAAGTAGCAGGGCTTACCGGAACTGTGTCACAATCCTTCGCCATTCATTCCTATTTCTCGCATGCTCTCTTGCCTCTCTCACATCTATCCTCCTATCACCCAGATCTTTCTTCACTCCATCCATCCACCCAAACCTTGGCCTTCCTCTTGTACTTGTCCCATCTACTCTTGCATTCGTCACCTTTAGCCCATCAACACATTCATACCCACTCTAGCTGCTAACTCATTTCTTACACAGTTCTCACCCTCACTACTTTGCGTCAGAAATACTGCGTCAATGATAATAATAATAATAATGATAATAATACGAATAATAATGATAATAATAATGATAATAATAATAATAATAATAATGATGATGATGATGATGATGATGATGATATATTTCAGATATCTTCCAATGAATTTTGCCAATATTTTACTCAAGTCAACGGTCAAAACCCCAGTTTGTTCATATAATGGCCTGGGAGGAATCTACTGTTACATTTAACTAAAGTCTACAGACAGCACACTCCGTTTTTCATATGCTGACTGTAGACGGCAAAAAAAATGCAAATAAGGATCTAGAATTCGGTTTCGCATGCGAATTATCTAGAAAATTTCATGAGATCGATCAGGACTTAAGATCTATCTACGATGAAAATTACGTCAAATCCGTCGAGTAGTTTTGACGTGTTCTTGTCCACAGTGAGACACAGAGAAATAAATGAACCGAATCTATTTTATAACCTTCTTGGCGGAGGTAATGATAATAATAATAATAATGATGATGATGATGATGATGATGATAATAATAATAATAATAATAATAATAATAATAATAATGATAGTAATAGTAATAATAATGATAATATTTATAATAATAACAATTATTATGATTCTTATCTATCATTATCATTATTATTATTATTTTTTATTGCTTTTATTGTCAGCTTTTTAGTTACCAAGCATAGAATGATATATAAAGATGAATAAAATGCAAAATAAACTAGGAAAAATAATTATATTGAATAGGTGAAGAATGAAATGTGACTTCAGTAAACGTGCACACTTGCAGATATTTTACACCACGCTTATACATATAAAGTGCCACCGGTGAGACTAATCTGTTAGAAAGATTATTCCACAATTTCATATCAGCCAGAATTAAACTCAAAGGATACTTGTATTGTATTGAACGTTGGAGTAAAAGTAAATGCTACTATAATAAACCACGTATCTTGTGGCGTATAGTTTGGGAAAAGGCAAATGCAAAAGATGGTTTACATATTGGAAAATCTTATAAATCCTTCAAAATAGTCTCGATGAAGGATCCTGTCAATGATTATTATATACGTCATTAATAAGGAATTTTACATCAAACAGTTTGAATGCAGTTCGCTACTGAAAACTAATCAGGAGAATATTCGAACAAAGGAGAATGAAAGAATCAAAACATGTACGATAGATGGACTGCCTCCAATCTCTGAAATAGTGTCTTTGTTTACAAAGTTTTGGTGCAAGGATATGAGTCTTATGTTTCTCAGAGGTGATTTTTAAATCAAGAATAATACTTAGTACTAAAGTGAGCAATATTTGGTGAAAGGAATCTGTGACTTGTTAGAAATTATGGATCGCTTGAGAGCAAATTCTGTACATGACGAGAGAAGAAAATATCAGGCAACAGATTCGTTCATCAAAGCATTGTCATTGATGAGACTTGCATTAAGTAGTAACGTATAGTGATGTTTTTTTTTTTTCGTTATTGCGATCTGTTTCTGTGTAGATGAGAACTTGGTAGAATAATGAAACAGTTTCCAATCATTTTTAAGTTGAGGGGACTAACCCCTTATCGGCAATACTGTCACATTTGTAATGACACTATGAAACTATTGTTAGACAGGCTTATTTCATTGCAACCCCATGGAGATCGTTAATGATCATCTGCCCGATAGAGTAAAACACAGATGATTTGAGGAATCACTTGGGATAAATTGCCGCATGTCATTGGGAACTTTAGTTAGTTAAAACTAGAAACTATGTGCACTTTATAAAATAACAATTAGATTAAACCATTCAAATTGCATTTGAACTAATTTTCTGTTTGTTTTCTACTGTCGATTTAAATTTTTAAGTCCTGGAAGAGTATTACTACCGCTAGTTTTGGAACTCAATGCGAAGCTATTGATAAAAAGTCTGAATATTTATGTTAACCACAACGATTACGCAAAAAAAAAAAAAAAAAAAAAAAAAAATTAAGGTACAAGGCTACTGTTTTGACATGCTAACAAATTATTCAAGAAAATCATGTGCTATAACAGTTGCCCAATACATTTGTTGTTTCTTTGAGGAGAGGTTACAATAGACTCAGATTATTAAACCATGTTATACAGGTGACATTTTCCTTACCTTGGTTTTGCCAGGAAAGGTCTTCAATATTTGAATACTACACAAAAAGACCAAAAAGTAGTTTACAACATTTCTTAAGCCATTAGGGAGAGTCTATAAAAATTATATTGTGAACAATAGAATCTCACTAGCATAATATGTAGAGCTAGAAAATACTCTGAGTGACCTCCGCCACAGTACCTTATTTCTCGAAACCGGCTTGCCTTTCATTTGGACCTATGAGCCATTTTAATGTTCCCTTTAGTCCAGGCAATCATGGTGATGAACTGCTAGTCTGTATGACCCGTGGGGTCGAGGCAAGTTAGAAGTCAGTGCGACAAACATCTGTAAACTTAGGGTTGAGGCAGGATCCATATAAACAGGTCTGCTAGACAGAATCAGCGCTAATTCCCCGTGACGTCACACGATCCAAAGGATCACTGGTTGCCAGCGATGAGAGCCTTGTCTTTCCTCATTATCGGCACTTCTTCTTCTTCTTTGTCTACATCTTTTCCCACTTCTATGTGGGTTTGATGTTTCTGGTCAGCTTCCTCCATGGTGATAAACTGCTAGTCTGTATGACCTGTGGGTCGAGGCAAATTAGAAGTCAGTGCGACAAAAATGTGCAAACATAGGGTTAAGGTTATGGCTAATTAGGTCTTAACCTTGAAGTTTGACCTAGGACTTACAATACTGAATCACTTCCACGTCTCAACATAAAAATCAGTCCCTAAAAGTTTCGCTACTTTATGAGTAAAATTGTGGTCAAGACGTACTTCACAAACAGACAAACAGGTGTGAAAACATAAACTACTCCCCACTTCGTTGGCGGAGGTAATTAATGGAAGCAATTAAATAATCATGACCATAAGGGGAACTTACGGTCGAGGATATTTTCATTTCCTTTATTTTAATGAAAAATAGGCAAGCAGTCAGTGATACCATGACTGTCTGCCTATGATATTATAAGCTTTGTATCTTGCTAAGGAAATTTTTGTGGTTATTAGAAATTATGGATTGCTTGGGAAATAAATTTCATTAATCCAAGAAAAGGAACATAAGATTATATGTTTAAAAATTTATAACGTTACATTGTGTACCATTATATATTCATATACATTATTATTAACACTAAGTGGTTTTGTTTTCATTATTTGGTAGTTATCTGCTACATACTGACTGTTTAGCATTGATAACCACGTGAAATTGTTTCGATTGCAAACTATCAGGAACATCATGGTCAGTCTTAATTACTAATAAAATTAATATATGTCAAGGAATCCTAATTGGATGATAACCCACAATTGGTATAACATCGAGGAATCAGTGAATATAAGCTCAAATTTGGTCTCCATTCACCAATTGTCTTGAGATAAAGTAACTAGTAAAAGAAAGGAGACCCATCAAATTGCCACTCTGAGTACATAAACCATCATTGTGGTGACTATTATACACGGCATCTACTTCTCTGAGGTTTGGCACAACGGTCCTATAGAAAGGGGGGGGGGTTAATTTGTACTTCACGATCAAAAAGGGGTACACTAATTACATCTGCCCATAAATCACCTGTATATGCTGATGTGTACATCCTTAGTCATCTGACTTCAAGAGTTCAGTGTTAGTGTAAGGGGCAGGGGTTGTCGAAGGACCAGTCACTAAATAACCGAAGAGATGCCGGTGTTAGAATGGTGTTTGAGGGTTCAAATAGGTTTTATTAGATAGTTTTCTTCAGTTAGGGTAGGAGTACGCTTTAATTATTTCTTATTAGTTAAAAGTTTGAAATGTTCACCAGGTTAATTAAGTGTACACAGGTGAATAAAAAGTCTGAGTTCAATGTTACCTGCTGGTCAGCGCCTTCATCTTCACACTCAGAGGACTGACCGTTTTCTTCTCGGTGATCAGTCTTTTGTGCCTTCGTATAGACAGCTTAGTTCCGTCTATAGCTTGGATGGACAGACATTTTGGACCTGGGGATTTTCAATTCTGGATTCGGCGGAGTTAGGTTGCGAGGCCTGCCCACACGATTTTCTATTGGCTTCTTCTTCTTTGTCTACATCTTTTCTATTGCCTCTGGCAAACAAAATGGCGATCTGTCTGGAATGAGCAACCACAATTGGGTTGAAATGCCAAGAGGGGTGGTTCTAAGATTCAATCTTGATGATGAGAAAATATTAGGGTGCAGAAATGCAGGTGTTAATGGAATGTTATTCCGTTTACCAATAGAGAACCGTTAAGGCAAGTGTTTATTCCCTCTACTTGAGGACAGGCTATATGCGTCTTCTAATCTGAGATGGGCAGAGGTCAGGCCAATGAAATTTACAAAGAATAATTTGGGTCAATGAGATTGGCTCTCGGAGAAGTTGGGAATCCAAATTAGGTGTCAGCGAGAGGTATGAATATACCACCTATTAATAATGAAATATTTATTTAATGTTGTAACTGTTCATAAAATATTTTATACTAATTGTTAATTACTTCTCTTATTTCCTTGTTTCATTTCCTCACTAGGCTATTTTCCTTCTTGTAGTCCCTGGGATTATAGCATCCCGCTTTTCTATTTAGGGTTATAGCTTAGCAAGTAATACTGATAATAATATTATTATTAATATTACTTGCTAAACTGCAACCCTAGTTGGAAAAGCAGGATGCTATAAGCCTAGGGGCCCTGACAGGGAAAACAGCTCAGTAAGGAAAGAAAACAAGAAAAAAGATATTCTAAGAACAGCAACAACATTAAAATAAATATCTCCTATATAAACTATAAAAACTTTAACGAAACAAGAGAGAGAGAAATAAGATAGAAAAGTATGCCGGAGTGTACCCTCAAGCAAGAGAACTCTAACCCAAGATAGTGGAAGACCATGGGACAGAGGTTATGGCACTACCCAAGACTAGAGAACAATGGTTTGATTTCGGAGTGTCCTTCTCCTAGAAGACCTGTTTACCATAACTAAAGATTCTTTTCTACCCTTATCAAGAGTAAAATAGCCACTGAAAAAATTACAGTGCAGTTCTTAACCCCTTGAGGGAAGAAAACTTTTTTGGTAATCTCAGTGTTGTCAGTTGTATGAGGACAAAAGAGAATATGTAGAGAATAAGCCCGACTATTCGCTGTTTGTGTAGGCAAAAGGAAAAGGAACCGTAACTAGAGAGAAGGATCCAATATAGTACTGTCTGGCCAAAGGACCCCATTACTCTGTAGCGGTAGTATCTCAACGTGTGGCTTGTGCCCTGGCCAGCCTACTACCTATAGATTATAGGGTTTTGGCAGGACCTGTGTCTCAAAGGCTGTCTGATGGCATATGACAAGGGCGAAACAGCCGGGCATGTTAGAGGAAAAGTTCAAGTTTAAAAGTTCTCTTTATAAGACAATGGCTGTCCTGTGAGGTGCGTTAATCTCCCTCGGGATTTCAAGAGTGGGGAATCGTGCAGGAAAGCAAACTATATAGGTACTACCGCTAGAGAGTTATGGGGTCCTTTGACTGGCCAGACAGTACTACATAGGACCCTTCTCTCTGGTTACGGTTCTTTCCTTTTGCCTACACAGACACCGAATAGTCTGGCCCATTCTTTACAGATTCTCCTCTATCCTCATACACTGACAACACTGAGATTACCAAACTATTCTTCTTCTCTCAAGGGGTTAACTACTGCACTCAAATTTCAGTGGCTACTTTCCTTTTGGTAAGGGTAGAAGAGACTCTTCAGTTATGGTAAGCAGCTCTTCTAGGAGAAGGACACTCCAAAATCAAACCATTGTTCTCTAGTCTTGGGTAGTGCCATAGCCTCTGTACCATGGTATTCCACTGCCTTGGGTTAGAGTTCTCTTGCTTGAGGGTACACTCGGGCACACTGTTGTATCTAGTTTCTCTTCCTCTTGTTTTGTCATATTTTGTAAAGTTTATATAGGAAATATTCATTTTAATGTTGTTACTATTCTTAAAATATTTCATTTTTCCTTATTTCCTTTTCTCACCGGGCTATTTTCCCTGTTGGAGCCCCTGGGCTTATAGCATCCTGCTTTTCCAACTACGGTTGTAGCTTAGCATTTGATAATAATAATAATTAGCAATATGAACAGTGTTATGAAAGAATAACATGACTGCATATGATAATAATAATAATTAGCAATATGAACAGTGTTATGAAAGAATAACATGACTGAAAGGAGAACGGTTGAAAAATTATGCTTTTGGATACTAGACACGGGTTATAAATATATAAATAGTAAAGTAATTCAGATAACAGTCAAAATAATTAAGGATATAATTTTGTTTGTAACACACTTATCGTAAGGTTAGTCAACTTCTTCTTCTTCTTCTTCTTCTTCTTCTTCTTCTTCTTCTTCTTCTTCTTCTTCTTCTTCTTCTTCTTCTTCTTCTTCTTCTTCTTCTTCTTCTTCTTCTATCTGAAATTATCTGAGTTTCAGATAATTGATTTGAAAATGTAATTTTGTCCCCACTTTTACTATTAACCCACTGAATGACAAGAGGTAACATAAATTTCTCACCCTTGAGCCCTTTTCATAACATAAGCACTGTAGACCCCGTAAGTTTCTTTTATAGAGAGTTTATTTTGGTCCTATATTTTTTTTAATTGAGTGAAATACATTTTACAGTCAAGAATATTCCTTAAATGTAAAGAAACATATCTTAAAACTTTAGTAATGCATGGAATATTTTGCGTGAAAGTGTTTTATCTTTCTTAATATGTACGCAAAATCTATTATAGATAAGAGATTGCATGTAATGTCGCCATTTGAATAAGAAAATATCTTCTTTCTTGTATTTATGCATACTTTGATATATTATATATAGTTCTTGTACACCTAAATCGTAAAAACAATTATGTAAGAAATTTTCATTAGTCGAACAGAAATTAAATAAACAAATAATCTCCCCTAATCAGTTACGGTGACTTTCCTTTTACGTTAAAGATTTCAACGGATTTTTTGTTATAAAGTAATTATAAAAGCTATAAAATATGTAAACATGAAGAGTATAAGTGAAGCAACAGTCAGAAGTGGTATTTAGAAGAATACGGTAATTACAGAGAAGCAATGTTTTTCTTGATGCTTAAGTGAACAAATAAGTATTTTAGTTTTATATAGTGCCCAATCTTTGAAAAAGATTTTATTCAGGTAAATAATAACAGAAAATAAACTATTTGCATGTATTTTGTCGAAATTCAACGTACGATTATTCACGCACATTCATTAAAACAGCAGCAGTGACTTTCGTCTTTGTGTTAGATGGTTTTTACAGCTAAATAAAAAAGAATATATAAATCTTATGTCAATTTAAATATTCCCAAATATATAAAGATAAAATAAAGCTAGTTTAAACTAAAAATCTGAAATAAAGTGTAAAAAGTGTCACAAAAGTGATATTTTGAATAGTGTTATATCAAATCCAATAATATATGTTTAATATATAAATGAATATATAATATTTTAATGAATACATATATAGGTAATGTAAATATATGTATATACAGTTCATATTATTATTATCATTGTTATTATTAGCTAAACTAGTTGGAAAAGTAAGGCCCCGACAGGGAAAAAATGGCCTAGATTAGAAAGGAAATGAGGAACAAATAAACCATACGAGAAGAAATGAACAATTAAGATTAAACCTTGTAAGAAGAGTGACATTTTAAAACAGATCTTTCATTTAATAAACTATGAAGCGAGAATTATGTAAAAAAAAAAAAAAAAAAGAAAGGAAAAAAAAACATTAGTAGCAAGTTTGAACTTTTCAAGTTCGACCGATTCAACTACCCGATTAGGAAGATACCACTACTTGGTCACATCTGAAATAAAACTTCTAGAATACTCTGTAGTATTCAGCCTCATTTATATATATATATATATATATATATATATATATATATATATATATATATATATATATATATATATATATATATATATATATATATATATATATTTATATATATAATATATTTATATATACATATTTATATATATTTATATATACATATATATATTTATATATATGTATATATATATATATATTTATATAAATTTATATGTATGTATATATATATATATATATATATATATATATATATATATATACACATATATATACATACATACATATATATATATATATATATATATATATATATATATATATATATATATATCTGTATATATACATATATATATATGTATGTATATATATATATATATATATATATATATATATATATATATATATATATATATACAGTATATATCCATATCCATACATCTATACATGAGGCTGAATACTACACAGTCTTCTAGAAGTGTTATTTC
The DNA here is from genome assembly GCF_036898095.1 of Palaemon carinicauda. Classification (NCBI taxonomy): domain Eukaryota; kingdom Metazoa; phylum Arthropoda; class Malacostraca; order Decapoda; family Palaemonidae; genus Palaemon; species Palaemon carinicauda. The sequence goes on from NC_090725.1 coordinate 281,694,048, forward strand.
AGCTGTGACCAAGTCGTGGAATCTTATGATCTGACCACAATTCGACAAGAAAAAGTTCTAACGGTGTTTCAATAAATGTTCACATAAACGAGTTTCTCTGGACCTGGAGATAATCAAAACTTTTCCTATTGAATGACTGATAAAGTGCGTATGGAAAATGCCATATATATATATATATATATATATATATATATATATATATATATATATATATATATATATATATATATATATATATATATATATATATATATATGTGTGTGTGTGTGTGTGTGTGTGTGTGTGTGTGTGTGTGTATAAATAAATGAATAAATAAATAAAAGTATAAGTAGGAATTTACCATGGTAAGAACGGTTTTGCCAAAGTTATGACCATAACTTTCCTGGAAGCACCAGCTTAGGTTGTTTATATATATATATATATATATATATATATATATATATATATATATATATATATATATATATATATATATATATATATTTTTTTTTCCAGACTGTTCATATAAGGCCCACTTGGATACTAAATTCAATATAGTACCGATGGTTCTTTTATCACTAACGTAGAAAAGTTCTGTACGCTGGCATTTTTACCACTAGAATTCATTGACACTTGAGAAGATCTCTGCGAGTTTGAATCAATTCCAATACATTTTATAAACTATTTCGAACTGACATTCATTGGGCTGAAGATTGGAAGGCGTGGAATGTCTACGGTTAAGTTATTCAGGAATTACCTCGGACAAACATTTCTTCTCGAGGAGGTTCACTTAGCATTGCCCACATCAGTAACAGACAAGCACCCAAACAGCTGGATGCTCTCCGATAAGAAGACGGAAATAATTCATTCCTAAAGAGATGATCTGCAGTAATAAATACTAGTCAATTGATACGCTTATAAAAAGCGTTGCCCAATCTTATCATGGTAACGATGAATCAATTTTCCGAAAGGCAATTGGTCATCCATTATTTTCTGACCAACTTGAATATTTTTGGGTGTAATGTGTTTGTTTGATAAAAGGAAATACTACATATGTATTTTTGATAGTTTAACTAAGAGTTACCCCTAGTTTAGTTTTTTATTATTTTTGATAAAAGGCAACAGTAAAAATATAGTTCGAACTGATTTATACATTTTATTTCTACTGTTTTATTAAAAACGTTATTTTTAAATTTTATTCTTTATTTATTCTGATTATCTAAATCAATGTTTCCTTTGAAAGTATATCGATAAAGTCTGGGATCAATATCTTTCGGGACAGAATAATTTAGTACCCAATTTTCATAGCTACATCCACCAACGAAGTTGGAAGGAGGTTATGTTTTATCCCCTTTTTATGTGTTTGTGTCCTTGTTTGTGTGTGTGTTTGTTTGTTTGTTAAGTAACACCTTCCTGGCTACAATTTTAATCGTAGAGTAATTAAACTTGCAGGGATTAACTTTTATCTAAATAGCTGAAAATTATTAAATTTTGGAAGATCAAGGTCAAAAGTTAGGATGATGGTTAAGCAAAATGTCCAATTCACGTAATTAGCCATAAGTTTGGACATCGTTGTCACATAATTCCAATTTGGTTCACATTTGAGGTTATAAAAATTCACGCTATTTAATACAAAGTGAGGTCAAAGGTAAAGGTGTAGTCCAAGTCAAGGTCAAGCAAAAGGTCATATCCTCATCATCAACCATTCTGCCACAAGGATTTTAAACTATGTAAAGATCTTGAAATGCTAAAGTTTTGGTAGATCAAAGGTCAAGGTCACTGATGAGCAAAACGTCCACAACACGTAATCTGCCATAAGTTTGGACACCCTTGTCACAGACACTTATACTTGGTTCATATAACATTAGAATATTTGAAAATCCATGCCAATCAATACATGTTAAGGTCAAGGTCGAGTTTAAGGTTAAGGTCGAGTTTAAGGTTAAGGTCAAGCAAAAGTTCAAATTCCAGTCATCAAACATACGGCCACAGCTTTAATCGTAACTGCTATGTAGAGTGAATGAAATGTTTAAATTTTGGAAGGTCAGAGGTCAAGATCACGGACAAGTAATAAGTCCATATCAGGTAATTACCCATAAGTTTAGACATCCTTGTCACAGAGACTTCAAACTTGGTTCATATTTAAATATATGAAAATCCACGCCAATTAATACATGTTAAGGTTAAAGGTCAAGGTCGAGAAATAAGCTGCACAGCGGAGGCCTGCGTTCTACTGAATGCCACTCTATTTTCTCATGTGATATATCTGATAAATGGAAATGCTATAGATATATTTTTTGCAGTTATTTATATTGGCTTTTTATTTTTATCAATAAAATCAGTTTCTGTTTGGTTTCATATTGATTCTCATCAGGTGCATTACGTATGACTGCTCGTGTCCCTTAGGTAGTAGGAGAGAAAGTACACTCGAAAGGTACACTCGAAAACCACTATCTCCCACAAATTGCCGAAACTGCTGTGAAGTAGGTAGGAAATGAGAATGGGGGGGGGGACATTGTTGAATCTGTACACACACACACATATATATATATATATATGTATATATATATATATATATATATATATATATATATATATATATATATATATATATGTATGTATATATATATATATATATATATATATATATATATATATATATATATATATATATATATATATATATATATATATATATATATATATATATATATATATCCATATATACATATATATAGATTATATATAGTGTATATATACAGTATATATATATATATATATATATATATATATATATATATATATTATGGTTATTATTATTAGTAGTAGTAGTAGTAGTACTTGCTAAGCTATAACCCTACTTGGAAAAGCAGAATGCTATAAGCCCAGGGGCCCCAACTGGGAAAATAGCCCAGTGAGGAAAGGAAACAAGGAAAAATGAAATATTTTAAGAACAGTAACGACATTAATATAAATATTTTCTGTATAAACTATAAATGCTTCAACAAAACAAAAAAAATAGAAATTAGATAGAATAATGTTTCCTAGTGTACCTTCAAGCAAGAGAATTCTAACCCAAGACAGTGGAAGACCATGGTACCGAGGCTATGGTACTACCCAAGATTAGAGAACAATAGTTTGATGTTGGAGTGTCCTTTTCCTAGAAGAGCTGTTTACCATTGCTAAAGAGTCTCTTCTACCCTTACCAAGAGTAAAGTAGCCACTGAACAATTACAGTGCAGTAGTTAACCCCATGGGTGAAGAAGAATTGATTGGTAATCTCAGTGCTGTAAGATGTGAATCTGTAAAGAAATGGCCAGACTATTCGGTGTATGTGTAGGCAAAGGGAAAGCGAACCGTAACCAGGAAAAAAGTATCCAATGAAGTACTGTCTGGCCAGTCAAAGGACCCCATAACTCTCTAGTGGTAGTATCTCAACGGGTAGTTTGTGTCCTGGTCAACCTACTACCTACTACATATATATATATATATATATATATATATATATATATATATATATATATATATATACATATAATATATATATATATATATACATATAATATATATATATATTATATATATATATATATATATATATATATATATATATATATATATATATAAATATATATATATATATATATATATATATATATATATAGAGAGAGAGAGAGAGAGAGAGAGAGAGAGAGAGAGAGAGAGAGAGAGAGAGAGAGAGAGAGAGAGAGAGAGAGAGAGAGAGAGAGAGAGAGAGAGAGAGAGAGGCTAATAATAAATCCAAGGTTTATGGAAAAAATAGTGATGGATTAACACTATACGACTAAAACATGAGAGAGAAAATAAAGTTGAGGATATTCTACCAAGGAAAAAAAATGTACCAGGGTTGGACATGTAGTGAGAATAATGGATAATGGATTGACGAGCTAAGAACATTTTCGAGCATATATTGGCTTAGATTACAGGGTCACCAACCTTTTTAGGTAGAAGGGACATTGACTTGAAGAATCATAAAAAAATTAGCATTGTTAGAGCCGCAGTGAAAAGAAATGATCTTTTGAAATTTAAAATCAATATCTGCTGTACATCATACATAACAGAATATAGCACAGGAAGCCTACTTAATAAAATATTCATAGTGATATTATTCATTATACTTATGTTCACGAAGCATGATAGATATATCCTTTTGGCCATTATAATTTTATTTAAATGGCAGCACTCGTATGAAATAAGAAAAAATCTTTATTTCATTTTGCATTAGTAGTATGAAAGAAGGGTAGTGATCACAAAATTTAAAAGAAACAGAGCTGCATTGTATTCTTGGAAGGTATAAGATCATGCCTTTATAATTGAAAGGGGGAATTATGTTATTAAAATGAGAAAATTATTTAATCATATTCCTATAGCGAAATGATTTGCTATGTATAGTATTCTTTCATATATATAAGAATGCAAAAAGTAAGACCGGACTATTAATAGTATTATTGATTTTTGTGGCAGTCATAGTATAACAAAGGGAAAGAAGCATCACATACATGGAAATGATACCCCTTTCTGAAAATTTTGAAGAAATTCCTTATTGAAAATTCAAAGATAATTTCCTATGAGTTTAAATTTAATTAATGGGAGATTTTTTCTTGTGATTACATGGAGTGCTGGTCGATATGTGTAGAGAAAGATGTAGTAATCAACTTTAAGCAAGACCTCGAGGTCTCATTGTGTAATGTACATCTTAATTTTCCTTTTATTAGATTCTAGCTTGAAAACATTTGTTCTCCTAAGTAAGTGAATCTGAAAATGTATAGAGCCCCAAATGCAAACTCCTCCACATTTTTGTAGTGAACTCCAAACCAATAACTATCTTATCTTTGCTTTTTCAGGTTTAGTATTTTCCCTCTTTGTTTTGACTATGTAATGTGATTATTTGAGTTTCTAAAGACTCTAGATCAAAAAGTTAACTTGAAATGTTGATGCCCTTGACTTTTTTCTATAAAACAGCAATTTCAAACTGAAATATCTGTGAAGGCTAACAAACTTAATACAGTTATATCTGCCGAAAATGGCTTGATCTGAAAGTACAGGGTTGTGTTTGCCCAATCTGAATT
>NC_090725.1:281704134-281714134 GCF_036898095.1 Palaemon carinicauda
TCATTTCCTCATGCTTATCCTACATAAATTCCGCCATCAACCCCATTTTATACGCTTTCTTAAGTGAAAATTTTAAGAAGAGCTTCATGAAAGCGTGTACTTGTGCAGCTAGGAAGGATGTCAACAATGCCTTAGCTGTTGAAAATTCAGTTTTTCCACGTAGGAGGGGAGGATCGTCAAAACCCCGATCAAATAAAAATCAGGAAATGGAATCCAACGACGCCTTAACAACAAACTGTATAAGAGACGAACCAACAACAGCAATTACGATGACCACCCGATCTTCAGTTAGCCAAGTTGCTCGAGAAAATGGGACGGAAATTCCTACTTCTCAGCTGTAAACCTAATCTTTTGAGCCCTTGAAGGGTCCAGGTAACTATACTAAATTTTTTTTAATGAGGCGCATTTGCAATGACTCGTAGCGGTGCCCTATTAGCTCGGAAAAGTTTCCTGCTATCTGATTGGTTAGAATTATCTTGTCCAACCAATCAGCGATCAGGACACTTATCCGAGCTAAAAGGGCACCCCAGCCAATCGGTACAAATCTGCCTCACTAAAAAAAATTGACAATAGGTCTCTGTAGTATTATTATTATTACTTTGTGTCTCATTCCAGTTAAACATGAAAAACCCAATTGATTCCTATCAGCACTATATTTGTAATGATAATTGTATTTAGATATAAAATTCTTTGAAGATTCTGCACATATCTTGACAACTGAATGAGACAAGTGGACCCTTTTTATTTTCATGTAATACAAATAAGTTGAAAAACTAACAATAAGGATTCATACCGATCTCTCATGCGTTATATGATAATGATGTAACAATCTATCATGCTGGATTTTGCTTCCTTTTTTTTAACTTGACACGTGGAAGATCGACATCATCATCATCATCATCATCAATATTATTATTATTATTATTATTATTATTATTAATTAAGCTATAGCCCTAGTTTGGAAATTATGATGCTAAAATCCCATGGGATCCAACATGGGAAGAAACCCTATGTGGAAAGTAAATAGAGAGAAATAACGGTCAACTATGTATGAGAAATTATAAGATAAATATGTCTGAAAGTTTTTAGTTCCAAAGTATGATGAAAAAAATAAGGAATTTTGTGTTCTATGAAATACTTATTGATAATACCAAAAGAGTAGTTTTAAACGAATACAAGTATCCGCCCGACTCACCTCCCAGATAATATTTGTAAAAGTTTCGGCGAATATTTCTATAGTTCAAACTGTTTTCATAAACGAATTTCTGCTTTATCACAAAACCACGGAAACAGAATTGAAAACTTTAATCAGTAGCATTACATTCCTTTTATTTCAACTTCGATTATTAAAGTATTTAAAACTATTTAGTTTAAAGATTTCCAAATGCATGGAATGTACATTTTTGAACCGACAGGAAAAAATAATTTTTTTTTTTAACATTGTAGGGTCAACAGGAGGATTTCTTTAAAAGAATGAATTGTTTAAAGTGTTATTTTACCACAGGATACACATTTAAAAGAAAGGGATATTACATTTTATTCATCTTAATGTCTGTTAAGTATCTGAATGTGATTAGTTGACACCGAACATTTTGCAACCCCAATTAGGGCCTGAACTATTCTGGCGGGGAAAAAAGAAAACAAACCTACTCTGGTAATTAATCTCTTGAAAATGACTACTGACCTGTTTACAGAAAAATTTTGTTTTGTAATCGATTTCATGATAAGCAGTTGTTACCAAGCAACAATTCATCGGTACCATCATCATTTCCTCCTACGCCTATTGACGCAAAGGTCTTCCATTACATATTATTTTAATTTTTTTATTTATTTTTTATTTTTCTCAAAGCTCATACAAGAAATGGATAATTCCTTTTAGCTCTCATACAATTTTATTTACATTTTCTTGTAAAATCCATGCCATAAATGCCACAAAACCCTCACTACACTCTAAATTTAGCTAGTGAATACCTAACAAACAAACATTGAAGCTGCATAAAGAACTAGGATTATACTTTCTCCTTTTATATAAGTACACCAGAGGTATGAGGAAAAGTCAAAATCAATTAATGGTTATTATGAACTGTTGAGTGGTGGCAATACTCCTCATCAGAAACTTCTGGAATTCAATAAGACCGTCAAGTGCATTTCAAATACTATAGAGCATTTTGATTCAAGGATTCCACTGGAATATGAAATGCATTGAAGCTTTGATATTATTTCAATTGTTGTTTGATTTTTGATAGGATTGGTGCATGTGTATCTTTCTTTTATCATCGTTAATTGGTTAGTCGTATTCTTATCAATTTATTCATTATTTGGCAACAATACCAAAACGGAGAAACGGTAAAATAATGAACACCAAAAACAATTTAGAGTCAAAATGAAGATTCCAAATGATTGGGACCAAAAACTGTCCAATTTATCAAGGAAGTATGTCTCATTTATCCCTCCATCCATAAGTTTTAATTAAGATCTATTATATTTTTTAAATGGTTTATGTTGTTTATTTTTATGAAATCCTCTTTAGTGCTTTGTTTTTGTTTCTGTCCCATTTCTTAATGAAATTTCTCATTTTATTTTGTTAGTTATTTTCTAGCAGGCTAGATTCCAGTTGGGTTCCTTCTCACAATTCATCATCTGTCAGAAACTTATTAATTTACCATAGCACAAATCATTGTTTGTCGTTAGCTTCAGACTTGGTCCAATGAAATAAAGTTATTGAGATTTAGAGGTAGAAGTATAACGTACTTGGGAACACTAATATCCTACCTATGCCTCTCCAGTGTTTACCAACCCCCCTCCCCCCAAAAAATAATCGTAATACTTTCTGATGACCTTTAATTGGTTTAGGAGAAAAGGATAGGAATTTACAGTAGAGAATTATCAAAAAATTAAATGTCCTTATGAAAGTTATTGAAAATTTTATTTTAGAAATCTAAGAAAATCATATTTTTAAATGGTAGATTATCTTTATTATACCAAAGTTTTAGGTTATACTGTATTTAATAATGCAATCAGTGCAACTCTGCGTTTATTTTTCATTACTGAGCAATAAAATAAGATTTGATATGGTTATAGTAAAATCAAACCAGCTTTCAAATAACCTCCGAACCGAGGGTGCTATAATGTGTATAGCTCGCACAGTGTTTCATTAAAATCCCTTTTGAGTATAATCCCAGTAAATCCAAAGACCGAGTCTCTATATTTTTTTTCTTTTACTCTAAGTGGTAACGTAAAAGACTTTCTAGGCTTCGTTATGGAGGGAGTGCTATCATAGTATTAAGGATTAAACCCAACAGTTTTACCCTCTTGTACTTTTTTATCCCCCATTTCAAAGAATATTCATTTTTGGTATCGTAAAAGCCTTTTATATATATATATATATATATATATATATATATATAGATATATATATATATATATATATATATATATATATATATATATATATATATATATTATATATATATATATATATATATATATATATATATATATATATATATATATATATATATATATATATATATATATATATATATATATATATATATATATATATATATATATATATATATATATGTATGTATTATATAATATATATATATATATATATATATATATATATATATGTGGAAATAAAAAAACTATATTCACTTTAACATATTTAATGTTTTGTACATCTGCAACAGTTTGAATAAAGTTGAGTGTGAAATACAAGGTGCTATTCCGTTAGTAAACAGTAGAATAACGAATGTGATTTCAAGAAATACCTTTACAATGCTTTTTCTCATCCTATGATTTTACAAAATAGTTTTTCTTGAGTATTTTATACTGGAAAGGTTTACCCTTCAGAAATGTTTAAACTTTTTGAAGCGCTAATAATGTTTATTTTAATAATTAGGTCAAACTATATTTTTTTTCACAGAGAGAGAGAGAGAGAGAGAGAGAGAGAGAGAGAGAGAGAGAGAGAGAGAGAGAGAGAGAGACTACCGACCTGTAGAACGAGGAATTGCCTATTCTAATATTTCAAAGGACTCAGTCTCTCTCTCTCTCTCTCTCTCTCTCTCTCTCTCTCTCTCTCTCTCTCTCTCTCTCTCTCTCTCTCTCTCTCGGATTAAAAAATAATAATGATAATTCTAATTTCTTTTTCAATTCCTTTCCAGAATCCCTGAATATTAGAGTGCGCTGACGGCCGTAACAGCAACAGCTCCAGTGACGAACAAAACAACAGACAAAGAATTTTGGTCGACGGAAGAGTTTATCAGTCATATTTTAGATAAATACGACAACTCCTTATTTGAGGTAGTCATTATTTTAGTAGTACAAATTTATTTTATTTTCAGGAGCCAAAAGACATTTTTTATAATATATTCTAACCTGCAAAGATTGAGTCATTTTGGAATAAGTGTTTAAAGATAAGGTTTTGGTGATGTGATCATGAAAAAAAATAGTTGTAGCTGTGTGCGATTTTCATGACACTGGAACTATGGAAATCAGACAAAAAACATTAAAAGAGGATAACAACGTAGAAATATTTTAAAAAAAACATAGCCAATATATAACCTATGGTAGTTATTTTTAGAATTAATACTTTTTTACTTATCGATAAAGTATGCTAATCTTGTGTTTGCAACTTTGAACATGGATTAAACCAATGAAAAAAAAAAAAAAATCTTGGGTTTGTAATTATTACAAGAACTTGCTTAGGAAAGATTTCATCAGATACTGAAGATTAACAAAGATTGAAAATGGTTTAATGAAAGAATAATTGATTAATTAATTTGTTCCCCTATGTTTATGCCTTCTTGTCCCCTCTATGTACTCGTGAATCTTCTATCAACAATATTTTTTGAATAGTGACACTGGCTTAGACATCACTGGACATGAAGTCTTTAACCGAATACTTAAGTGCATGATTCAGTTTCATGATTTTTCCTCTCGTCATATAACCAGTTGCAAAAGTAAGGACTGAGAGAGAGAGAGAGAGAGAGAGAGAGAGAGAGAGAGAGAGAGAGAGAGAGAGAGAGAGAGAGAGAGTTTTCAAATTATATATATTACTTCTTACAAATGATACTTGTCAAAACACACGAAGATAAAATATGCACACACACGCATGCACACGCACACACAAACACACGCTTAGGTTACGATCTCTTTTAGAGCCTCTGGTGGCATGATTTGTAGTGAACTTGCCCTTCCTATGAGGGATCTGCGGGTTGATTCCATTATGAAATATATATATGTATATATATATATATATATATATATATATATATATATATATATATATATATATATATACGTATATATATACATATACATATATATATATATATATACATATATATATATATATATATATATATATATATATATATATATATATATATATATATATATATATATATAAATAAATGCATAAAGACCACAGAGAAACATGATTCTTAGATGCAAGAGAACCAAAAGGAAAATAGAACTTAAAATTGGATTTTTTATTTTCATTTTCCTTGTGGTTCATTTGCACACACACACATATATATATATATATATATATATATATATATATATATATATATATATATATATATATATATATATATATATATATTATGATAATTTTTTTGCACATTTAAACGTGTTTTTCATATATCCAATGAGCCATATATATTAATACATTAATGTCTGGATTCTCTCAACGACCTCGGGATCAGAGGCCCAGGCGGAATCACCCAAAGACTATAGTATCAGACCGGCCGGTATTTGAACCCTGGTCCAGGATACGGTATGGTCACTGGCATACAGGTATCCTGGACCAGGGTTCAAATACCGGCCGGTCTGATAGTATAGTCTTTGGGTGATTCCGCTTGGGTCTCTGATCCCGAGGGTCGTGAAGAGAATCCAGACTTTAATGTATTAATATATATGGCTTATTTGAAATATATATATATATATATATATATATATATATATATATATATATATATATATATATATATATATATATACACTTATATATATATATATATATATATATATATATATATATATATATACTTATATATATATATATGTATATATATATATAGTATATATATATATATATATATATATATATATAATCATAAATGAAATGTGTTTATCAACTCGTCCAGCGTGAACTTTTATACCAGCTATCCCATAAACTTCAAGTATAAAAGCCACTTGCTTATGGTAATTTGTTCATCGAAAATAGGGAAAACATATCGGTTAGGTATGTTGCATTTTTCATTGTTGTTTTTTAGGTTGTTGAATATTAACGCTGTTTATTTTTCTAAAATTCGCTTTACCCTTTGCTTATTAGTTCAGGTTCTTTTTGAACATTGGAGTATCCTCTTGCACTTTCCAAGCCTTCATTTAATGAAAATATTATAATAACTTGGGCAATATACGTATCAGGTTATTATCAAATTATTCCCTTACCATTAACGAGGAATTACATCATCTGGTCCCTTCCAAATTCGTAGTTTGTGATGTTAATGAAATCGGATTGATCCCAACATCCTAAACTTCATTTATGCACCCCAAGATATCTATTAGAGCTGAGTAGTTACTATAAGAATGATAGATTAATTTTCAGAACATCCAACTTTTGATGAAAGTATGACTTTCGTGAAATAGATTGCTCGTAATTTGATCAGCATTGAACCATAAACTATAATCTTCAGTTCAGTTCCCAATGCTTGAAAATAACCTACTTTTAATATAAAGTAGCTCCAATTATGAATAACTATATATATATATATATATATATACATATATATATATATATTATATATATACAGTATATATGTATGTATGCATATATACATATGTGTGTTTGCGTGCATATATTTAAATACTAACCGATTAATTTTATGTTTTTAATATCTGCAAGTCCGTTTCAATGTGTTGAGAACTTCTACATTTTTATTTAGTTTGATGACAAACTACTTTATTATAACTTGGCAAGTCCTTTGATGAAATAAGAACACTCTACAAATTAATTCCCTGTCAAAGCACCCTAGTCCTCATAAGATTTAGCCTCGTCTTCCAATCAGTTATGGAAGCTAAATTGACTAGATATTTTAAGACTTGATGAGATTATCTTCATATGTTCATCGTCATAAGCTGTAACACTCCCTCCGATAATTCAATTAACCGGCTATCTTCCAAGACTTGATAACATCTTAGCCCATCGGAAAAATAAAAAAATGTTTTTAATTGCTTACGGAAAATTAACGTCTTGAGAGGGATAGGACATTCCTATACTATCTACCCAAACGCATATCGTTCATCATTTTCCAATAAGATATTACATCAAGTCTGATTATCTATAATAAAAAACTATATTTTTGGCTATGATGTTCAGATTAAGATACGAGACCTTGCAACGCTTATACTATCAAGATCCAAATTTTCTCAACCCCTCCGGGCAAGGAACTCGAAACAAATTGGGAAGTTATCTCTCTCTCTCTCTCTCTCTCTCTCTCTCTCTCTCTCTCTCTCTCTCTCTCTCTCTATTACTACTACTACTACTACTACTACTACTACTACTACTACTACTACTACCACAACCATTACTGCAGTTACTGTTACTATTACTGCATCCACTTCTCCTGTTACTGCTACTGGTATCTCTACTACCATTGAAAATAAAAAAAAGTATTGGAGCAGCAGTAGAGAGAGAGAGAGAGAGAGAGAGAGAGAGAGAGAGAGAGAGAGAGAGAGAGAACCAGCATGCAATCGGTAGATAGTTCTTCACCGCTGGCATCAATTTCATTACAACAAGGGTGGTAACGAAACTTTGGATCATGATAATATATTTATGAAAGAATGCATCATTTGATTAATTAATTTGACACATATGAATTTCAAATATGTAGGGAAAGCATATTATTCATCGATACATGATCGTTCAACGTCTTTCTATTAGATGGAGGGAAATGTTGTTAAATATTAATCCATGAACAGAAAAGGTAAAAATTCAGACAAATTACCACCATCTTGCAAATATGCCCATTTCCCCTTGAATTCAGTAGTATAGTTAAAGAACGTTTTAGCAATTTATTATCTACATGCTGGCCATATGCACATGCGAGCGCATGCACATATACGCATTTATATATTTTCTGTATCCACACACACACACATACTGTATATATATATATATATATATATATATATATATATATATATATATATATATATATATATATATATATATATATATATATATGTGTGTGTGTATATATATTTATGTATGTATGCATGTATGTATGTATGTATATGAGTATTGATATATATATATATATATATATATATATATATATATATATATATACATATATACATATATACAGACACACACATATATATACTGTATATATATATATATATATATAAATATATATATATATATATATACAGTATATATATATATTATTTAATGTGTGTGTATAATCAAAGATATCTCTCCGGACAAACAAAGCTTCAGTTAGGTTGTAGAAAGGAAAATGCATTTACGTTTTTTCCATTTTATATTAAGTTTCGACACCTGCTTTAAATAATAATTTATTTTTTTTTTCTAACGGAATTCATTAGGGCTTCATATTAAACGGCGGGATTATGCATCAATATAAAGCCTATGGTGGTTTGCAATAAAAAAAAGAATTAAAGTAATTCACCAGTATTTAAGAATGAATATTATATTTCAATATTTATTTTGCAATACACCATTGATTTTTCACAAGGCTTCACAGAATTTCATGACCAATATCGCTGTATTTACTCAATTTGACAAGGCTTATGGTTCAAGTCTTGCTACCGGATTGACATGAGTTCTTTAGGGTCGTTATCCAACTCACCCACTCACGTGATCTGGTGTTGTTAAATGTGTTTATTTCGGATTCGGTTTCTTTTAGAGCAATCTGTGGTATCGCCATTTCAGCATTTCTTTGTAATTAAGTATTTTATGCAGTCGTCTATTCTCCATCCATGACATTTTGCTTCTTTGATGAAGTTTACGATTCCACTATTGCAACGGGATTGATTTCAGTTCTCAAAACTGGTCTGGCTTGTGCAACCCAGGTTAAATTGTCTCCTAATATCTAGGTCTGAAGATTACGTTGGTCCCGGAATCTAGTTTTCTTGTAACAGAATCATTCCTCACTACAGCTTGTTGTTTTGTGGCTCCTGCATTCTCTCAATAATCATTTATATTATGTACTTCCATACAGGTTATGCTTATTTGCCAGTTCTTGTTACGGTTTTTTTGGCATGTTACTTTACGCTTACAATTAATGTATGATATCTTAGTGGCGTTTAGAAATCAAATATATCTCGGGAAAACTGAGTTCCAGTTATGTTTCAGGACAAGACGGAAAGTACATCAAAGATTTTCTACTTTATATTGTTTACATAACTATATTGATAAATGAATACTTCAAGATACATTGAATTGAAAAAATTCAAGGCTGATTTTTAGATATATGATTAATTTTCCACAAGACTTCACATAATTTCATAACTGATCTTACAGGCTTTCCTCTTTTTGAAAAATCTTCTGTTATTATTAATTCCAAGTTGGCTAAATTGTTTTGTTCACTTGGGCACATAATCTAGATTTTTTAACTGCATTGACTCGAATTGAATGCTCTTTAGATGTGGTCTCGTTGCTCAAGCATTTTCTCAGCAATTAAGCTCTTTCTTGACTTCCATCTAGGTCATGCTCTTAGGAGGCGAGTAAGTCTCACAGCATTGGGTAAATTGCACAACTGAGACCAGCTTTTAAGACGCAACATCAACTACGTTGCATTAGTGGAATTGTGAACTTCACTGAAGAAAGAGGCAAAATTGCTTGGAGGTAAGTACAGAAAGTACTTCATTGCAGAGAAATTGCCGTGGCAGCGATAATTCAGCTTGTTTTAAGGAACAGTCCTGCTCCAAAGGTAATGGAGTCCTTTCGCAAGACTTTGAA
>NC_090725.1:281719134-281769134 GCF_036898095.1 Palaemon carinicauda
TCATTATCATTTACAGGGAAGTTTCATGGTTATAAATGACCACTCACATTTATAATAGGAAAATCATGTTCATCAATGTGCGTTCATTGTCCTGAAAGATGTTCCCTGTTCATTAGTAGACCCTCATACTGTACTTAGAAAATTACAGCTCGTCATGTTCATAGAGCGACTATTCATAGACATGACCTGAAAGGCTTTTTGTTTTTAAATCACCATTATTAGCTATTACCAAAACGTCGATGCTCATTAGCGACCATGCATAACATATACTAAAAAGTTTCATACTCATAATGACAATTCATAGCTTATATTAAAAAGTTTCATGTTGATAATGATCATTCATAGTACTGTATATACTAAAAAGTTTAATTTTCATAAGTACTCATTCATATTATATACTAAAAATGTTTTGTCCTCAATGACCATTCATAGCATATGCTAAAAAGTTTCATGCTTATAATGACCATTCATAGCTTATACTAAAACATTTCATGTTCACGATGACCATTCATAGCATATACTTAAAATTTTCATGTTCATGATGACCATTTACAGTATATACTAAAATGTTTCTTTTACATACTGGTCATTTATAGTATATACTAAAAAGTTTCATGTTCATAATGACCATTCATTGCATATACTGAAAGGATTCATGTTCATAATGACCATTCATTGTATATACTGAAAGGATTCATGCTCATAATGACCAATCATAGTATATACTCAAAGGTTTCATGTTCATAATGACCATTCATAGTATATACTGAAGGGATTCATGTTCATAATGACCATTCATGGTATATAATAAAACGTTTCATGTTCATAATGACCATTCATAGTATATACTGAAAGGATTCATGTTCATAATGACCATTCATAGTATATACTCAAGATTTCATGTTCATAATGACCATTCATAGCATATACTGAAAGGATTCATGTTCATAATGACCAGAGTATATACTAAAAAGTTTCATGTTCATAATGACCATTCATAGTAGGCTATATACTGAAAGGATTCATGTTCATAATGGCCATACATATTATATACTGAAAGGATTCACGTTCATAATGATCATCCATAGTATATACTAAAAGGTTTCACGTTCATAATGACCATTCATAGTATATACTGAGAGGATTCATGTTCATAATGACCATTCATATTATATACTGAAAGGATTCACGTTCATAATGATCATCCATAGTATATACTAAAAGGTTTCATGTTCATAATGACCATTCTTAGTATATACTGAAAGGTTTCATGTTCATAATGACCATTCATATTATATACTGAAAGGATTCACGTTCATAATGATCATCCATAGTATATACTAAAAGGTTTCACGTTCATAATGACCATTCATAGTATATACTGAGAGGATTCATGTTCATAATGACCATACATAGTATATACTAATAAGTTTCATGTTCATAATGACCATTCATAGTACATATTGAAAGGATTCATTTTCATAATGACCATCCATAGTATATATTAAAGAGTTTCATATGCATAATGACCATTGTTAGTATATACTGAAAGGATTCATGTTCATAATGACCATTCATAGTAAATACTAAAAAGTTTCATGCTCATAATGACCATTCATAGTATATACTGAAAGGATTCATGTTCATAATGACCATACATAGTATATACTAATAAGTTTCATGTTCATAATGCCCATTCATAGTATATACTCAGAGGTTTCATGCTCATAGTGACCATTCATAGTATATACTCAGAGGTTTCATGCTCATAGTGACCATCCATAGTATATACTGAAAGGATTCATGTTCATAATGACCATACATAGGATATACTAAAACGTTTCGTGTTCATAATGACCATTCATAGTATATACTCAGAGATTTCATGCTCATAGTGACCATTCATAGTATATACTGAAAGGATTCATGTTCATAATGACCATACATAGTATATACTAAAACGTTTCGTGTTCATAATGACCATTCATAGTATATAATGAAAGGATTCATGTTCATAATGACCATCCATAGTATATACTAATAAGTTTCATGTTCATAATGCCCATTCATAGTATATACTGAAAGGATTCATGTTCATAACGACAATTCATAGTATATACTCAAAGTTTCATGTTCATAATGACCATTCATAGTATATACTGAAAGGATATATGTTCATAATGACCATAGTATATACTAAAATGTTTCATGTTAAGTATATACTAAAATGTTTCATGTTCATAATGACCATTCATAGTATATACTGAAAGGATTCTTGTTCATAATGACCATAGTATATACTAAAATGTTTCATGTTCATAATGACCATTCATAGTATATACTGAAGGGATTTATGTTCATAATGACCATTCATAGTATATACTGAAAGGATTCATGTTCATAATGATCATTCATAGTATATACTGAAAGGATTCTTGTTCATAATGACCATAGTATATACTAAAATGTTTCATGTTCATAATGACCATTCATAGTATATACTGAAGGGATTTATGTTCATAATGACCATTCATAGTATATAATGAAAAATTTCATGTCCATAATGACCATTCATAGTATATACTGAAAGGATTCATGTTCATAATGACCATTCATAGTATATACTGAAAGGATTCATGTTTGTAATGACCATCAATAGTATATACTCAAAGGTTTCATGTTCATAATGACCATTCATAGTATATACTGAAAGGATTCATGTTCATAATGATCATTCATAGTATATACTGAAAGGATTCTTGTTCATAATGACCATAGTATATACTAAAATGTTTCATGTTCATAATGACCATTCATAGTATATACTGAAAGGATTCATGTTCATAATGATCATTCATAGTATATAATGAAAAATTTCATGTCCATAATGACCATTCATAGTATATACTGAAAGGATTCATGTTCATAATGACCATTCATAGTATATACTGAAAGGATTCATGTTTGTAATGACCATCAATAGTATATACTCAAAGGTTTCATGTTCATAATGACCATTCATAGTATATACTAAAAAGTTTCATGTTCATAGTGACATTCATAGTATTTACTAAAAAGTTTCATGTTCATAATGACCATTCATAGTATATACTGCAAGGATTCATGTTCATAATGACCATTCATAGTATTTACTTAAAAGTTTCATGGTCTAAAGTGACACCTCATGCTTGCAAGTTATCATTCATAATCCTAAACAAAAAAGCCTCATTTTCATACGTGACCAGTAATAGACATTGATTAAATATTATCTTCACCTTCGTAAGAGACCATTCACACTAAAGACCCCTTTTTTCATGAGTGATCATTTATAGACATTAACTTAAGTTCTTAATGTTCTGAAGTGACAATTCATGCCATTTGCTGAAGAGCTTCTCGTTCATAAATGATCATTCATTTTCATATATTGTATCGAGATTTCATTACAGAATATTTTCCTGAGCCATCCAACTCCTTTCTCTACCTTATACGCGTATGTAAAGACAGTCGTTGTAAATATAATGAATATAACATTCTTCTAAAATATCCTATAGTTTATAACATTCCTCAATGGAAAATACATTTACTGTAGTGTACCTTTCATGACAATTATCGTCGAGTCGTTCATGATTGGTAAAAGGTGACATAATTGGAATCCGCGTAGGCTTATAAATATATCAGGTAAAAAAACATAAAATTCTCAAGTGTAAGGATATGATTACGTTTTTATCATTCAAGTGCAGATGTCATTTAGCTGAGCCCAAGTGAGGCATACTATCCAAGACTAGCATGGCACACTGTGTTCAGAAACTGCCTATGGTTGTGACATCATAAAAGCTAAAAGTGTCGAGATGGCCGCACTTTTTTCTTCTATTGTAATTAATAAATCTTGTCCCCAAGTCTAATTTATGTAATTTCTCTCTAAATAACACCCATGGTCCCAAAGAACAATGAAAAAGTGATACCACAATTATATGCACTCTGATTTAATGTTTGACTTGGCTACCTATGGCCTCGCTTCAAAATGACATCTGCACAGCCAAGGTACATTTGTAATTACGTCAAATTCTGAAATTGCTTCGAATATCGGAACAGAAATTTACTTAGTAAAAGCTGCAGCCACTTGGTGTCTATGTTTTTGCCAAGAGTACCATAATGTTGGAGACAGACGTGAAACGGATGTTAACAAAGGAGCCTCGATAGTCTTTTTAAAGGTGTTTTAATTTGCAGTGTCGTGAAAAATTCACGCCAGATAAAGAATAAAAAATGGAAATAAAAGTGAATCTTCGTTTTAAGACAAAACAGAAAACGGTACGCTTATTATCGCTTTATTCAGAGCGCAACTATTCATCAACGGATATTTTTACGAGTGAGAACACTGCGTCAATAGAGCTCCCTCTCCTTTGATTTCTGTATCGCGACAGAGAGCCCTAATGAGATGCTATATTGGAAGTGTGTTGTTCATGCAGCTAATTTCGTGAACACTTTTCCGTGCTCCCGTATTCAGTGTAATGTTATCGATGTTTGGGTATTGTGTTCTTTGCCGTGGATAAAAGGATGTTAGTGATCTGTTCATCTCTTCTATACGCAGATAAACGCTTGTATATTCCTTGTTGCCTAAAGTATTAAACCATGCTTCAATATCCTGCTGAAGAGGCCAGTAGTAGAAGCATTATTGACATATCTGTCATAGTGATAGGTAACACGAATATTTTCATTGTGAATATATAGATGACTTATGATAAGTGTTCCTCAAAGTGTATACTGTATTTATGTATTTTGTGTATAAAATGAATAATACAAAACGAGAGTGTTTTACTTAGTTCCTATTTTTCTAAGAGATAAGGTATAACTGAAAAAAGGAAAATTCGTGAAATTAGATATAATTTACTTTGGAAGGTTTCCTTATGTTTTCTGGAAATAAGATGGAGATAATAGAAAAAAGCAAGTTAGTTGAAATACCGTATTTAATTCTTTTATGCTCATTGGTTCCCCTGAGGGAAATATATACTGAGTATTCTGGATAAAGATAAGATGGGATAATTGTTTTAGTTTGGGTAAGGTAATCTGGTTGGTAGACTGCGTTATATAATGTAATGCTATCAAATTCTTGAAATTTATAACAACTTCAACGAAGTATAATGGAATTCTAGTAATGATAGACTTCTAGTATAATGGAATTCTAGTAATGATAGACTTCTAGTATAATGGAATTCTAGTAATGATAGACTTCTAGTATAATGGAATTCTAGTAATGATAGTTTTCTAGTATAATGGAATTCTAGTAATGATAGACTTCCAGTATAATGGAATTCTAGTAACATCTAAATGAGAAGGGCAAAGTTTTGTGTATTTTTTTTCTGGAAATGAAACCACTCAATGAGATAATACAAAATTTAACAATCTAAATCTTAATTAAAAATACAGTATTACTGTGTGTCATTATTTGGTTTACAAATATAGCAATGGCGGAAAGAAAATAAAGACCGATGTAAAAAAAAGTATTATTATTATTATTATTATTATTATTATTATTATTAATATTATTATTATTATTATTATTATTATTATTATTGTTGTTGTTATTATTAATATTATTATTACCTGCTAAGCTACATCCCTAGTTGTAAAAGCAGGATGCTATAAGCCCAGGGCCTAAGGTTTATGTCACTTAAATAAAAAATAAAAGAGAAAACATGAAAAAAAAAAAACGGAGGGAAAGAAACTACAAAAGCAGAAAACATAAACAGAGTCTGTCAAGACCGGGAACCGGGTATATTTCTGCAAGAAAAACATCACATGGTAAAAAATAGAACAATTCAAATGTATCCCTTACAAAAGAAAGAAAAATTAGAAATAAATGTTGTAACAAAATTGATAAGTGAATACACAAATACATACACCTTACTTGAGAAATCCATCGAAAATATTTTGCATAACAGGGAGTGGGAAAATTCATAAATCCGTCATGTGATATTTGATGTTAATGTGAATGGAATGGAGAACTTTCTTGCCTTTCAAGCGGGATGGGAAAATAGGTAATGGAAGAACTGAATTCGAATACAGAATGTGATAAGATGATTATCACAGTTATTTTGATTTTTGGCCACTAAATGTTGATATTCTAATACCATTTAGAATAAGAAATGACACTATGACAGCTTAAGGTGTCAGGACATAATATTCAGAATAAACTGTTAATATAGTAATATAGCTCTTGCAAAACATTATTCCTCCTACAGATATGTCTTTCTTAATGAAGAAAAAAAATAAGGATTGATAGCAGAATATGTATAGACAGAGAATGCACGTATATTTCGATGAATGATTCCATTGGATAGTCGGAGCTGTAATAGGTACGTAAATTATCCCAAGATAATTAGATGTCATTAAATATTTAAGTTTTTCATTTCCGTTGCTCCCCTCTGGTAAACGATAATCGGTTTTTCCATCTGGTTTAATTTACTAGTTACGTTATCGATAAGGTCTAATATGGATTGTCGGTAAGAATTATGGGACCTAATTAAATTTTCGGATAATTTAAAATATTTTGAAATATTGGTTGAAAGGGAAGCGATTAGTGTGGGTTAAGTTACTTCAGCGTGCAACCTGTACGGCATTAAGACACCAATATACCTGTTATTCTTCACATTCCCCACCGTTATTCCTTCATTAAGGAGCGGGTTACCGGACGCGCCCTCTGCAATACTTTCTATCAAAGGCATCCTCTTCCACCAATCCTCTTTTCTGAATATCATCCTTCACCTTACCTCGCCATCTAATTATTTGCCTCCTTATCAATCTGCTTCCCCTAACAGGTTCCTCCCCATCCCTCCTCCCTCCATCCCAACCATCAATCCTCAACACGTACCCACACCATCTCAACCGTGAAACTCTTATCACCTCGGTAATCTTAATTACAATTACAATTCTTCTTATTTCCTCATTTCCCAATCTTTCATGCGGTGATATTCTCTTAATTAACCTCGGCATTCTCCTTTCTGTTCTATCAAGATTTTCTTGATCTTTGCGTCCTGGAGCCGACGTTTCCGAGGCTTCCATTAACACTGGTGCTATGACTGTGCAGTAGATCTTGACTTTTTCCTGTCAGTGATAGAACCTAACTTGAATTATCAAATTAAAAAAAAAACACAAGAAAGAGGTGCCTAACATTGAAGCATTATTGCCAAAGTATTTTTTTCGGTACCATTTATGACAAACGAATGGACAAAATAACCATTCTCTCTCTCTCTCTCTCTCTCTCTCTCTCTCTCTCTCTCTCTCTCTCTCTCTCTCTCTCTCTCTCTCTCTCGTGTCAGCACTTGTAGAGAATATCATGCAAGTTTTCAAGCGCAATTAAGCACTTTTCTCAGATGAGCAATTAACTTGTCGTGTCCAGCTAGATCTAGATAATCAAAAAAAAAAAAAAACGTAAGATAAGAAACGGACTTTGGTTTACCATTAAGAGGGTGGAAATGCGAGATCAAGGAAAGTGAAAATCGGCTAAAATTTACATCCAAGACAGAAAACGGAAGGAATGACTGATTTTACAGTAGAGTGGTTACTTAATTGAATGATATTGGCCGAGAGACTAAGGGAAAGTGATAACATTATTATCCATAGAATAGAAACAATATTGCCACCTTCAAAAATATGTAAAGATGATGTTATTGGTTAGAAGACTCGCCATTTATTTTGTTACTAGTGTACGCGACCCGTCAATGTGAAGGGTAGTTATTCTGATAGTTACGCACGGCCACGCACCCACCTCTCACTAAAGTGTGACCCCCTCCCCTACCTGAGGGACAGGGAGAGCCAGACACTTGCTCCTTATTATATAGGGAGATGATGTGCTATACGATATGATGGAATATACAGCTGAATGACAATATTCTCTTCAGAACAAAAATAAATTGAAATGAAAATTCACATAAATGCTTGATGATATCGTTGGATAAGTGACCTTGTGACATAGATTTTTAGAATATGATTAAACCCTCGAACACCATTGACCTGGACAGATATAAACTTAATATGAAATTACAGGTCAAGTTTCATTTTCGTCTAGAAACTCGGAGAAACTTTTTATCAGTAAACAGTAAAATACGTGTGAATGCATACTGGACGCTATGCCCAGGGGTACTTGGTATGATTTTATTTCCATTATATACTGTATATAATTTATATACATATACATATATATATATATATATATATATATATATATATATATATATATATATATATATATATATATATATATATACATAAGAAATACTGAATCGAGGATTTTGTTCTTGGTGGAATGGCAACAATAACTCCTATACCCAATTCTCTTAGTAAATTAATACAGTATATCTTCCATATCAATACTGAAAAAAGGCTAAAGTCATGAACCTCATAAGCATATGATGAGAGAATTATACAATTTTGAGGACATCAAGTGCATCTAAAATTTGCGTTAATATATCAAAGCAAAACTTAATAACTCTTAGAAAATTTCTGTGATTCTTTCCACTGGAAATTATCATGATTTATTATTATTCTCAACTCTTGGTTAATAATTCGTATCGACGATTTAACGCATAAATAGAAACTTAAATCGCTGGCATTATAAGGAATTTAGTGGAATTATAATTATAATTTTCGGAGAAATTAATAAAAAATAAAAATAAAAATTACTGAATAAAATCCGATAACTTTAAAGTTTTGTAAGGATTATTCTTTCTTTATCCGATAGTATAGGAAACTAATAAACTTTATTGTCAAAATAACCAACTAAATCGTGTTTATTGGCTGATTAGTCTTTTATCTATAAAATTTTGTATTTCCCGTCACCAACTTTACTTTCTCTTTGAGCAATATCGATAAAATCACAAAGAGTCCGCGAAAGTTACAAAGATGATTATTATGATTTCACTTTTATTTTCTAAAGTTACAGGGCAAGAAGAAATGTATAGCGTCTTTTACAAAGGTTAGTAATAGCTGTCATTTTAGTTATGTCCTTTTAGTAGTATGTAAGGCTTCTTCAAAGTTAACCTTTTATTGTTAATTTGTCTTAGAAAACTAGATAATTGGCAATTAGAATACCAGGATAAATTAGGCACATGTTATAGAACTTTTATATTTTCTTAGTATTTTTTTTTATATAAAAGTGAATTACTTAATCCAGAAGGTAACATTAGACATGCAGAAAATTAGCTATTTGTTACTCCTTCCCCAACTTAGAATTTAGTTTCTATTAAACGCAATAGTTCTTGTCTGGATTAGTAAGTGTTTAGTAAACTGAGGCGAATACTAATTTCAAGCAAGGCTATGTTTGTTAGGTACCTAGCAATGCTACGTATTCCAGTTCTATTGTTGGTAAGATTATACTGATTTCGCATATCTGGTAAAACATTTATTCCAGTGGTTTTTTCTTTACTTGAAAACTTTTGAAACTTACATAATACGATTCAGTGATTCTGTAATCTCTCCTATATAATAAAGAGGAAGTGTCTGGCTATATATATATATATATATATATATATATATATATATATATATATATATATATATATATATATGAGATATATATATATATATATATATATATATATGAGATATATATATATATATATATATATATATATATATATATATATATATATATATATATATATATATATATATATATATATATAAAATATCTTTCCTGTCACACTGCGTGTCTGCCAAACTTATGACTTCTCAGTATATCCCCGTCACTCATGTAAGGCAAGAGGGAGTAGTTATACCCTGATAAAATGGAAAAGGTAGGGAAAGGGTTGATTCTGTGTGTGTATATCTATTTAAATATTTAGCCGTAATTTTCGACGGGTTGCATACACTAGTGTGGATATATATATATATATATATATATATATATATATATATATATATATATATATATATATATATATATATATATATATTAGCTTTGGGATAAAACTATCTAGTTTGGAAATTAGCTTCTACTCAGGACCGTCCTTCAGTTATCTTGCGTTTATATCATTTAATATTACTTATTAATTCCTTTGCTGAACGTGTTTCTTACATTGCGTTAAGGTGTCACATTTTCCACTATCTTCTCCTTCTTTATCTGCATCTTTTCCCACTATTATGTGAGGTCGATGTTTCTGGCCAGTCTTTTCCATCTACCTCTGTCCCACACTTCATCACTGGTTAATCCCTTTGATCGAAGGTCATCCTTGATACAGTCCATCCACCTTCGCTTTGGTCTCCCTTTCCTTCTCCTTCCTTGTACCTCCCTTTCCATCACTCTCCTCCCAATATACTGTTCATATCTTCTCATGACATGACCAAACCACCTGTCTACTTTCTTGGATCTTATCTAATAGTTCTCTAACTCCTGAGTAAAAGCTAATTTTCCGCTATATATCTCTAAAATCTTTTATCCCTTATTTTGTAAAACCTGACACCGATGCTCATTATTATAGGTGGTGATCTAACACCATTTTTAAGGACGTTGCATCAGTAGGCCCTTTTTACATTTTTATAACTATTTTTCATCCTTTTTATCTTTATTTTTTCTTTGAATTACGTACTACAAGTTATATGTTAGCTTGGGCTTCTTCATTATAAATGTCTGCTAATGTTAAGTACTAGTAATATTTCATCATTCTCCCACCCCATTCAACTATCCTTGATCATATTTCCACTTATCTTTTGACTACCCCATATTATTGTTAATAATAATAATAATAATAATAATAATAATAATAATAATAATAATAATAATAATAATAATAATAATAATAGTAAAGATAGTTTTTATTATTATTATTATTATCATCATCGCACTGGAGTTCATACAAATGCGTCCCATCCTCTGGAAAGGCGCCTTTTCTGTGATTGCAGTAAGAGAGAGAGAGAGAGAGAGAGAGAGAGAGAGAGAGAGAGAGAGAGAGAGAGAGAGAGAGAGAGAGAGAGAGAGCCTTCTTTGCATCTTTATTTTTCTCCACCTTCATCCGCTCTGGGCTCTCTCGTCAATTTTATCCCGGGTTTCCCGTCATATAAAACTGATGTTGTCAAAATAAAAAATGAAAAATGATTTGCACTAGTGCAATAAACAATGTAATTAGCAAAGCCATAAAAATGGAAATGTTCCTGCATACAAGTAATTAAGTTTCGCCATGTGCAATCAGTGCATTTTATTCTTTAATTAGCCATCTGGCAACAGAACCTAAATTGAATATTAGTGTTTATTAGCTGGAATTTCACTTCCAAAATTAGAAGAGTATGTTTACATTAGAATCTGAAGAAAATGGTGTTTATCAAAGGTCAAAAAATATTTATAGTCCTGAAAATTGTAGGAAAATCTAAAAGTAAAAATAAATGGTACATGAAAATAATTTTATAGTTTAGACCAAAATAAAAATAAAGACGATCAAAGAAAAATATCGCGGTTTTGTCCTACATTTTTGCATAAGCCAACTATTTTAGCTTTATTCAAAATTTGGAGATGAATGTGGGAGTTCCTTTTACGTTTCTTAAGAAAATCACAGGTGCATTGTGCAATGGAAATAAAAGGAAATTAAAAACACATTCACAGAGAGTAACTGATAACAATTTATTGTTTTTAATTTTGTTATCAGTTACTATTGGTATTCATTCCTTTCTTCTTCTTCTTCTTCTTCTTCTTCTTCTTCTTCTTCTTATTCTTTTCTTCTTCTTCTTCTTTGTCTGCATCTTTTCCCACTTCTATTTGGGGTTGACGTATCTGGCCAGCTTTCTCCATTTAGTATTAATTTTAATTTGATAATATTCACTCTCCATATTCGTTTTGGCAAATTTCGCATGGCCGGATGCCTATCCTGCCGCCAACCCGTCCCCCATTTACCCGGGCTTGGGTCCGGCACCAAGTTGAGGCTCGCTCAACCCCCCCCCCCCCCCCAGTGGCTGGGTTGGTATTCATTCCTTTCTAATTCAACGAACTCAGAAGCAAAAACGTTACATGAAATTTTGTGAATAACTATATAAATGTGGTACTTACGAATGAGTACAGAATGGTAGACGTATTATTATTATTATTATTATTATTATTATAATTGTAATTGCAGTACTTAGGATTGAGGACTGAATGGTTAGCGTATTATTATTAATTTTATTATTATTATTATTATTATTATTATTATTATTATTATTATTATTATTTATTAAGCCGCAATCCTAGTTGGGAAAATATTATTATCTGTAGCACAGAAAAAATAAAACTTATATAGAATGCAAATTGGTCTTGTTCCGACAAATGATTTTTTTAATATATAAAGAGTTAAACAGCAATTAACTATAATATAACTATTCCTACACGAAGAGAGAGAGAGAGAGAGAGAGAGAGAGAGAGAGAGAGAGAGAGAGAGAGAGAGAGAGAGAGAGGTGCTGCATATAAATTCATTATTATTTTTATTATTATTATTATTATTATTACTATTATTATTATCATTATTGTTATTATTATTATTATTATTATTATTATTATTATTATTATTATTATTATTATTATTATTATTAGGTAAACAACAATTAAACCTAATATAACTATTCCCACACGGAGAGAGAGAGAGAGAGAGAGAGAGAGAGAGAGAGAGAGAGAGAGAGAGAGAGAGAGAGAGAGAGAGAGACGTTACTGCTTATAAATTCATTATTATTAGTATTATCTTTATCACTATTATTATTATTATTGTCATTATTATCATCATCATCATCATCATCATCATCCATTTTTCATTTTAAACTTCGTAACATTATGGCAATGCATCCAAAGATCCCGAAAAGGGAATGTTTTAAAATCCAGGGAATCTTTTAGAGGACGTCGCGAATCTAATCAAATAACGTTGGCAGTGCTAATGAAAGAGTGCAACTGTATAATAAGGTTTGTAATTACGGGGAATACTGTACTTGAAGCTCCCATTAGTAATCAGTGACGTATCAAAAAATTGCTGAAAGTTTTTTCGCAAATGGAGGGGGAAAAAGATCCAACGCTGAAAGATTTTGTGCACTCGGATGTGGGAAATGATTCATATCTTGCTTATTCGTGAATGTTTTATTATTATTATTATTATTATTATTATTATTATTATTATTATTATTATTATTATTATTATTATTAGCCAAGCTACAACCCTTGTTGGAAAAGCAGGATGCTGTAAGCCCAAGGGCTCCAATAGGGAAAAATAGCCCAGTGAGGAAAGGAAATAAGGAAATAAATAAATGATGAGAATAAATTAACAATATATCATTCTAAAAACAGTAACAGCGTCAAAACAGATATGTCCTATATAAACTATTAACAACGTCAAAAACAGTACTGTCATATATAAACTATTAAAAGACTCATGTCAGCCTGGTCAACATGAAAACATTTGCTCCAACTTTGAACTTTTCAAGTTCTACTGATTCAACTACCCGATTAGGAAGATCATTCCACAACTTGTTAACGGCTGGAATAAAACTTCTAGAATACTGTGTAGTATTGAGCCTCATGATGGAGAAGGCCTGGCTATTAGAACTAACTGCCTGCCTAGTATTACGAACAGGATAGAATTGTCCAAGGAGATCTGAATGTAATGGATGGTCAGAGTTATGAAAAATCTTATGCAACATGCATAATGAACTAATTGAACGACGGTGATATTTTAGTGATATTTTAGACATGAGACGGCTAAAAAGATTGTATTTTGGGGAAGGTATGTGGAGCACGTGCATATACTTTGGGATTTGGTGATGAAATATTCAAAGAATTTATTTTCCTGTCATTTTGATACTCATAGCAAACAAGATTGTATCATAGGGGAAGGTATGTGAACTTAGACACAAACACGCGCACATGTATGTACTAATGATTATGCGATGAAATATCCAAAGAATTAATTTTTGTATATCATTTTGATACGCATAGTTACGAACTAAAACTGGGACCTCGAAAATGCTCTCTCTCTCTCTCTCTCTCTCTCTCTCTCTCTCTCTCTCTCTCTCTCTCTCTCTATATATATATATATATATATATAATGTATAATGTATAAATAAAATAATCCACAATGTATAAAAAAGGAAAAAGATAATAGCTTTTGGTCGGCTGGGGAATCGCACCCTTGTCCGAGAAACTAGGACGACAGTGACGTACCATTTAGATACATGGTGTATCACTTTTGTCCCCGTTTCTTGGACAAGTGTTCGATTCCCCCGCCCACCATAAGCTATTATCTGTGAGTTGATTTCCTCTTGGGTCTCTGATCCCGAGATATAGAGAGAATCCAGATGTATCGGAAGTAAAATTTATTGCTTATTTGAATACGAAAAACACGTATAAATGAACAAAATTTATCATATATATATATATATATATATATATATATATATATATATATATATATATATATATATTATATATATATATATATATATATATATATCATTTATATTCACACAAAAACTATTACCGTGATCATGTCCTAGGACGTCCCATTAGGTTAAATTTAAATGTACCATCTAAATGGCACATTATTACAATCTGGATGTTTCTGCACACCTGCTAAATGCTTGGAATATATTTGATTATAGGAACAAAGAATTTGAAACATCGTAATTCAAAGGTTACAATATTTATATTTGAATATTGCTGTCATTCTTGTAATTGAAAAAAAGAAAAAGAAAAAAAAATCTTCACGTCATCTTGTATTTATTGTAAGCCCGATTTCATATATATATATATATATATATATATATATATATATATATATATATATATATATATATATATATATATATATATCATTTATATTCACACAAAAACTATTACCGTGATCATGTCCTAGGACGTCCCATTAGGTTAAATTTAAATGTACCATCTAAATGGCACATTATTACAATCTGGATGTTTCTGCACACCTGCTAAATGCTTGGAATATATTTGATTATAGGAACAAAGAATTTGAAACATCGTAATTCAAAGGTTACAATATTTATATTTGAATATTGCTGTCATTCTTGTAATTGAAAAAAAGAAAAAGAAAAAAAAATCTTCACGTCATCTTGTATTTATTGTAAGCCCGATTTCATGCCAACCATGTTAAGTCATGTTTGGGTGAACAGAATATCGCTATTAGATGCCAGGCAACAGTTCATACACCCCTCCCAACAAAAAAAAGACTCAGTTCACTAAGTGTTCCCTGCGATGTATGCTGTTTTAAGCCTACCAACCAATACTAAGAGAAGTCCACCTTCCACTAATATTTCATAGCACTTCTGTGTTCGCTGTAGCATGCGATAACTCAAGTATGTTTGTCACTGAAGGGGTAGTCGGTGTGAATATATTGTTAAAAATGCATATTTGCTACATTCTAGTTCTGTGGCTACGAAGAATTTCATGACTGATTTGTAAGTTTCTCTTTCAGGACATTTCTCTTTTTTGTATAGATTATTTTTTATATCTTCACTCCCCTTGCACTGACAACAACTTACATCAACCTGTCTGCCTATTTCTCATTGTTAACTGTTAACAGAACCGGTTGCCGTTTGGACAAGAAATAGTCTGTTGTAATTTGTGACCTTCTTGCGGGGACCTAGTTTGTATATATACTCGATGTGTCTATAATAAAGTATTCATTTGCATTCATCTCGCCTTTGGCTCACAACCTACTCTTGGCTCGTCACATTGGTGACCTTGGTGGTCGACTCGCTCCTCCCACCTTCCCCCCTCTCAATGTTACTATGACGGACTCCACGGAAGTTGGCTCCGCCCTATTCAAACTTTCGTCGTTCGCCAGTGGAGAGGTGTTTCCTTGGTTTCAGCGCGCAGAAGTACCGTTCCGCATCAAGGGCGTGACTCGCTCAACCGGCAAAGCAGATTAGGTTCTCGCGGCAATACCTGAGGACACCTTCCCGGAAATCTCCTACTGGCTTTGTGAGCAAGGTTTTTAGACAGCTCAATAGCGTATGATGCCCTCAAAACATACCCTCTGCAGCAGTACTCGCCGTCGCCAGCCGCCCATACAGTAAAGCTTTTTCAGCTCTCTCAGCAACCGTTGGGGGACCAAAGGGCTTCACTCTCCCTCAGGGAAATGGCCATTATCGCTCGCCTGCAACCTGCCGCAGACGGATCTCCTCATAGGTGAACCTATTTTGTTCCCTTTGGGTACGCCGTTTACCCGAACCTGTACGCGTTGCCATACCCGATGTCGATAGTTTACCCATAAAGGACTTGATGACCAAAGCCGACGCTCTTATGAACAGCCACTTCACGTAGGACACACTCGTCTACCCCGTGACGTGCCGGAATGGCAGCAAACCCCCCTATCACCCACCACTCGCTCGCGCCCCAACCAATGGCGACCCGTTGGTCATCCCTGCTAAATTAATTTTTCCTTCTGCAACCTCCTCCGATGATCTCCAGTGCATACATCACGTCATGGGAAAATTTACTCCATGCCGCCAGACTTACAAGCCCCCAGCGAAGCACCACATACCGACAGACTTGCACTCTACAGCCACTTACTGCTGCCCATCGGCCGCAGTTTCGCTACTACTACTCCAGATTCGGGGCTGCCACCAAGAAATGTGCCAAGGATTGTCAGTGGCCAAAAACGAGCGATGGCCTCCCATGTTTCTAATCTTTTCTTTTTACATGATGCAGGAACGGGTGTGTGATTTTTGGTAGACACGGGTGCTTGTCGTTCTCTTTTGCCAAGGGAACTCTTCAGGACACGATGTAGTCTGTCTAAGTCTGCCGACGTTTGCCTGGTAGCTGCCACCGGATCTACGATACTCACCTACAGTTACAAGAACCTCATATTTTTGTTTTGAAACGGCAAATTTAATTGAAAGTTTCTTGTTGCTGACTTCACATTGCCAATCCTTGGTGCGGATTTTCTCTCATTTCCACCTTCTGGTTGATGTCGCCCACCTACGATTGGTCAACGGAGACTTGTACATGTCGACACCTCTTCAACCCGTCCCCTCCAAATTCGTTCTCCACATCAGCGCACCCACGGATGCCTACGCCCACCTCCTCACGTCGTACCCGGAAGTTTCCTCTCCAGAACCTCGCCAAACGCCCATGTCTCCTGCCAAACACGGTATTTATCACCATATCAAGACGACGGGACCCCCTGTCTTCACCAAATTCAGACGACCGGCACCGGATCGATTGACAGCCGCCAAACAGACGTTCGCCAAAATGGAAGAGATGGGCCTTCGCCAAAAGGCCTCCAGCCCATGGTCGTCACCCTTACACATCATCCTGAAGAAAGACGTCGCCCTCCGTCCATGTGGGGATTACAGGCGCCTGAAGATGCAAACAGAATCGGATCAGTACCCTGTCCCAAACACCGCCGACGTGACCTCCTTCCTGCACATTGCGAAGGTTTTCTTTACGCTCGACCTCCTAAAGGGTTATTATCAGGTGTCTATGAACCCAGAAGACATCCCCAATTCCGCCATCACCACCCCCACATTCAATTACTCCGGTTTTAGCCTTCATAATGCTGGGGCCACTTTTCAATGTCTCATGGATGTCAGCTTAGGGAACCTACCCTTCTCTGTATGTTACGTTGACGACATACTTGTGTTCTCTTCCTCAAAAGAGGAACACCTCACTTGTGCATCGTGCTTGACCACCTGCAACAAAACAGCCTTGTAGTCCGGTACAACAAGTGTACCTTTGGCGCCAATGAAGTGTCGTTCTTAGGGTACCACATCACTTCTGAAGGAGTCCATCCCCTCCCTGAGAAGGTAGCAGCCTTTCAGAACTTCCCCACGCCCTTGGACGTCAAACCACTGCATGAATTCTTGAGCATGATCAACTATTATCACCGTTTTCTGGCAGGCATTGCCGCCACTCTTTCTCCCCTCTACGCCTTCCGCAAGGGCAAGCCAAAAGACCTGAAGTGGTGTCCCCCTATAGAAGCGGCCTTCTGCAATGCAAAGAATACCCTATCAACTGATGCTGCTCTCACTTTTCCCATCCCACATACCCCTCTCTTTCTCTCGACCGATGCCAGCGACGTTGCTATTGGTGCAGTACTCGAACAGGTGGTCAGTACCTCGCCCCGCCCATTGGCCTTCTTCAGCAGAAAACTGTCCGTCACTTTCGCCATTTCGTAGAAGGTACGCCCTTCATCCTTTGCACAGACCACATGCCTCTGGTGCACGCCTTCACTCGACAGTCTGAGGCCTGGTCCATCCGTCAACGCTGACATCTCTCTACCGTGGCTGAATACAAAGGCACCCTTCAGCACGTCCCTGGGAAAATGAATCCCGTTGCCGATGCCCTGTCAAGAAACGCGTTGGTCACCATTCAACTGGGATTGGATTACAACATCTTGGCTGAAGCCCAATGACAGGCTCCAGAGTATCAAGCATGTAGGACATCCTACACATCCCTCCGTTGGGAAGACGTCCCCCTCGATGACTCCAACACCACCCTCCTCTGTGACATCAGTACTGGTAGACCCCGAACGTGGATTCCTGCTCCCATGCACCAACAGGTGCTTGATTTCATTCACGGTGTTCCACATCCCTTACGCCGTTCTACTGCACAGTTGCTGAAGACGAAGTTCATTTGGCACGGCATTACTAAGGATGCTAAGGATTGGGTCCATGTCTGTACCTCTTGCCAAACTTCCAAAGTACATGGACACGCGAATTCAGGAGTGGGCACCTTTCCTCAAACTCTGTCGTTTCGTCCATATTCACGTTGATGTTGCAGGCCCCCTACCCACATCACAAGGACATCGTTACCTGTTTACCTTCATCGACCGCTCCACTTGTTGTCCTGAAGCCATTCCCATGGAAACTGCAACGTCCTCTTCATGTACATCTGCCTCACTCTCAGGATGGATAGCAAGAATTGGTATCCCCGAGCATATTAATTCTGACAGGGGTACCACTTTCACCTCTCATTTGTGGACATCATTAGCGAATCTCCTGTGCATCACCCTACATCAGACAGCTGCCTACAACCCCGCTGCCAATGGAATGGCTGAAAGTTTTCATCGCACCCTCAAAGCAGCTTTGATGTCCCACTGTACTGACTCCAATTGGTTAACTCAGCTTCCCTGTGTCCTCCTGGGACTAAGGACCCCTCCTAAAGACGCCCTCGACGTCTTGGCATCTGAAATGGTGTATGGCGACCTGTTGGTCATCCCTGCTGAATTAATTTTTCCTTCTGCAACCTCCTCCGATGATCTCCAGTGCATACGTCACGTCATGGGAAAATTTACTCCATGCCGCCAGACTTACAAGCCCCCAGCGAAGCACAACATACTGACAGACTTGCACTCTGCAACGCACATCTTCCTATGCAACGACACTAGCAAGCCACCACTGAAGCCCCCTTACACGGGCCCTTCCCTTGTGATCCGGTGAAATCTGAAAGCATTCCTACTAAACATTCTTGGCAAAGAAGACTGGGTCTCCATTGGTCGTCTAAAACCTGCTTAGCTCCTGCCAGATGACCCGCCTGCAGTTCGCCTCTCTAGATCAGGGTGCCCTATTTAACATGTACAGTATGGCATTTTTAGGTTGGGAGCCATATACCACCCATGTGTCACACGATCATACATAGTAACGACATATCTCTTTTTTGTATATATTATGCTTTATATCTTCGCTCTCCCCTCGCACTGAAAGCAATTTGCATCAACCTGTCAGCCTATTTCTCATTGTTAACTGTGAACAGAACCAGTTGCCTGTTGAAGAAATAGCTTGTTGTAATTTGTGACCTTCTTCCCGGGACCTAGTGTGTGTATATACTCGATGTGTCTATAATAAAGTATTCAGTTGCATTCATCTCGCCTTTGGCTCCCAACCTACTCTTGGCTCGTAACAATATTTATATTTAAATATTGCTGTCATTCGTTTTCATGCATCCATCGGAGGTCATGTTTCGGTGAACAGAATATCACTATTAGATGCTAAGTAACAGTTCATACATACTCCCCCACCCCGCCCACCAAAAGAAAGACACAGTTCACTTAAGTATCCTCTGCGATATATGCTGTTTTAAGCCTACCAACCAATATCAAAGTAATTCCACCTTTCACTAGTATTTCATAGCACTTCTGTGTTCACTGTAGTATGCGATAACTCGTGTATGTTGGTTACTGAAGGGGTGAGCGGTGTGAATATATTCTTAAAAATGCATATTTGCTACATTCTAGCTCTGTGGGTATGAATGATTTCATGACTGATTTATAAGTTTCTCTTTCAGGAAGAATTTCTTCAATTGCTATACGTATGTTGGAGGACTGGTGGGTTCATTTAGATTCCCAAATATGTCTGCGGATATCACTGAGAGCTGCTTTAAAGGATCTAAAGAAATGTACAACTGTAACATTTGCTTCTCGGATGTACAACATCTTAAGATTTCATTTGGTCCTGAGGCTGGCAGCGAAGAAAATTATAATAATGATAATAATATTAATAATAATAATAATAATAATATCAATAATAATAATTATAATGATAATAATAATAATAATAGTAACCACCTATCACTGGTTATGTAATAAGGAACTTCTTTTTGCTAACACAATTGCTTTGAGCTTATTCACAGCTTTCTGTCATATCATGTTTGAAAGGTATTGCCTCGGGCAAGGCGGTATTCTGTTTGATTATGGTAAATATGTTTCTTTATCCCTCACAGGAGGTAGGGGTCCCATAATTTCGATATGAATATGAGCAAAACGACGATCAGTTGTTTGGAATTCTCTTCTTCTGGATCATATGTGTAATATCATATTTGATTTCTGATAAGGAAGATATTTCGTGAGACTTTGCTGGCCGAGGAGATGGAGGACTTGGTTATCCTTCTGATTTGCTGCTATCTCAGGTTATGATATCTCAATTTGAATGGAGTGAATGGTGTTTCTGAAAAGTGCATCTGCGTGTAATATCAGAGATTGTGGATAATTGCCACTGTTGATGCAGTAACCAGCAATATGCCTTTTTTGTGAAAGTGAACATCATGACCTGATGGTACTGAATTGTCATCCGTCCAGCATTTGTCTGCAATGCAAAATGGTATGGTTGACTAACAGTAGTTTTGCATTAAAGGTGCATTATTTCCGTTCTCTTGGAGAATTTTTTTTTATAGAAAAAAGTTAACAATCGGTAGCTGTTGTCTGTATTCTGCTTGGGTACTGTATCAATTGCTGTGCTACTTGCATATGTGGTCAGTGTAAGGGGTCTATTGAAGAGACGAAATGCTAGTGTTCCAACAGAATGAAAAAGTTTTTCCAGCTTTTTTAAATGCTGTTTCCTACTTATCTGACCACCCGAAAGTTTTGTGATTTCCTATTAAGCATTCTTATAAGGGAGACATAATTGTAGCCAGAGTGGGCCAACAAACAGTGATAGTAAGATATCATGCCAACAAACTCTTTGGTTGTTTTAATATTTTCTGCCCCGGAAAATTGATTTGTTTGATGACCAAAGGCACTTTGGTTTGTCAGGCTGTATTTTCTTGCATGGTGGCAACTTGATTAAATGCTTGTTGTTCCTTGAGTAGCTTACAGGAATGGCAGGAAAATCTTGCATTCTGCCTGTGTCTTTGACTGCCATTTGTAGGAATTCCTAGATGAATATGGTGTATGCATTAGGAATTAGGATTTTTTTCCCTGGTAACTCGCTCAACAAGATCTCGAGCCCTAACTCCAACATTGTCTCTTCTTCTGTGTGAGTGGCAGGTATTGTTATTAGCCTTAAGAGTTGCTTGTAGATGTGCGATAGCTTTTGATTTCATTTTGACCTTCCTATGTTGTCCAGGGATGGAGCTATTATGAACAATAATCTTAATTGTGCCTTCAGAATTTTGTATGTGACGGTGGAGTCACACTTTGCTAACCATGCAGCTATTTGTTCGAATACAGTAATTGTGTGGGAATTCGAGTATGGCGTCACATTTTCGTAACGATGTGGTCTTCTTTGACCTGAAAATAATA
The DNA here is from genome assembly GCF_036898095.1 of Palaemon carinicauda. NCBI lineage: Eukaryota > Metazoa > Arthropoda > Malacostraca > Decapoda > Palaemonidae > Palaemon > Palaemon carinicauda. Next base: position 281,741,112 of record NC_090725.1, read on the forward strand.
TATGACCTATATAACTACGCCTCTGGGTTGTGTGATGTGAAAGGAGGTAGGCGGACGGAGGCAGCGATGGTGATTTTTGTGTGAAAGGTGGCTGTGTTAGGCATTTTTAGTCACTCCAGGGTTACCAATTTCTTGGTCAGAATTTGGACAGAAATGCAAGCTGGTATTAGCTAGTTTATTTCCACAGAAATCTTATATAAAGCTACTCCTTTGGAGCAGAAAGGTAGCAGGAAATATTTACATCTAAAATGTACATGATTACAATCCAAGTGTGTTTTTACACAACAGGTAAATGATCGAAATATAATCTTGCAATATATGTATTTAGGCATTGGTAGTGACAGCTTGTCCATAAGGCATCATGGCTGCAGACCTCCCTGTTTCAGTCTTACCAGGCTGAATGATTAATTCATTTGTATTAAGTAATTTACATATGAAAAATATAACATTTTTGTGTACCATTCAGTATTTTTTTCACTATTTTCTATAATTTTCTAACACAAAATACTTGGATATTAGATGATTTAATTACAGAATAAGCACTTTTTAGAATCAACTCACTTTCAACCTGCCCGGGGGATGGGCAGCCAGCAGGGCAGTAATAGAACAGTAGGGCTGGATTCAGTCCATTATTACGCCAACTCTACGTGGGTCAATGAGGAAAACTTATTGTTTTCCCCAGTTATTTAAGTAAATAGTGCATTTCGTCAAGGATTTTCCTCGTCCAGTTAATGGTTTTCAGGAGTATTTGAAGTCAACTTTTAGTCATATGGAATAACTGTTAATCTATGCACTTCTCTCTCAGAGAAGAAATTATGATTCGAAGATGGCCGCCGTTATCAAAAGTCATATCTTATTCATATTGAAAGATGACCATTACTGTATATGCTGATTATTGAATAGTTTAATGAAAAAAAAAATTGCAGAGTCCCTCGAACAGTAAGGCTAAGTTATTAATATTTTAGGTACCAAATGGAAAAAAAAAATTTTTGTCAACATGTTTGTTGTCAACAACGTAAATCCCATAATCCGTTAGTACATTACAGTATCTTCGACATAGTTTATGAAGCAACATACGCGTTTTTGAAACGCCATATATTTCAATAAGTTTTATTATCTATGTATCTACTTATCTATATCTTTCTTCCTATTTATCTATATCTATCTATATATTAATATATATATATCTATATAATATAATATATATATATATATATATATATATATATATATATGTATATATATATATATATATATATATATATATATATATATATATATATATATATATATATATATATATGAGAGAGAGAGAGAGAGAGAGAGAGAGAGAGAGAGAGAGAGAGAGAGAGAGAGAGAGAGGAGAGAGAGAGAGAGAGAGAGAGAGAGAGAGAGAGAGAGAGAAATTTATTATTATTATTATTATTATTTTTATTACCATTATTATTATTATTATTATTACAAGCAAGTTGGAAAAGCAGGATCGTTGTATGTTTCTGGAACAGATGTGGTCGATGTAACTTGATGAGTGAAGTGTGATCTAAATATTATAAAGACAAAGAGGTTGGAGATGAAGGGAGTGCGAAAAAAACATATAAGAGGAAACAGGTATGGTGGGAAGGCATAAAGAGTGGCCAAGGGTTAAAGAAATGGATGACGAAGGAGCATATTGGACATTTTTAAAATTCCTTGATAAGAGTATGAAGTCAGCAAGGAAGCCTTATAGGTATAAGAGGGCTGGAAAAGGAACGAAAATGGTAAGCTGTTGTATTAAGTCTTAAAGATTCAACACTGAACTAGGTTATTATGTAAAGTGCATTTGCATCATGAAAGAAACCAGGTGTAGGCACATAATACAATGAATAGGATGACTATGAAAAAGAGAAATAAAAAGTAAAAGATGATCATTAACAAAAAAAAAAGGGGCGGCCAAGTTTAAAGGAACATTGGGGAGATTAACGCTTTAATGAGGAAAAGAAACTCAAAATAAGAATACCAGTTGGAAGATATTTCCGGACACAGTTGTTATTGTTAATCAATGAAGTATTTTGAAGATGTCTTGATTTTATAATCTAAAAGTGAGGTAAAGCTGGTTGCAACAAGTATTCAAAAGCATAGTTATTATTATTATTATTATTATTATTATTATTATTATTATTATTATTAATTGCTAAGCTACAACCCCTGTTGGAAAAGCAAAATGCTATAAGCCCAAGGGCACCAACAGGGAAAATAGCCCAGTGATGAAAGGGAACAAGGAAAAAATAAATGTTCCAAGAATAATATTAAAATAGGTATATCCTATGTAAACTATAAAAACTTTAAACAAACAAAAGGATGGAATAGTGTGCCCGAGTGTACCCTCAAGCAAGAGAACTCTAACCCAAGACAGTGGAAGACCATGGTACAGACGTTATGGTACTACCCATGACTAGAGAACAATGGTTTGATTTTGGAGTGTCCTTCCCCTAGAAGAGCTGCTTATCATAGCTAAAGGGTCTCTTCTACCCTTACCAAGGGGAAAGTAGCCACTGAACAATTACAGGGCAGTAGTTAACCCCTTTGTTGAAGAAGAATTGTTTGGTAATATCAGTGCTGTCAGGTGTATGAGGACAGAGGAGAATCTGTAAAGAATATGCCACACTATTCGGTGTATGTGCAGGCAAAGGGAAAGTGAACTGTAACCAGAGAGAAGGATCTAATGTAGTACTGTCTGGCCAGTCAAAAGATCCATAACTCTAACGGTAGCATCTAAACATTATATATATATATATATATATATATATATATATATATATATATATATATATATATATATATGTGTGTGTGTGTGTGTGTGTGTGTGTGTGCGTATGTATACAGTCCGACAGGGAATGCATGTGAAGTTCTTGTAGATGTGGAAGCACTTATGATATGGAATGAATTTATGAATAACATCTACAGTGACCGAAAGAAGAACACAAGGTCAAATAGAAATAAAATAGAACGCTTTTATGGGAAATATACAGATTTTCACAGAGTATTGTAAATTTGGGTACTCTCCGATCGCATATACAGTCAAACTCATTAACCCGTAGCCAGTAGCGATATAAAAGCGCAGGATATCATCTGCCAGTTGCATAGTAAACGGTCAATAATTTTTCAGAATACCCTATCTATATGTAAAATTCTCATTTCGTATACAAATCAAAACATACATTTTTACGTAAATAATAAAACTCCTTGATCATGCTAATTTTCTTCCAGGGTCTCTCTCTCTCTCTCTCTCTCTCTCTCTCTCTCTCTCTCTCTCTCTCTCTCTCTTTATATATATATCTTTATTTATGTATATATATATATATATATATATATATATATATATATATATATATATATATATATATATATGTGTGTATGTATGTATAAACAAATGCTTGGTAAATATATGATTTCAGAATATACGAACATGAATCGTTATATCAAGTAATCGTATTTTGTAATATCAATAAACTCACAATTACCGATACACATAATTCATTCATATGATCAAACATATGCAGTAAAAAATTATGTAATAATACGTGACTTGTTTCTCATCAGAACTCTCTCCCTCTCTCTCTCTCTCTCTCTCTCTCTCTCTCTCTCTCTCTCTCTCTCTCTCTCTCTCTCTCTCCCTCCCTCTCTCTCTCTCTCTCTCTCTCTCTCTCTCTCTCTCTCTCTCTCTCTCTCTCTCTCTCTGCAAAGAAATGTAAGTGAATCTGTTACAAAATAAAGATTGTAGTAAAATGGCGAATAGAATATTTTTCTGTAATATTATTGCCTCTCTCTCTCCCCCCCCTCTCTCTCTCTCTCTCTCTCTCTCTCTCTCTCTCTCTCTCTCTCTCTCTCTCTCTCTCTCCTGTCAGAGTGTTTCTTTAAGAGGCGGTGGCAGTGAGATTCAGTTTAATCAGGAATGTGTTAAATGATACACCTGTATTCAGAAATGTCAGAGGGATGTTGGTGTTGATGGGCTGACCAGGCGTCGGACTGTCGAGTAAAGCCATACACAAGGAGCATGTGGTTTGTGGAAATAATGATTGGCGGAAAAAACGGACAACCAAATACATCGCCAATACTTTGTAGCTGATTCTGCCTTGGAAAGTTTTCAATTAGTTTTCTATTATCAACGGTGGAGAGTAGGAGTCCACTTGGGGAATGAAAGGTTGAGAGCTTTAGCAGCAGATAGTCAGGTTTTTTTGTTTCCCCTTGAGGGAGTCACAGAGGTCAGCAAGATTGGCAGTGATGGCTAGCAAAAACTAATGATAATAACTCACCTGGCACAAAAATCCTTCAATGCTTTGACAGTTGAGGATATGAGGAACTTCTTTACTGCTGATATCTTCTCTGGGAATGGTGAATACTGGCAGGAATGATTTGCTGACCCAAGGATACCACTTCCTTGGCATTAGAGGTATGCTAGTTGTACCATAATACAAGGCCACTCTGGTGCAGATGGTTGAGGATGATGTGTAGGTGGCGTAGATCGTCCTCTGGAGGGAACAATACCAGTATGTTTTCTTCGTAACATACGCATAGGGGGGAGGTCTCCTAAGATGCAGTCAATGATTCGTTGAAATGTGGCCTTGCACTACGAAGACCAAAGAAGGGGTAATTAAAAGTATATGCGTCCAATGGCGGGGGGTGTGTTGCTCCTAGTCTTGGATATGTTCTCTATCTTCATGAACTCCTGATGATACCTTTTCAGTAGTTCGAGAGTCTAAAATACTATAACATTTAAATTGTAGGTTGTTATATCAGCGATGTTGGGTTTGGGGTGGTGGTCTGGATCGGTATGCATGTTATGACGCATGTAATCTACACAAGGGCCTAGATATCCATCCTTTTTCAGAACAATGTGTTTGGGTAACACCCATGGGCTTGAGGAAATTTGACAAAGGGCCATTTCAGTGAATGTGCATATAGTAGATGTCATACATCTGAATCTTCCAAACACTAGTGGCCCTGTCGTCCTGATATGGTGATAGATACTATGCTTGGTGGAACCAGTGGACGTTGGGATGTAAAGTAAGGAGTTTGGCGTAGGGATCTGTGAGCTTGGTAATGTTGAGATTGACGTCAGAAGAAGTAGATGATAAAGCTGTGTAGGAAAAAGAGTTGATGTTGACAAATTGCTGCTGTGCGACATCAACCAAGAGATGAAAATGGGCAAGGAAATCTGTACTAATGAGAGGCAATTTACCATTGGTGATGATGAAATGACACTGGTAATGTACGCCCCAAACAACAGTCAGCATCTTGTAATCGTTCGGGAATACCAGATCCATTGCCAGCCACTAGGCACACATCAGCAGTCTTTGAGTTACTCAGTTACACCCTTACGATGCAACCTGGCGTAAGGGCTTGAGTGGCACCAGTACCTACCAGGTAGTACACATTAGATCCTGAACCCTTCATGAAGAAAAGATTAATCTAGGAGGAGGCCATTTCCCTAGGTGATGATCTACTTACATGTGTGTTGATTATGTGGTAGCACATTTGTTATCAATAGGGGTGTCATCCAGGGGCTGTCGAGGGAGTTGTTTGGTGCGTATTAATGGGCAGCATAGGTGAGTGGTGGACAGATTTGTAGTTGCCTAGGCATGTCGCAAGACGGGTGTCGTAGTGCTATAGCATTCACCTCAATGTTATATGATTGTCCCCACTGTCGGGAGTGGAGTTGTTGATAAGAGTTCTTAACAATAGAAAAGTGAATTTCCATAAGGGCATCGATTTATGTCATTAGGTTCTTCACAGACAAGTTTTTCGACGCCAGGAAGTGGGGCTCTGGAGGGTGTAATACCCATTGATTAAATTGTTATTTTGTTGTGGAGTCAGATGGTGTCTGCTGTGTACACTGCAAAGAATAAAATGTAGAGAAGGCATTCATCTTTATTTGTGCGTGCGTTGTTTGCTGTGCGTTTTTTACAGATCCACATAAACCATTTCCCTATAAAGCACATTTGAAATATATATATATATATATATATATATATATATATATATATATATATATATATATATATATATATATATATATATATATATATATATATATATATATATATATATATATATATATATATATATAACAAATACTTCCAATACTTCATAAGTAATTCATTATAGCCTTGCAGTATCAAAATTAATATTAACATAACGAGGTAAGAAAAATACGTAATAACAGAATGAAGGAAATGCACGTCAATTTCTTTTGTCGAATGTCGTTATATCCCAGATCTACAAGATCTAAAAATAACCAGCTAACTGCTTCGGTACCCATACCAATAATAATAATAATAATAGTTATAATAATAATAATAATAATAATAATAATAATAATAATAATCATAATAATAATAATAATAATGATAATAACAAGAAAAATCATATTCTGCTTTAAATAATGAAACCCAATGCCTATTATAAAGAGGTCATAAGCTGGATAACCCGAAAAAATTTAAATGCGAAATTAGGTTCAAGCTCTATGTCAACAACTTCAATAAATTACAAAGGCATTTGCATATTTTAAAAATATATCATACATCCGAGATATGTTTTGTGTTTTGACCGAAAATGGTGAACAAACATGACAATATCGAACTATGATTATCAGGCACGCAGACATTCACAGAGTCACCGACGTAATCAACAGTATCTGATATATGGAAACTCCTCCACTGTAAGGCTCAACCCTCCTTACGAATGAAGATTCTCAATCTAATTATATATATATATATATATATATATATATATATATATATATATATATATATATATATATATATATATATATATATGTGTGTGTGTGTGTGTGTGTGTGTGTGTGTAAAGATATATGCATGTCATATATTAAAATACACACATCGACACATACAATATATATATATATATATATATATATATATATATATATATATATATATATATATATATATATATATATATATATATGTATATTATTACTAACGGAGCTACAACCCTAGTTGGAAAAGCAAGATGCTATAAGCCCAAGGGCTCCAACAGGGAAATGTAGCCCAGTGAGGAAAGGAAATGAATAAATGATGAGAACAAATTAAAAATAAATTATTCTAAAAACAGTAACTACGTCAAAACAGATATGTCATATATAAACTATACAAAGACTTACGTCAATCTGTTCAACATAAAAACATTTGCTGAAACTTTGAACTTTTGAAGTTCTCCTGATTCAACCACCCGATTAAGAAGATCATTCCACAACTTGGTCACAGCTGGAATAAATCTTCTAGAATAGTGTGTAGTATTGAGCCTTATGATGGAGAAGGTTTGACTATTAGAATTAACTGCCTGCCTAGTATTACGAACAGGATGGAATTGTCCAGGGAGATCTGAATGTAAAGGATTGTTAGAATTATGAAATATCTTATGCAACATGCATAATGAACTAATTGAACGACGGTGCCAAAGATTAATATCTAGATTAGGAATAAGAAATTCAATAGACCCTAAGTTTCTGTCCAACAAATTAAGATGAAAATCAGCAGCTGAAGACCAGGCATGAGAACAATAATCAAAACAGGGTAGAATGAAAGAATTAAAACACTTCTAAAGAATAGATTGATCACCGAAAATCTTTAAAGCCTTTCTCAATAAGCCAATTTTTTGTGCAATTGAAGAAGACAGACCTAATATGTTTCTCAAAAGTAAATTTTGCTGTCGAGAATCATACCTAAACTTTTAAAAGAGTATTACAAAGTTAAAGAAAATGTATCAATACTGAGATCCGGATGTTGAAGAGCCACTGTCCTTGACCTACGTACAATCATGCACTAATTTTAGCTAGATCTCTATTAAGGAATTCATCAACCCCAGATCTACATTCAGCGGTGGAATTGATACAAAGAGAGTAGCATCATCTGAATATGCAACAAGCTTGTTTTCTAGGCCAAACTACATGTCGTATGTATATAGTATGAAAAGTAATGGGCCAAGAACACTACCTTGTGGAATACCAGATATCCCATTCTTATACTCACTATGGTGCCCATCAACAACAACTCTTTGAGATCTATTACTTAAGAAATCAATAATAATGCTAAGATACGACCCACCCACTCCCAACTATTTGAGTTTGAAAATAAGGGCCTCATGATTAACACGGTCCAGGGCAGCACTAAAATCAAGGCCAGTCATACGAACTTCCTGACCACAATTAAGGGATATCTGTATAGCATTGGAGATTGTAAGAAGAGCGTCACATGCTCTAAGGCCTTTACGAAAACCAAATTGCAAACCAGGGAATAGATGATTACCTTCAGCAAACATATTCAAACGTTTTGCCAGAAGAACGTTCAAAAACATTAGATAATATGGGATTTATGGAAATTGGGCGGTAATTTACATAGAGGAGTAACATTACCAATTCTCCAACAAGTGCTAAAAGCTCCTCTTCTTGCTAACTTGCATAAAATAACAGATAACTTTGGAGCTAAGAAATCTGAAGTCTTTATAAAAAACAAAGGAAAAATACCATTTGAGTCTACACCTCCATAAGCATCAAGATCCATCAAGAGAGCTTTAATTTTACGCGATCGAAAAGCTAAACTAGTTAGTTTAGCCTCGGGAAAACAGGAATGAAGAAGTTCTAGTTTTTCATTACTCTGTTTACTGTCAAAAACATCAGCCAAAAGATTTTCCCTTTCCTTTGGACAGTGAGTGACTGAGCCATCTGGGTTAAGCAAAGGAGGAACTGTTGCATCTTTACCAAAGAGGGCAGATTTAAGGGTAAACCACCATTTATGTTCCTGAGTTGTACCAGAAAGGGTTTCTTTTATGGTTAAATTTTATTCCTTTTCAGCTGAAGCATAAACTCTCTGAGCAAAAGCTCTAAGCTGAGTATAGTTATTCCAGGTCAAATCTGATCTGTTACCCTTCCACTGATGATAGGCCTGATGATAGGCCTCCTGCTTCTCCAAATAAGCAAGGCTACAATCATCATTGAACCACAGTTTGGTCTTCACTCGGTACCTTAGTACACGAGAAGGGATACGCTTATCAATTATGTTGACTAAATTCTCATTCCAAAGGACAACAGGATCATCACTACTATATAATTATGACCAATTCAAGCACAAAAGATCATGGACAATCCCATTCCAGTCCGCTTGAGATTTCATATAAATTTTACAAGAGTATGATATATCAGGGACAGGCTGCTCGGTCTTCACTACTAATGAGGTCTTAACTGGAGAATCAACGTTACTTGTTATAACGCCATAGGAGTCGGTATATACGAGGTCCAAGCAATTACCAGATCTGTGAGTAGCTTAACTTATTATTTGCTCACAGCCTAATTCAGAGGCAAAGTCTGAAGCCCTTAAGCCATCGGTAAGCATTGAAATCACCAACAAAGACAAAAGAAGCCTTAAAATCACTTATTTCTTTGCTGGCTTAATATCGTAAAGATTGATCATATATTTTTTAAGCGTAATCATTTGAAATGAACCATTATTCTATTCATTCTTACATTCTCGTATGTTGTTATGTTGAAATAGTTGCATTTAAGAAATGTACATTTATCTTTCTTGAATACAAGTTGAATGTGTTACGTGCTATATTTTGTATGATTTATTTCTCTTATATAGCAATTGAAAAAGATGAAGTGAGACGAGGTGAATGAGATTTTATGGTTATTAGTTGTTTGTGGAAAAAAAGAGGCAAAATATGTAGCAAATTGTATAAGAAAATTAGAATTTATGATAATACAACTTGATGGGTTGTCGATGTGGTAACGTCCCTGACTGGTGAACACTACACTGGGGTTTGAGTCCCACTTAAACTCGGTTGTTTCTTTTGTCGCTGCAACCTAACCATCCTTGTGAGGTATGGTGGGGTTGGCAGAGCTTATAGAACTATTTGCTGAGTCATCAGCAGCCATTGCCTGGCTCTCCTTGATCCTAGCTTGGGTGGAGAGGGGGCTTTGGCGCCGATCATATGTATATATAGTCAGTCTCTAGGGCATTGTCCTGCTCGATAGGGCAATGTCACTGTAGTTGCCTCTGCCATTCATGAGCGGCCTTTGAAAACCTTTAAATGAGATTTATAAAATGTATTAAGTTTCATGTAACCTGAAAGAAATAGACTACCGTGAACAGAATTGCCTAGTAAAAAATATATATCGACAGTTAGTTTATGGAAACAGAATTTAAAACGAATCTTCCAAAGTTGTGGTAACTTCGTAACCTTGTTAGTCACTCGCAGTCCAGTAGAATATTATATCGGTCTTGAATATCCTTCACGTTATACACCCATAGCTGAAATATTCCCATCAATGTATGGGAATATATGGTGCATCAGCTGAACAAGAAATTAAATAATATTATCGATAAATCGTCAAGGATTATAGCCTATTCCAAGACATAATGATTGAATAAGGAATGTCCACTCTAATTTGATGAATAATAAAATATGTTTATATGAAAAATAAAAGAAAATTATGATGTCATATTTTACTGTTATTTTGCATGAGAATTACTGAAAATCATGCTAATTATGATATCGTTTAAGCACGAATCTGCCCAATCAAGAGTTACCCTGGAATATGGTATGTGTTAGGAGAGAACATGGCATGGACGCACATACAATCTCTCTCTCTCTCTCTCTCTCTCTCTCTCTCTCTCTCTCTCTCTCTCTCTCTCTCTCTCTCTCTCTCTCTCTCTGATTATTAATGTAAAAATAAGTAACAACATGAATATGTATAATCTTGTTGGATATATTCTACACATTGCTAACATAAAAGGTCCTTCAGCACGTTGGACTGTGGAAAACTATTCTCATGCGGAAAAATATTCTCATTTCCGGGTCTATTTTCTTAGTGTCTCCTCCCCTTGTTTTATCTGGAGTTAATTGATTTCATTTTCTCTTATTGATTCTGCACAGTCTCTCATACGGTCTGCTGAAACATTAATGATTTTCATTTCACTTATCATGCAGTCATTATTATTATTATTATTATTATTATTATTGTTGTTGTTATTATTATTATTATTATTATTATTATTATTATTATTATTACTTGCTAAGCTACAACCCTAGCTGGAAAATCTTGATGCTCTAAGCCTGGGGCTCTCCAAAAGGGAAAATTTTAAGAACAGCAATCGCATTAAAATAAGTATGTCCTATATAAACTATAAAAGGCTATAACAAAACAAGTGGAAGAGAAATAAGATAGAATAGTGAGCTCGAGTGTACCCTCAAGCAAGTGCAGTAGATAACCCCTTGAGACAAGAAGAATTGTTTGGTAATCTTGGTGTTGTCAGGTGTATGAGGATATACAAACACATACAAGTGCGCATGAGTACGAAAATAGGAAAGAGAGAGGTTCAAACCCATAAATAATGTATTACATGTCGAATTCATCAACATATATGATGCTTTTTACCAATTGAAATTTAATTTTTGTATTTGTGTATAACTTATATATTACCAAAATTCTGTATATTGCGATATTGCCCTCATATACACTATCAACTGACATTTTGTTAGTATCATTCTCAGTTTACTTGCAGCTAGTTGTGCGAGTCTAGTTGACATACTAATAAAGATATGATTAGCATTTTTAGTAACAATATCACATTAGGGCACCACAATATCTTAGCTACAACTGTCAGTGATGTAATTTTCCCTTTATATAAATACAACTTTCTCTCTCTCTCTCTCTCTCTCTCTCTCTCTCTCTCTCTCTCTCTCTCTCTCTCTCTCTCTCTCTTGTTGCATAAGCAGGTCAGTGCAAACGCGCAAGTTGATGTGCTCAAAGAAATCTGATTTTATGCTCTAATTTTTCAATTCCACACAAGATGAAAAAATTTCTTTCCTAATCCAGTTGAAGAGATTTCGGTTTAAGGATGGAGAATTTGATCCCTTGCCCTCATATCGTATTAATTTATGCAATTTCATTCCTAATCCGGGAGTATAGGTAGCAGATGATATTCTATATTTGTATTTAAGAGAACCCCTTCGTTTCATGTATCTTACACTGTTAAAAATTGGCATTTGAAAATGGCAAATGTCTGGCAACATTTATTCGAGGATTTTTACCCTTTTAAAAACGGATATATTGACGTAAAAGGAATGAAATTACGGTCACCAACCCGTAAAAATGATAACAAAGTAAGGTAAAATTACGGATGCCTGTATTTTACTGAAATTTTGTTGAGAACAGTATATTTTAACGGAGAATTTCCGATTAAAATTACGGTTTTTTTTCTAACAGTGTATAGTTATAATCCAAATCATTAAAAATTAGGCAATATGGGTTTTTGATATTTATCCTATTCTGCATTACCCAATTTTTGGTAGATACCGTATTGCTCTGAGGCATGCTCCTTTTTAAAACCCTAATTTGTTTTGAAATTATTTCAATGTGAATATCTCGAGTCGTATATGAATTAACATTTTTTTGGTTAAAGCTATGATTCTCAAAATAAAATTCATATAAATCCGTTACGAGATTGAATAAAGCACATGCACGCTTCCATTTCATCAAACAGAAAGTTTCTTCTCATATTACATAATTTTTCTTTATTATCCGTATTGCTGAGCTAACATCAAATAACTTTCATGTCTTCAAAAGTTCTTTCCCGTTTCGATCACCTGCCAACGGGCTCTTCGCTGCGCGTCAGGATTGAAACTTCTTGATAGATGTCATATTACGATGATGCGTGATTTCAATAGGCTTGAAAAATATCCCGCTATTTCATCCAATTTTCAAATGTTTCCTCTCATTCCTTCAAGGCTCCCTCTTTCCAAGTTAAATTAAAACGCAATATATTTACATTCTTTTACGGGCTGCCAACGCAAGAGCTCGTGTCTTGCATAAGGCAAGGCAATCTACACACACACACACACACACACACACGCACACACACACACTCACCTTCAAGGCCTCTGAAATAATGAATGTAATGGAAGTAATTTTCCATTTAAATGATGTTCTTCATATGAATTCCTATGTTTATTTTATCTGTGTTGCCATTCCTTTGTTTTACTGATCATTATATATATATATATATATATATATATATATATATATATATATATATATATATATATATATATATATATATTATATATGCATATATATGTGTATGTATATACAGTGTATATATATATATATATATATATATATATATATATATATATATATATATATATATATATATCTTTACAAATGTCCACAATGAAATAATTATCAATGGGTAGGATACATACTTTTCAAATTTGATATAATGTGTAGCTATGGATGAGTATTTTTGTTGACTTTGCAACGAGGGATAAGCGCGTTTGGTTTTTCACATTCATATTTTTTTTCTTTATCAGAGGACTACATAGGAATTGGTGTCGAAGAATTTTCTATATATACACACAAGCACCAACACACATACATCTCTCTCTCTCTCTCTCTCTCTCTCTCTCTCTCTCTCTCTCTCTCTCTCTCTCTCTCTCTCTCTCTATATATATATATATATATATATACATATATATATATATATATATATATATATATATATATATATATATATATATATATATATATATATATATATATATATATACTGTTGTGAATTCTGTTGTAGTTAAGTGAGATTATTAGCAGTAAAATAAAATATTGCAAGATTTCAACCCCGATTTGCATTTGTACCTTGATGATGAAGTATTATGAGAAATAGAGAGAGAGAGAGAGAGAGAGAGAGAGAGAGAGAGAGAGAGAGAGAGAGAGAGAGAGAGAGAGAGAGAGAGAGAGTTTTGTAGGTTTCTTGTGAGAAACCTCTTTTATAACATTGTTAGATTAATCGGAATCGACGTGAGGTCTGCAAACAAACCCAGCACGCAAATTGCATTAACACAAAAGCAAAGACCTCATTTTTTTGTGAGGCTTCGTAGACAGACTTTGAGAAATTGCATTTGCTGAAGAAAAAGTTGGAGGAGTCCTTAATTAAATTGCATTAATTAGGATAAGACAAACAAGGTCATTCGCGTTCCAAGGAACTGCTTACGATAGTTTTAATGTCTTCAAATGCTCAAGAATGCAGAGTAATTAAGTATCCGTTGGAATAAAAATTCTGTTGGAGTGGTCCCTTTGACTTCAGTTTTAAAAATTGCTTTTACACAGAGGCACTTGGGAAGTTTTATATATTTCCATACAATTTTTTCTTGAATACTTTTATCATTAAGGTACAAAATAAATAGAAATCTGGGTTGATATCTTGCAATATTTGATTTTACTGCTAATATTTTCATTTAACTACGGCAGAATTCACAACAGCGATTTCTTTAAATCCAAGTATACACATTTATTCTCGAAGGATTTCTTAATAATATCCATGATACTGATAATACTTCCTATCGGCATTTTTTCCTAGGAGATTGATTTAAAAATAACTTTGAGGACTCCTGGCATATGTGCAACGTCTTGTATGGTCCATATATTCTACAGTTGCGGATTTGAGAATATCATTCGATGGATTTCCAGAAACAATTTTATATTACTTTAAAACAGATATTATTCATTATATAGTGACCTGATCATTTGTGTGGAACGGTTGGAATAATCTTCCAAATTTTAAGCACTGAATGTGGAAATATGATGAGAATTAAGAGCGATGCAGACTTATTTCATGGATCTTTTAAAGCTGAACTGTTACCTGTTCTCCTGAGTCCTTATCGCTTGATATGTGTTTTGTTCAGTATTCATTAAAAGTCTCCTTGACAACACACAATCCTTGGGTTTTTCAGAAAAATATCCTTCGTGCAATTAAAATGGATGGGATTTTGTAGCCAACCAGTCTTATTTTATCAACTTCTTTATAGCAATTTTTATTTAGGCGAAAACCAACAGGTAGCCACCATAATCCGTAAAAAAAAATTACGCAGTAATTATTATGAATTTAGAATTATTTGAATTTACAAATTCTACCCTATGTTGTTTTACCCTAATCATTTAAATTATCTTATACGATAAATTTATAGTTATGTAAACGTTATTACTTTGTTAACATGCTTGAGATAATCAGTGTTAGTATATTTGTACACTAATATGAATATGCTGAACCCCCTTTTCTAATTCAGTTGTGATTTTATCCTTAGCACTTATAAATCACATCTAATACCAGCAGAAAATATTCACATTAAATGTGATATGAAATCTTGTTTTCTTTATTTGCTGTACGACTCATACGGTGCTTGCTTTACAGATTGCATTACCTATAATATATGGAAGTACCAAATTACTTTACTTTTTACTGTCAAATGTCTTTATGTATACTTGATATATTAGTAATAGTGGGACAACAGGTCTGTGGATGTCAACTATGTTTTGAAAAAGGCCTGAAACACGTCAAACTTTATTTTTGGTTCTTTTCTTTCTCGTGTATTGTGAATTTGTGTATGTATGAATAATTCATTAGCTATGGGAATTCTTATTTGTTTACCATTTCCCAATTTTAGCCGTCTATGATTTTGGTGGCTGTAACACTACGTAACAAATAATCAATTGATGAATAGCTATTCCCATCTGTTTCACTGATATTGTGAATCTTCACTCATACCACATTCACAACAACAACAACACCAACAATAACAATTATAATAATAATAATAATAATAATAATAATAATAATAATAATAATAATAATAATAATAATAATAATGGTGATTTCATAAGACACCTTTTCTATTTTTCTAATCTTCTTCACAACAATAATGCAATTTTCCAGCAACTTTGCTATTCTCGTTGAGCAGATGATGAATATATATCCTCTCGGAGATTGAGAATAACCCAATTACTGGCCAATTGCAGTGCTGTTGGGAGGATGAAGATTAGGTCAGTGTCAATAGAAAAGTTGTTTTATAAGATTAACGCCTCTGAGGCAGTCATTATATTCAATCAAACTTGCATAAAGGAGGGTCTCCTACCGTATTAGATAATAAAAATAATAATAATAATGATAATAATATCATCATCATCATCTTCATAATCATCATCATCATTATTATTATTATTATTATTATTATTATTATTATTATTATTATTATCATAATGATTTCATTAAAGATGATCCTGCCTTTTTTTTTTCAGTTAAGCTTTTCTATTACTCGTAATTTCATATTTTACTCAGTAATCCCTACCGCTAGTAACTGCTATGTTTGTCATCAGTAGCAGCGAGGTAAATGCATAGAAAAATTCACCAATTTAATCAAAATAAACTTTTGAAATTGGTACAATAAAGGTAGGCTGGTAGATGTTACGAGGGGGCGGGGGGAGTAGGTGTTTTCTCTCATTGTCAGGTGATGCCTGACCGAAAGGGTGCTCATGGTAAGTGCACCACCCAGTGACATCAACTCGGGCCCAGACCAGATACATGCTCTGACCACGAGCACCAATCAGCGACCAGCTTCTGACATGAAGAACCACCAAGACATAGAGATTGAGCCACCACTACACCTTAGCTGCTGAGCCACTGATTTCCGTCGTCATCGTCACTGATTCCAGGTCAATGGGTGCTGTTCCTTTGAAATGAGGGAGGTGGGGTTGGTTGTTCTTGTTGGATGAACAGGGCCTCGAGGATCCCAAGTTTTCTGCTATCTGCGGCACTGCCTATAATTTTAGTATTTCTAGTGATATCTCGTATCACGTTCTTGTTGTGCACGAGGTGTTGTTGCATCTTGATGGCTTTCTATTGCACGGGGAAGGACAATATTTAAGCAAGTCTCTTCCTTGTCATTGGTAGTAATAAGCAACATTGGACTTCTTCAGAAGGAAAAATAACAGCAATATGAAAAGCTTATCCATATAATAACGCTACAGAGGCAGCAAGCATCTACAATGAAACGTGCCTTAAATAGTGTCTAATTCTTATGTATTATTACCTCCGCCCAGGAGGTTTTGTGATTGAGTCCGCTTATTTACGTATTTTTTTTTTTTTTGTCTGTCTGTATGTCTGTGGAGAGGATTACGTCACAACTACTCGACGGATTTTGACGAAATCTTCACCGCAGATAGATCTTAGGTTATGGAAAACCCGATAAAATTTTAGAGATGATCCGGATCCGGTTTCTAGATTCGGATTTGCTTTTTTCGCAATTTCTGTTGCAGGGATTACGTCAAAAGTAATCGACGTATTTTAACGAATTTTCCACCACTGATAGAGCTGAGGTCATGGACGACCCCATTGAATTTTGGAAATGATCAGGATCTGGATCCGGATTCTAGATCCGGATTTGCATTTTTGGCATTTTAAAGATAACGTCAAAACTACTCGAGACGGATTTTGACGAAATTTTCACCACATAGATCTTAGGTCATAGACGACCCCACTGAATTTTGCAGATGATCCAGATGTGGATTCTAGTTTGTTTATTTATTGGTCTGTATCTGTGGAAAGGATTACGTCAAAACTACTTGACGGATTTTGACGAAATTCTCACTACAGATATATCTTAGGTCATGGACGATTTCATTGAATTTTGGAGATGATCCAGATCCGGATCCGGATTCTAGATCCGAATTTGCATTTCTTTCCATTTTAAAGAAAATGTCAAAACTACTTGATGGATTTTGACTAAATTTTCAGCTAAGATAAATCTTAGGTAATGGAGGACCCCTTTAATTTTGGAGATGATCCGGATCCAGATTCTAGTTTATTTATTTATTTATTTGTCTGTGTCCGTGGAGAGGATAGCGTCAAAACTACTCGACGGATTTTGATGAAATTTTCACCACAGATAGAACTTCGGTCATGGACGACCCCATTAAAATTTGGAGATGATTAGGAACCGGATCCGGATTCTAGGTCCGGATTTGCCTTTTTCATCATATTAGAGATATCAAAAAAAATTGACGGATGTTTACGAAATTTATTCCACAGATAGATCTTAGACCATGGACGACTCCATTAAGCTTTGCTGGATGTCAGAAATATCTGATTGCTCTTCTTATTATTATCATGATTATTTTTATTATTATTATTATTATTATTATTATTATTATTATTATTATTATTATAACTCAATGGTCTTCTGACCCCTATGTTCCAGACCAGTACAACAACTTATCCTCGACCGAGTCTAGAGGGATGATTCAACTCCTCCTATTAACATTCTTGAGCATGTCCTCTGCACCCTCCTAGAAATATGTACAAAGGTCTTATTTACCACCTATCTTGGGCACGTATACATACAAAGGGTTGGTGTTGCGATGTGCTCTCCTCGTGGCGTCTTCTTTGCCAACTTTTATAGGTAGTCATTGAGGAGCGAGTTTTTTCATGTGTAGATTAGGCCAAATTTTTGGTCCGCTGTATCCAGAAGGGAAATTACAGAGACACTTGAAAACGCTCATTCACAGTGGAGCTCCTTGGTCATGTAGAAGCAAGGATAACCTGGATCTATTTGTAGTGTCCTTTCAGAAGTGTTTGTAAAATATGATAAAGGAAAACTTTCAGATTCTTTAATTTTGGAATAAATAAATGATTTTTCATAAGATTTCAAATATCTTACAAGCTAACTTTCCTCTCTTTTCTCTCTTTCCCTCGACTTTTATTCTTCCTTTTTCCCCTTTTAGCTATCTTTTACTTAGCTAATACTCACTGCTATCGCTATTAATGTTCACATTAAGTTGTTTTCCGAGCGATCATTTTTGCCACCTTTCTCTCTCTCTCTCTCTCTCTCTCTCTCTCTCTCTCTCTCTCTCTCTCTCTCTCTCTCTCTCTCTCTCTCTCTCGACTTTTATTATATTTCACTTATTAGCTCTCTTTTACTTAGCTAATACTCACCGGGTAGGAGCAAGGATGGGGGGAGGGAATTACCAGCGCCCCCCCCCCTTTTTTTTTTGTGGGCGGGTCACATTTTACGTTTCTGTCTTTTACTTCTGAAATGATTACAAAATATTAAATTGCATACTCAAAGTAATTCTTTCTCCATAAAAAATATAATTCAAAGCATTTACTTTTGTAGAAGGTTTCTGTTAACATACATTTCCATGATAGAGTAAGGAATTATTTTATTTACATATATATATATATATATATATATATATATATATATATATATATATATATATATATATATACATACATACAATATGTATATGTATATATATATGTAAATATGTATGCACAGTATATGTATAAAATTATATATATATATACATATATACACATGCATATAATTATATATGTACACACACACACACATATATATATATATATATATATATATATATATATATATATATATATATATATATATATATATATATATATATATATATGTATTTATATAATCATATATACACGTATTTATATATATATACACACGTACATATATTTTCATATATTTATATGTGTATAATTATTATCATCATCAGCCGTTGATAGTCCCCTGCAATACAGAGGCCTCAGACATATCCGTTCACTTCCGTCTTTTTATGGTCTTTCTATGACTGTCTATACCAGCGAATTTTCTTAGCTTGTCAATCGATCGTCTTATTTTCCTTCATATGCTTCGTTTGCAATCGGTAGGGACCCATTCTGTTATAATTTTTTTCCATCTAATAATACAGTAAATTCGAAGGAAATTAAGAAATAATTCAAAATTTTTATCTTTATTGACTAGGCAGGTTCCTAAATAAACAACTAATATTGAGTGGGGCAGGTTCCTAAATAAACAATTACTACTACTACTACTACTACTACTACTACTACTACTACTACTACTACTACTACTAATGTTATTATTATCAATACTGATTATTATCATTGGTATTATTATTATATCTATTTTAGTTATTATTAACAATGAGAAAAATACAATTGTATACATTTCGTTAATTTAATTAAAAAAACAATGTGGCATTTCTCGATTTTCCATTTTTCAAGGAATCAGAGGCAGAAAAAGTTATTGTTTTAAAATAAGAATTGTGAAAGTTATCATCATCATAGTGATCGAAGTGGGAAAGCTAAAGTCATTCCTCTGTTTATAAATGAGAGTCATAAATTTGATTACTAAAAGAAATCCACTCTGTACAATTTAATGAAAATTTTACATTAATATGTACATTCATCCGTGGAATTGAATCAATCACCCAATTACTGATTTGTAGCTATACATAGACGATGCTACTGACACATCTTCCTAACAAACTTCTATGCTTATCACTGTGTGCAATAAGTTGGAAGACAACTTTCGCTTCTGGGAAAGTCAGATTTTGCGGTGAGTCAACACCCTAAGGGCAGGTACCGTATTGATTTTGGACATCACACGCCCGCACACACAAACACACACACACATAAACACACACACAACCAGGCACACACTCACACCTGAACTCGATTCCAGATCATGGACAGCACATTATTTTTGAGCGATGATGCAAGGCGTTATATATCCGGAAACATATATCAATAAATAACAGCGTTCAAAATAGTTGGAATGCAGAGATTGATTTTTTATCGTTAGTTCATTCCTTTTACCAAATTAAACTAAAGGAAATCAACTTATTTAGGAAATCAACTTATTGACTTATATAATGATAGTATATCACAATGCAAATTCATGTTTTGAAGTACCTGTCAAAATAAAGATGATGATGATGATTGAATTTACGAAAACAGGAACAAAAACTATAGTAATGACAAGATCAAGAAAGAAATTGCAATCTGGATAACAAAAAAATATTTTTGCTTGCTATTGTCACAGGTATTTGATATATAAATCTACATATCTCTGAAGATCGTGGTAAAGATGGCATGTACACCCGTTACCGGATTCCTGAAGAGGATATAGTATCCTTATAATAGCAAAGGCATTTTTAGATAAATTTGAGAGGATGGTCTTTTACTAATTTTCCCCATGTTATAGGTTCATTTTGCATTGTATTTTGGATATTTTTGGAGTCATTGAATTTTGAGTAACTTTTTCAATAAATGTTAACCCTGAAAAACACAAACTCAAAGTGTTTTGTGGTATGGAATTTGTCAAGTCGAACCGAAGACACTGTTTCCTCCGTCAGAATCGATCCAACTTGTTTATTGAATCTTGGGTAGTCAAACATCTGACCCAGCTTCAGGGGTACATGCACTAGAAATGTTCTTGTGTTATCCCAGGACTAGAGGTACTAAGAATGCATATAATATTTTAAGCACTTGACAATGAAATATAATGGGTAATATCTGCTACTAAGTTATTACTGGATAATTAAATATCATTTATAATAAAATTATATATGAATAGTATTTAAAAGTATACAGCAGAATAAATTGCATTAACAGTTAAGAAAATTACATTGGCAATAGTGAAATGCATGACCTAAATTTATAGTGCTCAATTCTTACTAAACACGTGTCGTAAACACTTTAGCAAAATAAACTCTACTAATTGTGAAAATGTATGGAACAAATCCTGTGTTCAGATCTCAAAACATCGTAATATTGGAGAACTCTGGAAAGTTGTCATGCACTTATACCCAAATGACAAATAAGTTGAGACAATCGTGAATATAACTGCAACTGCAGTTCCATTGTTCTAATCGTAGTGGGTTACCTCATAACATGAGGTTTCTCAACTTTCTCATTCATGTATTATCAAATACGACGTAAACGCTAGGGAAGGCACTGATATGAAAATACATATTAAACGGGTGATGGCAGTGGGACAACATGCTGCTTCATAGTGTTATTTACCCTTATGCCACTATAGTCACCCACTGCCAAGAACCTGTTGGGGGTTGGGTGGAGGGCACAACCTTCTCTGTTCACGTTCTTCGTACTAGATAGGATGGCCCAAATTCTCAATGTATCTTCTCCAACCATACAACAACGGTGTTCGACCGTGGTGCAGTTCAAGTAATCTTTTGAAAATACACATATACAATTACTAATCAAAAATCCAGATAACACCCTATCTGTGTGCCTTTCTTGCAACTGTTTATCATTGCTCATACATTTACCGTGAAATTATAAGTACCAATAATAATTGTGACTTACGTCATCTAAAGAAAAACGAACACATGCATATCACTGTGGTATCTGTGTGAATAAGATTATAAACTTAAAACGACTACAAAACACAAAAATAGCATGCAATGAATTTCATTGATATCAAACAACAATTTTATTATATCAAGGAAGAGTACGTATGTAATGAAATGCCGACGTTCTTCTCTCCTACGTGGGTGCCCTTTCAGTGACGTCACACATGTTGCCCCCAGCTCTCCAGGACATACACGTAGTCAATTACCTATAGTGTTCTGATGCAAGACAGCTTTGAAATAAATAATTCAATCTATAAAAATATTACAGTTATTTCATAATTTACATGGCTCTTGTTTCCTACGATGCTCCATATGTGTCCCATGGTTAGTTGTTCTTTTTCTGCTACCATTTTCTCTAGCAATTAGTAAAAATTCCATGCTTGCAATAACTATTGTAGAATTCCGTATCCTTTTCTTTCCCATTTATTTTGAAAAATCATACTCTGTTCACACTCTCTTTCCCACAGTTTCATTATCTTTTGATAATTTGGAGTTTTTCTCTGCCGTAGAATTTCTGGTACTAACTTGTTTTGATTCTTTTTTTCTGTGCCTCTTTTTTTTCGTTTGTTTGTTTGTTATGGGCTTATACCCCTGGACTTGTCTATGTTATGAGTTTATCCTCCTCCTGTCTTTTACATTGAATACCTCATACATTTTTTAATTTGATTCTAAGATCTAATTATAACTATACTTTACTTTAGTATGAAATTACCGAATGCCAGTTTTATTTGCCTCTAATATCGTGAATGTAATGTAATGAAAATAGTTCATAAGCTTTCCTTATTCCTTGTTTGATTCTTTATTATTATCCTCAGCATTCCTCTTCATCTCTTTCTCTCAAATATCACACAAAATATCACTCTCACCCACTATACATTTATTCCACTATATTTGTATCTTTTACCATAAACCATAAAAAGTAGTATCAATGTTCTCCCAATAAGGTAGTCGACCATTTCTATCTTCCAACGGACATGACCATTACGCGTCAAGACGCATTCTGGACATTGCGTTGTAGCCATGGCAAATAAACATAATAAACAGAGAAAATATAAAGTACTGTATTTTATGAAAAAGCATTATTGAATCATACTAACGGTGCAAACAACAACAATGACTGTAGGTTAATTAGATCACAAACCGGCCGCCAATACTTAATTTTTATGATTAAATCACAACTTTTGTTCAAAAAACAACACCAACGACAATATTAGTAATAAAATGATAATGTTAATATAAATGAATTGCAACTTTTCAATAATAATAATAATGATAATAATAATAATAATAATAATAATAATAATAATAATAATAATAATCCTTTATATAATAAAAGAGAATCCTGTCTGGCTCTATATATATATATATATATATATATATATATATATATATATATATTTATATATATATATATGTATGTATGTATATATATACAATATATATATGTATGTATATATATATATATATATATATATATATATATATATATATATATCTTTCCTATCACTGCTAGGGTCGGGAGAGGGAGTAGTCCTACCCTGGTGAGAAGTGGTTCCCTGAGAGATGCAAGAATTTTCCACAAATTGTGGAACTAACGAGTTGTAGTTAAGCATGGGGAATGGGGTGGAAAGGATTGAATCTGTGTGTGTGCGTTTGTGCATATCTATCTAAATAATTAGACGTCATTTATGACGGCTTGGGGACATAATAATAATAATAATAATAATAATAATAGTAACGAAAAGATCATCATATTGTACGGCAATAACGTTTCTACAAAGTTTCATGACTTTTGGGGGTACATATTTGCTGTAAATCTTTCAACAACAGAGAATCAGAGAAGATTGCCCTTTAAGAGGTAAAAATAACCACAATTTCTTTATTGTATTCTATTGAGAATTTGATGCAAATTTGAGTTTAATTTATTTTTTTAAAGGGGGGGGGGGGATTTGGTGAAAATCCTTTTGACAGAAACTCAACAAAGTTATGAGAGAAGTGCAAAGGCAAACAGTCTCCTGGAGTGAGGTAGTTATAATGATGATCACAATAAAAAAATAATGATGAACATGATATAATTATAATAATTATGGACAGCAGAAACGTCATCATCGTCATCCTCACCATCTGCATCGTCATCCTAATAATGAAGATAGTAATGATATGAATTACTATTATTGTTTTTAAAAATCCCAAAATTTCAACAGATCTAATAAGCAAATAATATGGCCAAAAGTGTACACATCAGTAGGAGGCAAACTGCAAGAGAAACGCTTGAGAAATATATTTTTGAAACACGAAAATAATCAAAATAGATATTAGATCCAAGAAACCATGGAGATAATGGAAGTGGTTATAGCGTGACTAATTTGGTCTTGTTTATGTTATGATATCCTTACTGTGACTAATAAAGTGGGAAAGAAATTTACTTTATATATGCTAAGTTATGAGATCGAACCAACTTACAAACATTTGGAACAGCATATGAAAAATGGGAGCTCTTGTAATGCTATAGGGGGCCAGATCTCATTAGGTACCAAATATGATTTGACAGTAGCAGATTAAGATTTGAAGGTGTTCACCCTCCAGACCACAAACATTTCTAAATTCTATAGAAATTATTAATGTTATTATTTTATTGTTTTAAATCCCTTTTTATGAACAAATACACAGCTTATGCATAAGGTAACTGAAATTTATATGCATTTCTTCAGCTTAGTTTCATAAAGCTTATTCAATGATACTTGGATAAACCAGTCATTTATCTGACTTATTGATGGTGTTATTTTCTTAATTCCTTATACAACTTTATTTGTCTGTTCGACATCCTGTAATTTTACAGTATGCCGATTATAAAAAATTACCAGAAGAGTCACATTTGGTTGGATAAATTCGTATCTTCAGAAATATTCTTGATAAGCAAAGGGAAACGAACCGAGTTATTTCAAGAAGACGGCATAAGTAAATATTTGTAATTTATGCATCGATGAGTTAAGAATTACGTGCCTGTATAACTGTTAAAAACATGTATGTGAATATTTATATATCATATAATTAAGTTTTGGTTTGATAAGTAATGTTAGCAGGCAGAAATATTGTTATGATTTGTATACATGCTGAATTTAAATCATTTATTACGTCTGTATAGAAGGCAAATTAAAAAGGGATTACGATAATTACTCTTTATTCAAAAAGTGAATCAGTAATAACTAAACGCCAGATGAAAAAGGAAAATCGCCCGTATGACTAGGTTTAACTGAGTTAATTTAATAAACATATCAGCATAAAGAATATAATTTTTTAATGCATTTACAAAACTTACTTGCAACATATAACATTTTGAATAACCCAAACCTTAGTATTTGAAAATTCTCATCCGGATAATTGTTATAAAAAAAGGATGAAAATATTTTAAGAACATTATAACAAACATACTGATCAAAATATGATGTATGCCCTAGGGTACGAGTTCACGTTTTCGGTGTCTTCCAGAGCAACGAAGGAGGAATTTATTATTAATAAAAAAAAATATATTGAAATTCCTGGCAAAGACAGGAACACAGTAAAAGGAATCATTTACCTCAACATGGCAGCTACAAACTAAGCAAAAAGAGGCAAATTAGTAATGAAGGATCGGAAAAATTTCAAAATTACCCATTGATAATTACTAAACTCGGGTAATAGTACTTTAGGATAAAATTATCTATATGAATAAAATAATATTTTTTTATGATTAAAATGCAGATACAGATTCTGTAATTTCGCCGAAATATATAACTTACCTCTAAGTTAAAATATAAAAATCAAAACAATTTTTTTCTTACCTTCTAAGGTTTGGAGTATTTCTATGCACGCAAGTACAGCCAAAAAAAAAATTTCGTAATTGGGCCCTTTAGTAGCTCTTAAGGTTCTGGCTATATATTATAGGGGAATATCTTGTTGTCACTCCTAAACCTATCTATTAGTGCCATCCCTGACTTCATAGGTAAATGAATGAATAGTAACGGTAAACTTTTCTTTGTATTGGTGTTATTTCCTGTTTAACTAAATTATATAAGATAAATTTATTAGTCACGCCAATTTCAAAAAACGAATAATTTGACCTGAATGAAATGTTTATACAAATTATTTGTTTATATCTAAGTGGAATTCTGAGCCATCTATACATGGATCTATGTGAAAAAAGAACACCAAGAAAAAATATTTAATTACCGAGAAATTGTTTGGTTATATTTGTAATTTGTGTTTTTTTTTTTTGTCATTGAATGAAATGACTGTTAAATATTAAGATATATATGCGCACACACGTACACACACCTCACCAGAGTATGACCACCCTCTCTTGCCCCCTAGCCGAGGGATGAGGAGAGCTGAACGTGACCAAGAAGAAATATCTATCTATCTGTCTATCTGTCTATCTGTTTATATATATATATATATATGTGTGTGTGTATATATATATATATATATATATATATATATATATGTATATATATATATATATATATATATATATATATATATATATATATATATATATATATATATATATATATATAAAGCCAGTCCAGTACCATGCGTGGGTGCATGTGTGTGATGTGTGTTGATCTTATGATCATGTGGAGTGTTGTGTGATTATTGTAAATTAGGATTTTTTGTAAATCAGATAGTAATTCATTCTTTGTCTGACACTTTGGCCATTTCTATATTAGGCCCCTGTTTCTAGTCAGTTTTCTCCATCTTGCTTTGTCACAGCTTTGGTACACAGTTAAATGATGGGAAGCGCATGGTGGTGAATGGAGAAAACATGAAGCGTGGATAAATTTGTATATTTGCGATCTTTGGTGGAAGAAACTAGGGGTGGCGAAGGAGAGCTCAAGTTCAGGATAAGAGCTGATTGGAAACAAATGTGAGAGATGTGTTGGATGTATTGAATGACAGGATAGTCCTTGTTAAACTCAAGGGAGTCGTATACTAAATAGCCATGAGACCAACAATGTTCTATGTCATAGAAACTCTCCTAGTTAAGAGGATGATGAAAGTAGATCTAATGTAGCAGAGATGAGGATGTTGAGGTAGAAGTGTGCGGTGACGAGGGAGGATAAAGTGGAAATTGATATATGAGAGTTACAAAACAGGTTACAGAAGTTAGAAAAAGGCCCAGAAAGCAAAGTAGAGAGGGGATAGGCGTGTGATAAGGCGAGGTGAGAAGTATGTTGGCTGCAGAGTGATGGAGATAGTGAGACTGCATCAGGGAGGATATGCAGGAAAGGAATGTACATGGAAACATGATATATGATAGATTGAGCTGGTGAAGACTCACCAAAAACAGTGACCCTATATAAATGGACTAATACTTGTATTTCTATAAAGAAGAAATAGAATGTATAGCCAGACACTTGCTCTTTCTTATATTGGGGAGATTTATACTGTATATATTTATAATCGTTCCCTGCGTTTCACTAATTCACTTGGTTTCAAGTTTTTCTGATGAGCCATGTTCCCCAATTTCACCACGGACCTCGAAATTTCCCAAATTTCATCAAAAATGAGAAATTTAGAAAATGCATTATTATTTTTCATTTTCAATGATAATATATATAAGAGATTTTGTATACTAGAGAACAAAGCCCTCTAAAGAATATTGGGAGTTGAGCGGCTGGACAGGATTTGAAATGAAACTAAAAGCTAGATTACTTGAATGCCATATGCAGAGGAGATTATGGTGAGGGGTAGAGAAATAGGGTTTGGACATGTTCTTTGCATTCCCTTAAAGAGATTAGTTCACCAAACATTCAACTGGGCTCCACAAGGCACTAGAAGATTTAGAAAACCCAGACCTACATGGCTGAGAACTATGAAGCATGAAGTAGGAGATGATGAATGGAGAAGTATTGATTTAAAAGCTCAAGGTAGAGATGACTGGCGAAATCTAATCGAGGCTC
>NC_090725.1:281774134-281799134 GCF_036898095.1 Palaemon carinicauda
AGCATTCTGGAATGATAACCAAGGTTACAGATTCCCCAATGATAATGATTCCGATAACATTGATAACATCAATGATATACAAAGTAGATTTATTTTTTTAAGGTGAGTAAAATGAAACCAACTTAAATGACGACCAGTTCGGGCACTGCAGGAAAAGGGTTATGTCAAGGAAACCTTTTGTGAAATATTGACAAACCCGTCAAACGCGGAGAAGATACGAACAATAAGTTGATAGTGTCCCATGTCACCAGACTTACGACAGCCTCTTGATGAGCAAAAAGTTCATACTGTCAGATTCTGCTGATTCTGCTGCTGCTGATGCTGCCTCACTTCAGTGCCTCGATTGTAAGTGGCGTGTTGATGCTGATACTGCTGTGGTGTTGTTTTTTTCCTATGCTGGATTTTTTTTTCCAATTATTACTTCATTTTTCTTTTTCTTCCTCTGAAAATTTATTATTATTATTATTATTATTATTATTATTATTTCATTATTATTATTTCATTATTGTTAATTTTACTATTTTTACTTTTATTTTTATTATTGGGAACAGAATATTCATGACCCAGCACAGGCAAGAGACAGCAAACCCATTTTGGTAAATTTAAAAAATGTATAATTATTATTACCAAATTTATTTCTTATTTTTTTAATCTTACCGAAGGTCCTCTTTTTTAGCATATTGCCACTTCAAATCCATCCCTATCTCATTAAAGTACTTTTTAATATACTTTTTAGGATCTCTTAATATCCCCTTTATTGCACCTCGCACTGCATACTTACCTGTTTGTTTTCTTATCGCCTTCTTAATCATCGTTAATTTTATTATTATTATTGTTGTTGTTGTTGTTGTTGTTGTTGTTGTTGTTGTTGTTGTTGTTATTATTATTATAATGAAGATGAAGATAATGATCATGGTGATGATGAAAAGGCCAATCTCATTTCAGCCAATTTAGTCTCATACATTTTCCTCTGGTGAGTAATTTGAGAAATTTAATGTGATTAAAAGATAGTAACAAACTCACACATATGAAAATACTTTAGTATTACATATGATATTATTGAGTTATTGTTCAATCTTCAATAACACTAAACCTTTCATTGGTGTAGAAAATAGCTACCGTTTTCATCATAATTACTATGTTTGTTATGCTATATCTGAACTTATTTCGTCCTTGATTTATGACTTGATCCTTAGCAGTACAACATAAACTTTTCCATGCAAATATGGCCATATCCAACCGGTGATGAATTTTTGAAAACATGCCCGCTTTTCAAATTCTTTCCTCCAATTTATTTCAGCAGCGTAGTCCAATATTTCATGTCAATTGTTATTTTTCCATCAAAGCAATAAAATTGATATATACATATATAGGAAAGTATATTCTGAACAATTCTAGATATGGAGCCACACAAGATTGCATGTTTTCCAAAAGGGCCGCTAATCAAATTTAGTAAATGGGATATTTGCTCTTGTTTTGGCCATGAAAAAGTCATATAAAAGTATTATGACGAAGTATTTTCGATGTAAGAAAATACTTTCAAAATGACTGCCCTGCTGAGAAGTGCCAATTATTGGAGAACCTGGGGCATCTGATAATATTCTTCACATTCTATTTAAAAGATCGTATACTTCACTTTAGTATTTAGAGTTCATTGGGCAAAACTCTCTTCTCACATTTAATTGCCTCCTGTTTTTATTTATATTTTCCTTTC
Organism: Palaemon carinicauda; assembly: GCF_036898095.1. Lineage (NCBI taxonomy): Eukaryota > Metazoa > Arthropoda > Malacostraca > Decapoda > Palaemonidae > Palaemon > Palaemon carinicauda. The sequence goes on from NC_090725.1 coordinate 281,775,849, forward strand.
TCGTGAAGAACTATTTATAATAAGTTATTTATAAGTTGCCCTTATCAATTAAAGGGAGTGGACTAATTGTTTCTTATATTTTATCACTTTACATTCGTCCCCTACTAGTAAATCACATGGGTATAGAGTTTTGGTAAGTGTATGGTACAGGAAAGGAGAAATATTAAGCATCTGTGCGATATCATTATTTAAATTATATGTATTTCTCATTAACTCACTAAATATCTAGGAAATACATTGGTATTACTAAAAACAGTTCATTGACACATTGATTTTATTTGCATGTAGCTTAGAGTTTGTTTTTAATTATTTATAAACTTGCATGATATTGCTCCTCCATGATATGGTATCTCAATTTCCAGTCATAGACCTAAGTATAGGAAAATAAAAATAAAAAATAATGAAAATACGTTCTTTAGTTAACCATCATACAATTGCAGCCACTAAAACATTGTGAACTTCTCTTTTCAATACCTCCCTGGTTGATTTTCTTTTCATGACAGGTCCATTCAATTATAATAAAGATAGATTTCTAAAACTTGAATTTTCTTATCTACAGAATGGTTGTTTATTGATAAACGTTAGTTTCTCATTTGCTGCATATTTTTATGTCAAATATAGGTCATTCATTGATCTTACTTTTCCTGTAACCATTAAATCTGACTTTCTGTAGGTAAGAGGATTATTGAATTGTAGAAGTTCAGAGATGAATATTTTCATTGACTTGGGAGTCATTGAATTGAATTTCAATGTTTCGAGGTAAAGTTTTCACAATGTAAGTATCTTATAAAGTTTTATGTCTGGGCGGTATTATTGCTGTAGTTTTCACCAGAGTTCAGAACTCAACCTTTTCTTGAGACCAGAGCACACTCGTTGCTGGAAATTATATGATGGACAATTTATCAAAATATTTTCGCTCAAGACATATTTCTAGGCAATTTCATGGGCCTTTTTCAATGTGTTAATATGAAGAGAGCTTTTGTACATCGGTATATCAAGAATGGGGAAATTAACAGTAGAACAGTAGTATTGGTAGTAATAATACAAACACCAATCAAGTGCAACAAACTAGAAATTTAGAAGTGAAGACTGATAAATATATATATATGTATATATATATATATATATATATATATGTATGTATGTATGTGTATATATATATATATATATATATATATATATATATATATATATATATATATATATATATATATATATAAACCACAATGGCATTTGGTACCGAATTCTACCTTTATGAATGTATACCAATTGGAAATTCATTTATGATGAATTCTTCTGGCTGGGAAAGGATTCGAACCTATGCCCTGATCCGAAACACTGCTTACAAAAACGACTTTACCAATTTATCTATCAAGTGTTAGTGATACATATGCGCATGTGTGTGTGTGTGTGTGTGTGTGTATATATATATATATATATATATATATATAATATATATATATATATATATATATATATATATATATATGTATATATATATATTAACGTAATTTTTGCTTTTGTTTACGTCAGCCTTGTTACTGCATTTTTGTTTTATGTAAAATTAGCTTAAGAATATTAATAAGGATTCAATTGTAAATTTAATTTTTTTCCTTTTGAAGTGCTGTTTTAACCTCATCCCCGCTCACATAAAGATTTATAAGTGTCTAGTTTAACGCTTGTTTCTTTTCTGTGTTTTTCGAGTCCTTGGTGAGAAGAGACACCTATGTTTACGTGCGAGGAACTCAATTGCTTAAAGACACAGTTCGAGCTCGAGGCTTCCCAGACCTACTGTAGCAGCTGGCTTATGTGAGCTTTTCTGAGGATTGCGACACCAAGGTTTGATGGCTTTTAGCAGGTGCATTTCTGCCACCTGCGGTGATTTGCAATTCCTGTGTGTTCTCTTCTGCGGGCCGCAGTGCCGACGTAGGAATCCCGGCTTCAAGGTGGACATGGTAGAGACTCCACTGTCAAAGCATCATCAACATAGTCAGTTGGGGGAGCTTTGGAGCTCGTGGTGGCATGTAGGGAGGCAGTTGCCAGGTAGGAGATATTGTTCACCTTTTATTTGGGTTGGGACTCCATTTCCCTCCCTTTGATGAGGAGTCCTGCTGAGCTGCACTCCCTGCGGTAGCTGAGTGTTAGTGAAGTCGCTACCTTGGTTGGAGAAGGGGGTGATTTTATCCACCCCCAAAGAGTGTGAGAATACATTTTCTTTTTTCATGTGGTTAATTATTTAAATGATTTACACTCTCTTGTTGAGAGTATGGTGTTTCCCGTTGGGGAATTTTGTTAATGGTTGAGTTAATTGTTAGTTGTTAATAGTTAGTTGTTAATTGTTAATTCAAATTGTTAGGTAGTCACAAGGTTGAGTGTTTTAAAAATTGTTGATAATAAATATTGTTTAGTTTTCCCAAGTGTTTTCGTTTCTGCTGACCAATTTTTCTACTGGATATTTTTGTAAACATTGACCTCTTTTTTCGTGACAGGATAGAGAGCTCAGGGTATCCGGTATTTTGGTCGGTGGAGCAACACTCGGGTGGACTCTTCAATATTTTTTTTTTTTTTAGTGTTGCCTTTCTCCCCTGAATTTTTTCATTGTTTTACAAAATGGAGGAATTTGTTTTTGATCCAGAAGAATTTTGGGGCCAGTTGATTGCCTTAAGTATTTGCCCCTGCTAGGTAAGAAACAATTAGTTGAGTATGCTAAGTGGTTGGGTGTTCCGCGGAAGATGACGGACACCAAAGCAGAGATATTGGTAGAAGGTATGGATAAGATAAAACGAGTTAGCTGAAGCTGAGAATTCAGAAACTGAGAATGAGGTAATTGGCGATAGTGAGGAGAGTTTGAGTGAGGGTTTAGAAGAGGACAAAGTGAGTATGAGGGCTGGTCTAACTCTCTTTGAGGATCGTTCTGTCATAGGTGCCATTTACGAGGGTCCAGCAAATTTTCCCCATTGTCCGGGTAATGTGTCCTCTAATCCGTTCTTGGCCCCCCATGATTCTGTACCCTTCAAATCTCTGGCCCCTGTTAATGCGTTGGGTGACTCCAAGGAGGACAACGAATACAACCTTATTTGTAAACGCATAGAGTTGCGAAATATGGAGTTTGAGCAGAACGGGTGGGTAATGTGTCATGAGTTGGAGATGGCGAAATTAAAAATAGAGATGGCTAGGTTGCAGCGGGCCAATTTAATAAGTTCCCCTAAAAATACCTTCCAAGATCAGTTTAATATAGGTGCTGCACTAAAATTGGTGCCAGTGTTTGACGAAAAGGATATCCCTGAGTTCTTCAAGGCATTTGAGCGTGTGGCCTCCCGATTGTCTTGGACCGCAGAAATTTGGACTGTACTAATACAGTGTAGGTTAGTGGACAAGGCAATGCGGGTGTATAATGCTTTGCTACCTTGGTTGGAGTAGGGGGTGATTTTATGCAGCCCCAAAGAGTGTGAGAATACATATTTTTTTTTCTTGTTGTTATTTATTTAAATGTTTGACTCTCTCTCGTTTAGAGTGTGGTGTTTTCCGTTGGGTAATTTTGTTAATGATTAATTGTTAATTGTTAGTTGTTAATAGTTAGTTGTCAATTGTTAATTAAAATTGTTAGGTAGTCACAAGGTTGACTGTTCTAAAATTTTTTTTTAATAAATATTGTTAAGTTTTCCCAAGTGTTTTCGTTTCTGCTGACCAATTTTTCTACTGGATATTTTTGTAAACACTGACCTCTTTTCTCGTGCGATAAGAACTTGCACCACGGCCCGACAACGGTCGTAACATATATATACATACATGTATGGATATATATATATATATATATATATATATATATATATATATATATATATATATATATATATATATATATATATATATATGTGTGTGTGTGTGTGTGTGTGTATATACACACACACACACACACACACACACATTATATATATATATATATATATATATATATATATATATATATATATATATATATATATAAAACCACCGTATTCTTTGCAAGGTGGTGTTGGTGTTTTGCTTTGCAATTTTTCAGCAAGTCCTTGAGTGTGAAGTTACAAGCCCCCATTTCAGTTCACGACCCCCCGGTGATTGTGAATATTCAATCAAGGTCCTCATCTTTACCCTCTCTCAAATAGTGGTAGAACCTTACTTTTGTGGATATTGTTAAACCTGTCCATGGCCTGAACTTTATTCCTTTGTAGTCCTGAATGTCACCCTTCTCTTTATAAATAAGCTTAACAAAGCTTTTTCTACATTCTTTTAGTATCTTTTCCTGACTATATTTTCGTTGCTAGGTCCCATAGCATGTCTATCCGTTTTCCTCCCAGGCTCTTCTACAATTCTGATGTAATTCAATCAGGTTCTATTGCTTTATCACTTTTTATTTTCTTTAGCTCCTACCTTGTGTGATATCAAGGTTTTGGAATCTATTTTCAAAGAATTTTCTGGGATTTTCTTAACAGGTTTTTGTAATATTCTTTTCACCTCTTTTTTTAACTTATCCTGGTTGCATGAAACCACTCCATTTCCATCTTTAACCTTCTTCCATATGGGAGTAATCTTTGATATTCTTGTTCCTCAACAATGCAATTCTGTAATTTTTTCTCCTCACCCCCCAGGTGCTTACAGGTGTTTGTACATGTTATTTTATGTTTTTGCCTTTTCTTGTTCAGCTGCCTTCTTCAATTGTTTCTTATGTCGTTTGTACCTCTTCTTATTCTTTTTCTGTCCATAGTTATCAAAGATTTTTTTTTTCTTTATTTTACTCGTCACCTTTTTCATTTCATCATTCAACCGCCAGGTATCCCTAATGTCAGGAGGTTGCTTTCCAGTTATCTTTGGCAATCCCTATACACCCACCCTATTTATTTCCAGACTGTTGTGATTCCACCATTCTTGCACTCCCACCAACAATCAAACTTCCCACAATACTCTTCTTAAATTTTTGCCTCTCTTCCTCCTCTTCTATGCGCTTCCACCACTTGATTGTTAGCAGGACACGTGCAGGGCTACCTTTTTCTTGTGCTGTGTTCCTTATGTCTAAGTCCATGACTACCGCCCTATGCTGTGCTGCCATACCTTCTCCATTTAAAATTTTCCAATTTCTCACCTCGCTCAGATATTATTCTCTGCACGTGAAAAAGTTCATTTGACCTTCTCTTGCCCCATTCTTGTATGTAATGTAATGATTTTCTTTCTTTTCAAACCAGTTCTTGACTATAATCAAATCAAATAACACTCTTTATCCCATTGTTTCTCTCTCCAACTCATCAACCAGCATGTGCCCCCATTGACATCCTCCTTAGTTCTAATTGTATGTCCATTTATGTTACGGCCAATAATTAACCTTTTGAGTGCCAACCCCTTCCAAATGATTTGGTTCTCAAGCCCAAGGACCTTTTTGGGACATTTTACTCAAGTCATATTAGCTCAGAAAGTATATAGGCTAATGTAGAAATTCACATCATTTATAATCGCATAAATGGATAAATTCACTTTCCATTGATATATAATGTTATATTTATTAAAACTATTTGCATAAATGTTAAAAGAAAGAGGGAAAACGGATATTATAGGGCGTAAATGATGTACAATGGCGCACAATGGAGTAGAAAAATCTGACTTAGAACACACCAAGTTGTGCTCAGAGGGTTAATCCCTGCTGGCATTTCACGCAACTGTCAGTCTATTTTCTTCCGAAATGCCTTCATCTCATCTTCATCAAATCCTGATTTAGGGAATAAGAACTCACCATGTTGACTCGTTTTCCATCAAGACGCCTTTTTACAGTCATTGCCTTGTCACTTATCCTCTTCATGTTTAGTATGCTGCCTTTTAGGCTTTTTGATAGAAATATTTTGAATCCATTCCTATTTCCCTTTTTTGCTCCACTATATAAAAATCATATACACATCCAAGCTCTCTCGCTATATTTCCCCTTCATCTAGTTTCCACACACAAAATGCTTACCCTCCTTCTCTCCATCAGATCCATTATCTCTCTCCCCTTTCTATTCATCCTGCCTACGTTCAACGTTTCAACTCTCAAAGCAACAATCATCATCCTTCTCTCTCTCTCTCTCTCTCTCTCTCTCTCTCTCTCTCTCTCTCTCTCTCTCTCTCTCTCTCTCTCTCTCTCTATATATATATATATATATATGTATATATTATATATATGTATATATTATATATATGTGTATATATATATATATATATATATATATATATATATATATATATATATATATATATATATATGCATGCACGAGTGTGTTTATTGATTGATAAATTACTTAGGTAATTTTCCAATGTCAAAATCTTCCAGATATATATTGTGTTTAGTCTTCAAAGGAAGATATCTCAAGAGTCTGTAAAGACACTGGAAGAGAGAAAAAAAGCAGCAAAGCATAGTAAAAAGAATTACGTGAAAGGCCGTTGCAAAAAAAAAAAAAAGAAAATAAAGATTAAAAAAAGAACAGCTGGAAAAGTGCGGAGTACACAATCTTTTCCCATCAAAGGAAAACCGATATTGAATTTACAAAATTGAATAAAAACTATGTTGGCTGAAAGCTTGTGCACATCCGCAATATGTAAAAAATTTTTTTAAAGTAAATAGGTAATTCTCGACATATTTCATAGTGTCACTAGTAGAAAAAGGATATGCTAGGAATCTTTGCATTTTGTTAGTGACCACAAGGCAAGAAAACAAACAGAAATCCATCGAAATGTTAGAAGAAGAGAAATTGTTGATAGAAGAAACGATTCGATGTTTCTGTGATAAAGCTTACAACATCACCAGCAAACGTCACCTCAATATAAAGAATTTTAATAGAAAGCTTACAGTTCTTTTGGATAAGAAGAAACGGTGTTCGATCGTATGGCTCTGTACCTGGAAGTTTAAAATAGCTTCAATATGTTATATAAGGAATTTGCCTAAAGATAAAAGAAAGTAGAAGGTACAGAAATAAAAGTAGTTATGAGGTCTAAGGAGAGAAAATATAGCAAATGATTATTTTTCAATTCTATAGATTTAAAATAGGTCAATGGGTTTATTTTGTTTCATCAGAAAACATGAAAAGTTATATTAACCTGCTCTCCTTGTAAATGAAATTTTAACGCAATTTATTTCAGTTTTTCGAAAACAAAAAATTCAATTTATGACTAAAAAACAAAATACCAAATAGTTGTGTCAAATATATGTGAAAAAGAAGCACATCCAGTAGCTTAATGGAGAATTGTGAAAAATTATATAAAAAAATCAAAATCGTGTCCAAGTTGGTGTAATATATAATGGGACATATTTCTGGTAGATGCTTATTACTGTATTTATAAATTTAAGCAGGATATATTATTACATAAAGAATAGCTAACAATCCCTAATTTTAGTTGTAGCATTCTGTGAAAATTAAGTAAATGAAATTTTGCTACAGGTACTTGACTTAAATGTGTGAAACTATATTGAGGCAAATAATAAGATTTTGATTATGTCTATTCAAAATTAACAGCAAACTGTATTCAAGCAAGGAATAAAACTTTTTAAAATTGTATAAGTTGATTTAGATTTCTCAATGTGCAGACTTCTTTTTATTGAAATATAAATATCACGTTTTTGTCATTCTAAAAGGATTTACAATAAAGATATATTTGGTAGTTTCAATGCTTTATTGTAAAAATACAGCTATACAATACACGATGTATCTCTTATTTATTTCATACTTTTTTTTTTTGACACTACACATTCATCACATCAATAAACAATGGACATGAGACCACCCAATTGACCTCCCGTTCTACTTAATGAATTACATTTCCTTCCTTCATATTCGTAGATTTCGTTAAAATTATAATGTAACTTTGAGGTGGTTTGTCTTTGCTTAATGCTCAGACAAAAACGAAAATTGATTATACAAATTACCATTTTATAATGTAACTTACCAATTACAAAGGCTAACTAACCCATGTGGATTTAAATCCTGGTAACCTCAATGCTCCACTGCTAATATTAATAATATTTAATACAAAGCCAAACCATTCAATTCTGCATTATAGATAACCCACAGAAAATAAAAAACTCTCACGTGTCCAATAATGAAAAAGAGATCATATAAATGAAATTAATAAACATCAAAATTAGACCGCCAAACTCAGTAGCTGATTCGAAGGTAGGAAGGCTCTGACTAAAACCTTAACAACAATTAAACACTTATAAGCTAACTTTCTAATATCACCGTGTTAATGAAAGTAGAACAACGTGTCAGTACGCAGGCGTCAGTTGAGTTATACATCATTAACAGAGCACGATACAACTGAACGTATACTACACTTAAAGGGTGGCAGGGATAATGATACCACTCAAATATAGGATTACAACAATACCATGGTATGTATGTACATGCATATTTGTGTGTAAAACATACCTACTATACACGCGCAAGACGTACGCGCGCGGTGTACATATGCAAGTCTTCTGTACCAAATATAATCAAGATGATATTTTTCGTCTTTCGTAGACATGGACTTTCCACATACTCTTTCACACGAGCTCTATTTCCAAGTACTTGTAAATCAACGAAACTTTAGTAATATATTCTTTTCCGTACATCTTTAAGCATAATGTCTCCAAAATATCAATGTGCTCATGTGTTTAAGTACGGTATGTACTGCAATAGCACGCCCAAAAAAATTACGCTTCCAATACAGTAAATACGAACCATGTCAATGCACTGATCGTTTGATATTTACCATCTTTACATGAACAAAAAAAGCATATGGTGTCCCTAGAAACGATCTACACATTCAAAGTATTTTGAATATTACACATGAAGTGAAACTACTACTTGGTTCAGTGCAGAGAAAAAAATATAGTAACATTAAGTGTATACAACAGCACATAACATTATTCTTTTACTTAGTGAAGGTAACATATTTTTTACCATGGGTTATGAACTTGTATTGGGACAGAAGTTTTGAGTGTAATAATGTTTGATATAAGAAGAAAGGTTGTTCATATAAACCCAGACATACGCCTTTGACTTTCCAATTTTCCGTTGACATTGTATATATTTACTCTCTCTCTCTCTCTCTCTCTCTCTCTCTCTCTCTCTCTCTCTCTCTCTCTCTCTCTCTCTCTCTCTCTCTCTCTCAATACCTTAGTATTTATTACAAACAGAAACAGAAAAAATAAGTAATAGAATAAAAAGTATCATGACAACTTTGTATTCTCTTCCAAGAATATCAATTCTAAAAATATAAAGACATGGTTTTGAATAATATTCTCTTTAAAAGAGATAATCTTATATGTACCAAAGGTGTAAGAATTATACTGTAATGTTTCTTGCCGATATGTGCGCGACTCCAAGATCAAAGCCAGGGCTAAGGTCTTTCAGCTCTTTGGTGACTTCCATATTGCAAAAAGGCAATGCAGTTTGAGTATAAATAATACAGCAAAAGGTCATAGTTGTTATTACGTCAATCTTCAGTTGAAAATAACCAATAAGGAAACTATAAAGGAAGCTAACGCCTGTTATATTTCATAAATGGGTGTTATCTGAACAATTCAAGAAATGAAGAAATGAAATTGTTTGTCTGAAATTTAATAGAAAAACGTGGGTGAGGGATTGAAAAGATCTCTATTATAGAACCTAATAAGGAAGTCGACATTAATCAGTTACAAATTATAGCTTATCATTTCCTAAAGAAAGCTGCCAAAGTCAAAAGTAATTGCAGTTCTTCATTTTATGATTTTTTATAGACCGTTAATTTATGATACAGAAAAATATTTAACATGATAACTAGTTTTTCCCTTGTGAGCTACCAGATTTTTTTTTCTTGAAACTAGTTTTAAAAGAAAGAAATAAGATAATCACATAAAGTCAATGCTGCAAGAAATAACAAGGGATAATCTATGTTGGACTAAATTGAAATCACCTATCTTTTTTATTTAAAAAAAAGAGTAATTTCTACTTAATTAATTATTAATGTGAAACTAGGAACCAACCTGAAGAACAAATCTACTTTCAAGATCGGTTAAGATCAAACAGCTATGTTCTATGTTTTTATATCTTTCATTCTGAGACACTTAGATAACGGCAGTAACATGATTGGCATTTTTTTTTTTCCTTTTTAAAAATTAAGATAAATCAAACACAAAATGCAGCTTTTTAAGTCCACTTCCACACAGTTGTGAGCAGTGACTTTTACTTGGTGACCCATAAGGTGACTGCACAAAACCTTTATAGATATTACTACTGGGTATTTTAGTGAATATAGACAGTTCCAAATGATACTGGTATGGTGATCACATTGTTTAATTTTGGTGGAAATATTATTGGCCAAGGAAATAGAACATAATAGAAAAATTATTAGGTGAAACTTTTTACTGTCTGTCACTTATTCGGGAAAAAAAAAATAAAGAGTTGGCAAGCCCCTGGCACAGATCTTGATTGGATCAGTAGCATGTTACCAACGACTAAACTTCAACAAAGATACTAGCTACTTGAAGATCCATTCTTACAACACCCCGTTCCGGATTTTCTTTGCAGATGCAAAGTTGAACTTAGAACTATCTAATATTTGATGGAAAATTAGTGCTTAAGTTAGTCCCAAGATTTGTGTTTTTCGGTCACTTAAGACATAATACAAACATTTTGAAACGACTAGGTATTTTTACATATACTGTATATGAGGTTGAATGTGTCAAACTTTACCATTGTTCGAACCACTTTAATCTTTGAGCTATTTCTTTGATTATCTGAATTAGACTTTAATTTTGTCGCATACTTCACACACACACACCCACATAAATATATATATATATATATATATATATATATATATATATATATATATATATATATATATATGTATGTATGTATGTATTTAAAATGTAAATGTTCATTTTATATGTTATTGACAGCGGTCTTCACTAGCCATTGTGGTCTTGGGGTCGGCACATATAAATTTATGAATATTTGAACAATAGTATTAATAATAATCAATATGTATGACAAGAATATTCCCTATAAAAAATCGGGTCCAAGGCTCCAGGAGAATTTTTAAACGTAGGAAGATATTAAAAACCAAAAGTGAAAAATGAAAACCTTGAGGAAGCCTCTTGATTTATAGTTCTTACTGTTATCAGTGATAGAGGAATAGACAGTCAAAATTACTGAGAATTTTGAATACAAGAAAGCAAAAATCTCCAAAGTTTATCTTATAGGTCGGGTGGATTGGTAATATCATAGCAATCTTAGCTGTCCCCTATGTATATCCTTCTTTATATTTTCCTTTAATTTTAGCATAAAGAATACAAAGTTAGAAAATATGATTATGCTAATGCCATATTTCCTATGATCTGGTACTTCCTTTACCAGTGTATTTCGTAATCAACGATGATTAGCAATAGTTTCATTACAATACATGGGAGATGTGTGCAGCATTTCCCTGTCCTTTGCACCGTCACGAACCTGCTGTTCAACAATAAACGCAAGATGTTGTTCTAATATCTAACGTTCATTACTTAGTCGTAAATATCCTTTTGCGTAAAGCTGTGAACTATAATGAGGTGTTTGGATTTATTCACTCCTGGTATATAAGTAATGCCCAGTATTAGGGGAGAGCTAGATAATGCGTTTATTGTTATGTAGTGGTACTGTTGGGGCTATAATTATTCCCTGTGTGCCTTTGTAAGGAATACAAAATACTGTTATTTTAGTTATTTTGATTTGTCTAGTACAAAATAAGTTGATATCGGTTCTCGAGATCTCGTATTAGTTGATAGCTGTATAAATGACACATTTTGGAAATGTAGAACTTTAGTTACACAAGAATAAATATTTCTGCAGAACTGTGATAGTTTCAAGCATTTTGGTATTGGGAACTGTAGAGAAAGTCCAATTACTAAGCTACAAATTCATCATAGAAATATATTCTTGATACACAAAATTCCTGTTTTAAACCTTTCATACATATTGAAAAAATCCAATAACATTAATTTTAATCATTGCATATGTATGTACGGCTAAATCACAATAGATATATAATTAGTAGAAATATATGTTAACTTAAAAACCAATGAATAGTTACTTATTTGTTACAAAGTTTACTTAAATGAACCGTATTACTGTGTAATATGGATGTGAGATGGTTCTTACTCGGATACATTTCCTTATTACCTTTCTCTTAACTTGTTCATCTATACATGTAACTCATATGCAATCCTTAACTTGCATATCATGCTTCATACATGATCCCATGGAGTTTATTATTTTTCGCAACGATAGTGTATCTACGGAATCTACATACAGTATATTGTCTGATGTGCAGCGGTAGTTATCTGTAAACTTCTCTGTTTATAGTTATTTTTTCTGGGAGAAATAGTTTTAGCCTACACAATAGTAGTAGAATATGCTTATGAGTTATATCATGTTACCATTGTCCCCTACAAAGTGGGAAATGATATTGGCCTCCCATCACATAACTAGAACAGACTTGTAAGACATGAATTATATAAAAGCCTTTAAAGGACTACACTAAAGCTATTGATTAATTTTCTAGCTCAGTACTCTCTTTGGAAAAGTCACTGGGGGTAAATGACAGTTTGTTGAATGACTCAGAATATGCACATAGTGCTTTTTGATACCTCTGACTCTCTCTTTTTATATTTCACTGCATCTTAAAGCATACTTTCATACTCTCAAAATGATAGAAGTTGTCTAAGAGGCATTTTAAAGTTGGCAAAGATTACGGTACCAGTATTATATCTTTGATCTTGTTTGACTACTGTTACATGGTATTATTCTCTTTAAAACTTACATGCCAGGAAAATCCATGAATTTCAATCTTCGATAGAGGACGGTTAGAAATGGTAACTCCTTGTTCTTTCTGCAGTGGACCATTTTTGTAAAATATCCTTCTAAGGTTATTTTCCATTGTCTCCACAAGTCCACATTATCAAGGAGTTGAGACCGATGAGACTCCTATAAAATTTCCTCTTAGACTACATCTGATGTTGTCGATGATCAGCATTCGAATTTTTTAAGAGATGCCACAATGTCCAATAGGCCGACAAATGATTTTTTTTCCGCGATCTATAGTTTGGAGCAATATTCCAGTCAGAATATCTATAATTTTGCTCATAAATTTAAGTAGGGTTGAAATGCAACTAAATCTTCTTGCTCCCTTGACTTCTTTTTTTTTCGATCTTTTACTGTTTTTATGTATATATGACTTATTTATTTGTTAACTTGTCTCCAATAATTTTTTGTTTTGATTTCTTACTGAAGTTTTCTTATTGTGCAAAAGCTTGAATAGTGCTCACTGGTTTCTATTTGTTGCTGGGCTGACGTATGCGTAACCCATAAGATAAAGTAGTATCGTTTAGTAAAGTATACCTTGTTTCTATTTCTCCAGGGGGAAGAAGTAATTATATTAGAATAATTTACTTTATATATAATCATTTGATTTAGCAGTGTTGTAGTTTTTCATATTGTTAATATACCTGTGCCTTTTCCTTAGCGGTTGAATATAATTGAACATTGAGCCTTATGAATACTTGACATAAAAACTTTTGAGGCTCTCATCTTGTAAGGAGATATACTGTATTACGTTAATTCTCCAGACATTTAGTATGTCAGTGTATTCTTAGTTTTTAATTAACATAATTCTACAATGAAAATAATTTTTTCTTTGTCACTTTCAGTTTTTAGGCGAGATGTTATAAATATTGTGAATATATACCTAATGTGAATAAAGACTAGAAAAAGGATGTGGATGTTAGTTGGACTTCCTCCATGTCTCTAGTAATGTTGATATACTATATTCAAATAAAACATAATTTAACGGCAGTTAATGCAAAAAATCTTCCAGTTTTTTTTTAATTTTCAAAAGAAGATTGACGTCCAATATTGTATGTTATTGTAAGATATTTAATTAGGAATTTTACTTTTTGTTAGTGAAATATTACTTAACCTTTTCCTACATGAAGACATTCGCTCTCTCTCTCTCTCTCTCTCTCTCTCTCTCTCTCTCTCTCTCTCTCTCTCTCTCTCTCTCTCTCTCTCTCTCAGAAATATTTTTTTTATTTTTCGCTGTGTTGTTTACGCCTGATACACATGAAACAGCAAATATGATTACACAAATTACATACATTTTGATAAAAATTAAGAACACGGTACTACATATTTTCATATGTAAACAAGTAAAGTCATCATTGGGCATCATAGAAGTAATAATGAAAACAGCTGCAACTAAACAGTTATATACTAAATAAATAGGAACTTAATTTACTATGAACATTACGCGTTTTATATTTAGAAACATCATTAAAGATCGAGATATAAATATTTTTATCATATTTTATTCATTTGGAATACCTTTCACTCCCATGAAAAAAAAATATCATGAGAGTTTATTGAAATACTTTGCAATTCAGATTCTGGAAAACTAATTGCTTAAATCTTAAATGACATTCAAAATAGCCAGTTCTGATGGCTTGATACACTATGTTTATATACATGATATATACATATCTATATGTACATGATGTAAGCTTAATTACAAGCTTACATATACATGTATACATGAATACATACATGGAACATTATATACATGTATATACGTGTGTGGATGTATATGTGTTTATATATATATATATATATATATATATATATATATATACATAGAAATATATCATAAATGTGTATATGGGGAGATATAAATATATATACAAAGATATGATCAATGTTGGACATATTTGTGATCATACACTATTTATTCATTTCTATTATAATGTTAGTCACTATGTATTCATAGAATCATAGATATAATAGTTTAAATCCAAAATTAATACATACTTCCAAAGGATATAATAAAGTATACATTCATCATTCTGTCTTAAAGAAACATAGTACAACAGCAACTGCAATATTAGGGACATCCAATGAAACATTCTTCAGACTCTTTACTTACAAAGGAATGTTAGTATTTTAGTACAATAAAAGCAATAACCCTTATTGAAACAAATAATCATTTTGGAATCTTTCCTGACCATCCAAAATATGAACCTTAATCACTTTCTCGCTTACTGGCCTTCTTCTAGTCACACATTGTTGACTGCAATGTCTACATATAACGATGAGCACATCAAATATGAAGGATATTCACACTTACGACTAGGTAGTGATCCTAAAAATACTTTGTTATATTATGAAGGTAACATTCAGATACATAACTCCATTATGAAACTCGTCGTTTCATTGAAAATTTAGACATTTAAGAAAGAACTAAGAAGGGAAAAGTTACACACAATATCATAAGTGGCTTCTTGGTATAACTCGATTACCGTGTTAATGGCCGTTGTGAAATTTATTCCATACAAATCTTTTCTTTTCCAAATGTAAACATTTCTCTCGATGTAGACCTTAAAACATCAATTTCAAATATGCTGGCCTAAAAATATTTAAACATTCCTTGTATATCGACATTGGATGCTGGAAAGGAGAAATAAATACCTCTATAATACACAGGTTATTATTTGTTATGCACGAGGTCCATGCTTGATCAGATTACCTATAGGTACTTGCACATTGAGCAATTAACATCATTTTACAATAGGTTCTCTATATTCTTCCCGAAAATATGGAGTGCAATGTAAATGCATTCTTCAACGATCATAGCTAATGTGCAGTTATATATATTTCTGTAAACCATGCATTACATTACTAAAATAGCTGATATATTTTTTCTGCTTAACTTTCAACACTCTCGAAGTAGTTTCCTCTATATAGGATGATACTAACACTTGATGATGAAGTAACTGAGCTCTTCTTACACTTAAAATGAATTTCCAATACCTGCAGAATATTTTCTGTTTTAGTTTTTTATTAAAGAACTTTTATATGAATAAAAAGTGTTAGAACTTGAGTTCTTACAATGGTGTGAATAAATGAATTCAATTACACGTAAAACATCTTTCTCATTAAGTATCTAATCACTTTCCATGGAAGCAGATAATATGAGTAATTTGAACTGGTAGTATTTCTGCTATTTTTCTTTTCAGTAACACTTCAAAAGCACTAAAATTTTCACGTTTCAGATATTGTGTCAGTAAGGCCATGACTATCGATTGCTTAGTCACAAAGCGGAATTTTTTCCTACTTTTGTTGATTTGTGAAAAAAAGCTGTTTTCAGTCTCAAGAATACGGTAGAATTGCCGCAGATTCAACGTTAGTTTTGGACATAAATCGTCCAACTCCATTCTTCCCTCTATCTTTTCAATGTCATTCCATTCCTAGAAGTACATATTGAACGCATTTGGTTAATTTTGCCTGTAGCTAAGAGTCTTATTCCAATATAGCCCAGGCGAAAATAGAAATATAATTAGGTGGAATGCCACATCTTTTCAGCCTCAGCAAAATGCCACTCGTTTTATTTGAAAAAGAACAAGAGATGAATTAGTTAAACGTAATGTGTTTCAGTGTAGAATTAAATAACGTAAATATTTCCGTTCTATATTTCACTCGAACACCATGAATTAGATTAAAAATAACTAATAATAATGGACAATATATATGTGTACGAGTGCACTCGCGCGTTTCTGGCACCTTGTATGTGCATTCTTTATGTGAATATGTGGTACGTATCAACTTAGTCTCCACACTAGTCTTAGTAAAGAATTTCAAGTTGAATATGTATGCGGAAGGAAGTTCTTTTACTTGCCTAAGATTGAATGAAAATCTTCATTTCTTTGCAATAATAAACTTCCTTAATTTTTCAGTACCTTGCGCAATTTCTATTTTGTATGCAAACCTCATGAATTCTTATTTTGTGTGTGTATATATATATATATATATATATATATATATATATATATATTATATATATATATATATATATATATTTATATATATTTACATATATATACATATATATATATATGTATATATATATGCATGTTAATAAATCCCTTATTTATGAAATTCAGTACAATTGGTCGCTAAAATGTAGCTCCCGTAGGCACCTTCACAGTTACAATGAAGTAACCAGTGTAGGTGCCTCCTCCTTATCTCATTGAATTAGATCAGGTAATCTTGGGCCAGGAGATCTTCCGTTCCTGACAGAGTGCTCGTCAACGTGTGAAATGACCTTTGCACTGGTAGTTGTCATTGCAGTGGATGGTTCTTTGCTCATTCCTCCTTGAGATGTGGTACCCTCATTAGATTCTCTGTCCCTAATATGGGCTCTAGCTCTAGATGAAGGTCCCCGTTGGCGAAGGGGGAACATGGAGTTCTCTGGACGCAAGGCTTGATTTACCTCTCGTTTGCCAGCACATGTGCAAGCTTTCATGAAACTTTTCTTGAAGTTTTCGCTCAGAAAAGCATACAAAATGGGGTTCAAAGCTGAATTGATGTATGAGAGACATGACGAAAACATGAAAAGCACAACCATGAATGGTTTGTGAAGCTGTCTTGGAGTGCTTACTATCAAGCTGAGCTGTAGCACCCAGTAAGGAAGCCAGCATATGACATAGACTGTAATTACTGTCAACACCATCCTTGTCACCTTTTGACGGGATTTCTTTTTCTCTTTTGATTTGGTCTTGGGTCCAACAGATTTTAGTTTATGAAGAACCAAGGCATAGAAGATGAGGATGAAGAAAACTGGTATTCCGAAAGCAAGAGCAAATGAGTAATGTATAAAAGCTACTTCACTCCTGACGCTACCATTACCTTCAGGCCAGAACATGTTGCAGTTGTCAAGTCCATTATCTTCAAGAGTATTTGAATACATAAAAACTGGAACAATCATTAAGGCTGACAGGGTCCAAGCAGTCAGTGAAACTAGTTTTGATATCATTGGTGTTCGGAACTTTGGTGAACTTATTGGATGACAAACTGCTATATAACGGTCAGCGCTCATAATTGTTAGAAAAAGTGAGCTGGTGAACTGGTTGAGAGATGTTGTAATCATGTACAACTTACACATAATAGACCCGAAGGGCCAGTGGCCTAACATAGAAGTAGTCATTAGGAATGGTATACCAATAACAAAGAGTTCATCAGCAATTGCAAGGTTTAAAATATAGAGATTTGTCACTGTCTGCATTTTGGAAAATCGTGTTACAACATAAATAACTAGCGTATTGCCACACAAACCTGCAATGCAGGTAATAGCATAGAACATTTGAGTAATGATGACGAGACCAGTGTTCAACCCGGCCTCTTTGCCTGTGAAAAGACTTCGACTGCAGTTTTCTTCACTAAAGTTGTCTGTCCCATTGTACATAAGGAAAGAGCAGTTCAGAGGAACCAACTCCTCTAGGTCAGAAAATGTCTCGTTGAAGTCCATGGTTAGATGCTCTTTTCGTTTTATATGTGTATTTTGCTATGCTGCGACAGTCGATTTGTATTCCTTTTCAAAGTGGAAATAATGCATGGTGTAGTCAGTCTCATACTTCTCTTCTCAGCTACAATCCATCTTCATTGCAGTCATCAGGACTAAGTAGAACTCCTGAAAAAGACGAACAATATATTACTGAATGAATCAAAAGAAGCCTATTTCTAAATAAACTGTATTACGAATTATGATTCAATCTGTACAAAAATATTATTTTATCCATCAATTCTATTTATGATAGGAATTAATTAGGAAATTGAAGATTAAGAACTCATTTCTTAGGACGTCTTAGTATGTTCCGTAATTTTCTTTAGTTCCAATTACATTTAAGATTAAACTCAATATTCTCTGATTATCTGTTAATTTGAGATTTACTTCCTACTTCTTTTATTAATTTACTGGTCTGAAGAAAATATGAAATAGTTAAAAACGGCAATTATAATAATCAATTATACCAGAAAGCTATATGATATAACACCTTCCTTATGTAGCAAAGTCTTGATAATTCACTCCTTTTGGTTAGAAATATGAAAAGAACATCTTGTAATAACGATTTGTTAGCATGATATTCATGGACTGTATACTGCCGACAAGGAACAATTAGGATAGTTCTATATTTAATATTGTCATCCGTTTTGCTATTATTAATTTTAAAGATACAAAGAGAAATCATTTTGAGAGGATCTCACAAAGATATGTGTAGGCATCGATATAATTTACAATGGTAGAGAGACACTGGAGCGGAATAGTGAGGAAAATGTGCAAATGGTGCTACAAGCAACAAATTTGGCATGAGAACTCCTATTATCCCCATTATTCAAAATCAACCTCCAGGCACCTTAATATATAGCTATTTTCAGTATGGGTGACGCTTTCGAAATTGAAGACAAATTTGTCTTATATTACAAATATTCCCATTCCATAAGCCCACAAAAAGTTGCCAACTGTCCATATAATGAATGGGAATTCCTATTTTGTCATTACTTTTATGAGGTAATAAACTGAACCCATCTTTTCAATGTGGTCACCATACTTACTAAATGGCTGCAAATGGCTATTATTATTATTATTATTATTATTATTATCATTATTATTATTATTATTATTATTATTAGTACTAGTTAAACTACAACCTTAGTTGGAAAAGATGGATGCTATAAGCCCAAAAGCTCCAACAGGAAAAGTAGCCAATGGAGATGATGAAATAAGGAAATAAATAAATATTAGAAATAACGAACAATTAAAATAAGTTCTTTTAAAAACAGTAACAACATCAAAACAGATATTTCATATATAAACTACTGTATAAAAAGACATGTCAGCCTGTTCAACATAAAAACATTTTCTGCAAGTTTGAACATTTGCAGTTCTACTGATTCAACTACCCATTTAGGAAGATCATTCCACAACTTGGTTACAGCGGGAATAAAACTTCTAGAATACTGTGTAGTATTGATCCTCATGAAGTAGAAGGCCTGACCATTAGAGTTAACTGCATGCCTAGTATTACGGGCAGGATGGAACTGCCCGGGGAGATCTGAACATAAAGGATGATCAGAATTATGAAAAATCTTATGCAAATGCATTACAAACTAATTGAATGGCGGTGCCAGAGATTAATATCTAGATCAGGAATAAGAAATTTAATAGACCGTAAGTTCCTGTCCAACAAATTAAGATGAGATTCAGCATCTGAAGACCAGACAGTAGAACAGTACTCGAAAAAAGGTAGAATGAAAGAATTAAAACACTTCTTCAGAATAGATTGATCACCGAAAATCTTAAAAGAGTTTCTCAATATTTATACATATATATATATATATATATATATATATATATATATATATATATATATATATAGATAGATAGATAGATAGATAGATACATAAATACATATATTTAAATTTAAATAAGCTATACATTTTAATACCCTAATGTCTGGATTCTCTCTTATACCTCGGGATCAGAGGCCCAAGGTGAAACCAATTGAAAGACAATAGCTTTTGGCCAGCCGGGGAATCGAACCCTGGTCCAGGAAACTTGTATGACAGTGACATAGCATTTAGCTCTCTTGACTAAATGCTGTGTCACTGTCATACCAGTATCCTGGACCAGGGTTCGATTCCCCAGCCGCCGGCCAGTCAAAAGCCATTGTCTTAGAGTTGTTTCCCCTTGGATCTCTGATCTCGAGGTATAAGAGAGAATACTGACATTAAGGTATTAAAGTAATTGTCTTATATAAATAGAAAAACACGTCTAAATGTTAAAAATTTATCATATATATATATATATATAGATATGTATATACATATTTATATATATATATATATATATGTATGTATGTATGTATGTATATATATACATATATATATGTATATATATACACATATATATGTATTTATATTACACATATATACATATATGTGTATATATATATACATACATATACCCAGGCACTTCCCCCAATTTTGGGGGGTAGCCAACACCAACAATGAAACAAAACAAAAAAGGGGACCTCTACTCTCTACGTTCTACGTTCCTTCAGCCTAACCAGGGACTCAACCGAGTTCAGCTGGTACTGCTAGGGTGCCACAGCCCAACCTCCCACATTTCCACCACAGATGAAGCTTCATAATGCTGAGTCCCCTACTGCTGCTACCTCCGCGGTCATCTAAGGCACCGGAGGAAGCAGCAGGGCCTACTGGAACTGCGTCACAATCGCTCTCCATTCATGCCTATTTCTAGCACGCTCTCTTGCCTCTCTCACATCTATCCTCCTATCACCCAGAGCTTTCTTCACACCATCCATCCACCCAAACCTTGGCCTTCCTCTTGTACTTCTCCCATCAACTCTTGCATTCATCACCTTCTTTAGCAGACAACCATTTTCCATTCTCTCAACATGGCCAAACCACCTCAACACATTCATATCCACTCTAGCCGCTAACTCATTTCTTACACCCGTTCTCTCCCTCACCACTTCGTTCCTAACCCTATCTACTCGAGATACACCAGCCATACTCCTTAGACACTTCATCTCAAACACATTCAATTTCTGTCTCTCCGTCACTTTCATTCCCCACAACTCCGATCCATACATCACAGTTGGTATAATCACTTTCTCATATAGAACTCTCTTTACATTCATGCCCAACCCTTTATTTTTTACTACTCCCTTAACTGCCCCCAACACTTTGCAACCTTCATTCACTCTCTGACGTACATCTGCTTCCACTCCACTATTTGCTGCAACAACAGACCCCAAGTACTTAAACTGATCCACCTCCTCAAGTAACTCTCCATTCAACATGACATTCAACCTTGCACCACCTTCCCTTCTCGTACATCTCATAACCTTACTCTTACCCACATTAACTCTCAACTTCCTTCTCTCACACACCCTTCCAAATTCTGTCACTAGTCGGTCAAGCTTCTCTTCTGTGTCTGCTACCAGTACAGTATCATCCGCAAACAACAACTGATTTACCTCCCATTCATGGTCATTCTTGCCTACCAGTTTTAATCCTCGTCCAAGCACTCGAGCATTCACCTCTCTCACCACTCCATCAACATACAAGTTAAACAACCACGGCGACATCACACATCCCTGTCTCAGCCCCACTCTCACCGGAAACCAATCACTCACTTCATTTCCTATTCTAACACATGCTTTACTACCTTTGTAGAAACTTTTCACTGCTTGCAACAACCTTCCACCAACTCCATATAACCTCATCACATTCCACATTGCTTCCCTATCAACTCTATCATATGCTTTCTCCAGATCCATAAACGGAACATACACCTCCTTACCTTTTGCTAAATATTTCTCGCATATCTGCCTAACTGTAAAAATCTGATTCATACAACCCCTACCTCTTCTAAAACCACCCTGTACTTCCAAGATTGCATTCTCTGTTTTATCCTTAATCCTATTAATCAATACTCTACCATACACTTTTCCAACTACACTCAACAAACTAATACCTCTTGAATTACAACACTCATGCACATCTCCCTTACCCTTATATATATATATATATATATATATATATATATATATATATATATATATATATATATAAATAATATCAAATGATACTTGGGAAACTAAAAAGTAGACAAAGACAGAAATTGATTATTGAAAGTTTTCGAGGGAGTAACGAAAATTACAAGGTAGAGCATGCTAAGTATTCCAGTATCGATAGTGAGGTCAAAAGAAAATCTACGAATGAGTGGAGAGAATATTTAGTGAGGAAAGAAGATGAAGCTGAAAAAGCTATGAATTCGGGGAGTGGCTATGTTGTACGAATTGCTCAGATAATTATTAATGAAATCTCTACTGGGTCAAAGATGAAAAAGCATATACCCATCAAAAAGAGAGACGGATCTGAAGGAAACGTTAGATGGAACACTTCAGTGAGGTCATGAAGAGGAGATATGAAGAAGATAATTTGATTGATGTACTTGAAGTTGAGGAAGACTTTGATGTGCCCATGAATGAATTCAGTGTGTTTGAAGTTGAAGCTCAGGAGATGGAAAGCCCCTTGATACGAGGGGATAACGGCTGAGATGATATTGGCCGAAAATGAAGCGACTTCCAGACTACTTACCAGATTATTTTGTGGAATGTGACGTAAAGAGGCAGAATCTGGTAATTAGGAGCAAGGAGTGTTGGTGTAAATGGCAAAAAAAAGGATATATGATTGATTGCAATATCTTGAAAGGCCTCACACTTACGCCACTTGTCATGAAAATATATAGTTTGCTCATTCTAAACAGATTGGAGAGAAAGATTATTGAAAAGCTGAGAGATGAACAAGCAGGGTATAGAAAAGGCAGAAGTTGTACTGACCAATGTGTAGTAATGTGTAGAATATAGAAA
>NC_090725.1:281804134-281844134 GCF_036898095.1 Palaemon carinicauda
AAACAGATGTCTGAGGCGTTTGTCATGCTGTTCTCATAGCCAAAGTGGGTGTTGTGTCTAATATTTGCTTTCCACTTATCTTACATAGCATAACGAGAGAGGATCAAGATACTAAACTGCTCTACTTGGAATTTATTGGGTACCATTACATCCCTAACTATGACTTGAATCTCTCACCAGTATGCTATACCAACAGTTAGTGGACACGTTTAATCTTGCCCAAGAATCGTGCGTTTATTTATCCATTAAGAGCATCCTCCGTCATGCTAGTTTAAATAGCCAGCCTACAAAGCGTTTGATGAAAAATTACAACCCACTTTTTTTCTATCTTCATTTCACATTCCAGATTTTCATTTAACCTCAAAGCCCCATCACTGGAAATATTTACACTTTTAATAACCATAACAATTACTCTATCTGTACTTTACATTTAATAATGCCAATCAGTACTTTCGAAAATATCATCCTTGGCCTAAACGCTTATCCAACATTAATTCTCTAACTTCTGTTATTCCTCAAACCTCTTACGATATTTCCACTTTAAAAAAAAAAGTCCCGAGGCTTTAATAATTTGCTTAATCTAACGTAAGAATTCATTCCTGTGAAATTTTCTTTACACTTCGTGACAGCTAGTACTACTTCATGTATATTTACCAACCCCCAAGTAAGACCTATATAATCTTGTATAATAAAATTTCAAGTTATTTTTGAGCAAGGAGTAGATGCACAGACAACCTTCCTTTAACTAAACCTTCATTACTCTCCCTTGATAAGTTTCTGTATTTTTACTCGGCGAAAGCCCAACCATGCATTCGAAAGTTTATTGCCTCCGCCAACAAAGTAGGGAGGAGGTTATTTGTTCGCCCTTCTTTGTCTGTTTGTTTGTTTGTGAACAACTTTCTGGCCACAATTTTGCTTATAGAGTTGTGATTAATTGTTATGAGGAGACGTGGAAATTGTTCAATTTTGAAAGTCTTAGGTCAAAGGTCAAACTCGAGTAAAAGCTGATCGAATTACCCCTAACCTTAAACCCAAGTTCGCACATGGTTGTCACACCGAATCCAAATACGAAATTGATTCTGGGAAAGTTAAGCTGGTTTCGAAAAATAAGATGGCCTAGCGGAGGTCTGCACTTTCAAAGTTCTTTTTTAGTTAATATAATTTTGTGTATCTCCTTTCTGTATAATAGTTATTCATTACTTTTTTCCATTGCAATTATATCTTTTCGTGGAGTGTAAAACTGCTTTTATTTCTATAGGGTAATAGATAATCGCTAAGTCGTATATATGGTGAATGCAAGTAATATGTGTCCTCTTTAAAGGATTAAAGGCCTATCAAGATTGGCAGTGGCAAGAAGCAGTGACAATGCCCTAGAGACTGACCATATATATACTTATGGTCAGCGCCCTAGCTCCCTCTCCACCCAAGCTAGGACCAGGGAGGTCAGGCGATGGCTGCTGATGACTCAACAGGTAAATCTATAGACTCTCCCAACATCCTTAGCTCATTAGGATGGTGAGGTTGCAGACATTACAAGAAACTAACGATTTTTGAGCAGGTCCCGAACCCCAGTTAGGTGATCACAAGGCAAGGGCGTTTCCAATAGGCCACCACAATCCTAAGGTGAAGTTCTGGATTAGGTTTTGTAAATATTTCTGTGATATTGAGTGCCCAAAAATTTTGTTAACGTTTCAAGGCGATGTTTATAACGAGATTACCTTTCATCTTGCATTTGGTATGTATTTCCAAATTACGTTCCTGATTTAATGAGACCTCGTGATTGAACTTCGTTTTCTTTTCAAATTCAATGTGATATTCCGCTGTCAACTTTTCATTTAATGAAGGCCTTTGAATCATATTTGCTACACCAAAACCTAATAGATCCCTGCAATATTATAATTCACTTATAATATTTTACTTTATTTCCTAGTAACTATAAAAATATGAGAATGTGAGAATCATAACACATACAATTAAAGCAAATTACTTTCCTAATAGCAAGGATATATATCGATTTCATGCTATAGATTTAGATATATTAGACTGATAATATATTTAACAATTCTCTGTAATCATACCAACATGCAAGAGGTTCTTTGTATTCCAAAGTTGCTTTTTTGCACAATAATTTGTTCTCTTGGCTAATTAACTGGGTTTAATAATGATTTTCATCAAAAAATGGTTAAAGAACAATGAACTCCAACTTATTGATAGGTTCTCTCTCTCTCTCTCTCTCTCTCTCTCTCTCTCTCTCTCTCTCTCTCTCTCTCTCTCTCTCTCTCTCTCATACATTTCACACGTAACAGGAACCACTTATGCCATGCCGTATTATTATTATTATTATTATTATTATTATTATTATTATTATTATTATTATCTAAGCTATAATCCTAGTTGGGAAAGAAGAAAGGATGAAGGAAATGAACAAACTATATATATATGAGGTATAATGAATGAAAAATTTAAATATCTTATGATAAATAACAAAGTTAAAAGAGATCTTCCATATATAAACTATAAAGACACTTAGGTCATCATTTTCAACATAAAAAGATTTACAGTAATTTTGAGCTTCGGAAGTTCCACAGCTGTAATAAAAACCCCTAGAAAATGCTTAGTATTGGGCTTTATGGCGGAGAAGCCAAGACTGTTAGAATGAAATACACACCTAAAACTACGTACAGGTTCGAAAAAACTGAATGCAAAGGATAGTCAGAATTATGAAACATCTTATGCAATATGCATAAAAAACTAACTGAACGATGGTGCCAGTGATGAATATCAAGGTAAAGAATAAGCATTTTAAAAGACAACGAGCCATGTCCTATAAATAGAGATGAGAGTTAGGGGCTGAAAATTCGAAAAAAAAAATGATACTTGAAATAAGGTACCATCAAATAATTAAAACATTTCGTAAGAATAGGCTAATTATCGAAAATCTCCAAAGACTTTCTTTATAAAGCAATTTTTACGTAATTGGAGAAGGAATAGGCCGAAATTCTTTATAAAAAGTAAATTTGTAATCTATACTCACAATTACAATTTTAATGACCCTTGCAGTACATAGTTAAAGAAACATTATCAATATAAAGATCTGGATGCTGAGGAGCCACTACCCTCGTCTTTCTTGCCATCATACTTTGAGTTTTCTTAGGGTTCAGCTTCATGCCCCATGATTTGCAACATTGACTAATTTTAGGCAGATATCAGGATGTTAAGCAACCATAGGTGTACATACAGGAGATGGGATTGATGCAAAGAGAGTAACATAATATGCATGTGCAGCATATTTGTTTTCTAGGTCAAACCACATATCATGCGAAAATAGTGTGAAAAGTAATGGCCCGAGAGTACTACCGAGAGAAACACTGGATATTAGTCCTATAGTCACACTGGTGCCCATTAGTAATTTCTTGGCAATCTATTACTTAAAATTTTTTAGTAATGATGCCAAGAAAATACCCACTGACTCCTAACAGTTTAACTTTGAAAAGAAGCGGTTCGTGATTAACGCAGTCAAATGCACCACTAAAATTGAGGCCAATCTTATGAGCTTTTTAACCACAATAAACTATTGGAAATTGTTAAAGGGCATCATATTCTCATAGGCCTTTGTAAACGACAAACTACAAACTAGGAAATAGATGATTACCTTCTGCATACCTATTTAGATATTTTATTGAAAGGGGTTCAAAAACTAGATAATATAGTAATGTAAATTGGGGTGTAGTCAACAGAGAGTAACATTATTAATTATCCACAGTATAGCGGACAATTTTGGAGTTTAGAAATCAGCGGTCTCTCCTAAAAACACAGGAAAATACTCTTTAGGTCTAAACCTCCATAAATATCATGGACATGCATGTGTGTTTTAATTTCACGGGACGGAAAAGCTAAATTAGTTAGTTTAGCCTCGAGAAAACAAGAATAGGCAAAATTAATTTTTTCATTATTTTATTTACTGTCAAACACATCAGCCTAAGAGGCTGTCTTTTCGTATAGACAGTGAGTGACAGAGCTATCTGATTCAAGTAAAGTAGGAACTCTGGAGTCTACACAGAGTGGTATAAGTTGAAGGATAAGCCACAATTTATGGTTCTGGGTTGTACCAGAATGGATTTCTCTTATTGTCATATTGTATTCCTTTTCGGTTAAAGTATAAACTCTCAAGTAACAACCCCTACCTAAGTATAATTATTCCAAGTGAGAGGTTATTTGTTACCTTACGAAAGCCTCCTTTTTTCTTAAGAAACGCGTCTCTACGATCATTATTGATCCAGGGTTTATCTTTCACTCAGTATTATACCCCATGAAAAGGGATATGCCTATCAATTATGTTAACCAGATTCTCATTCAAGAGAACATAAAGCTCAACACTTAATAATTATGACCAATTCAAGTGTAAAAGGTTACTCAAAATGCTATTCCAGTCTGTTTGAAATTTTTTACATATCTTATATGAGTATGACGCATCAGGGACAAGGTATTCAGTTTTAATTGCAAAAGAAACCATGATATGATTAGACGTTCCGACTGGGGAATCAACCTTAGATGTTATAACACCAGGTGAGTCAGTGTGTAATAGCCTCAATTAGGATTTGCTCACAGACTGATTCAAAAGAAAAGTACAGAGTCTTTAAGACATGGTAATCATTTGGAAAAACAGAATTTAACCCGTGGTGAGCATTGAAATCATCAAGCAAAAACGTGGTAAGAAGATAATCGAATATAGAATCAACAAAGTCTGGATTCCGATAGTTGGAACGCAGGTAAAAGGAGTTATGCCTGCCACAGAGTTTTACGTCCTGAATGGCATCCACTTTCTTAGCAAGACTTATGAGGAGCTGAGTACTCAGTACTAATATTCACTGCCCTTGGCCCTGACCCGGGAATGGCATGACGTTTTTAAATTATTAATATCTTAAGATCTGATATAAGCACTCAGATGAATGTCACATTTGAGAATCCAAAATTTCTTATTATTATTATTATTATTATTATTATTATTATTATTATTATTATTATTGAGGAGACGATTATGATGATTATTATTATTATAATTATTTTTATTATTAATAATAATAATAATGATAATAATAATAATAATAATATTAATATCATTATTATTAATAATAAAAATATTATTATTATTATTATTATTATCATTATTATTATTATTATTATTATTATTATTATTATTATTATCATCATCCAAGTTATAACCCTAGTTGGAAAGGCAGGATGCGATAAGCCCAAGGGCTTCAATAAGGAAAAATAACTAAGCGAGGAAAGGAAATATATAAACTAAAAGAGAGGTAATGAATGATTAGTATAGAATATTTTAAAGCTCAATAACAACGTTAATATAGATCTGTCATATATGAACTGTGAAGAGTCTTATGTCAGCCTGTTCCAAATAAAAACATTCGCTGCATGTTTAAACTTCTGAAGTTCCAATGATTCAACTACCTGATTAGGAAGAACATTCTACAATCTGTCCATAACTGGAATAAAACTTGTAGAATATAGTGTAGTATCGAGTAATAAAATAGAAAATGCAGGACAGTTAGAATTAACTGCATACATAGTATTACATGCATAGTGGTATTGTTTGGGAATATCTGAATGCAAAGGATGGTCAGAATCAAGAATGATTTTATGCTACACGAATAAAGAAGTACAGTAACTGAATGACGGTGCCAGAGATTTACAAAGCAAGATAAGATTCAGAAACTGAAGACCAGAGGGAAGAACAATAATCGAAACAATGCATAATGAATGAATTAAAACACTTCTTCAGAATATATTGATCCCTGAAATTTATAAAATATTTTTTTTCAATTAGCCAATTTTTTTCCTTTTTTTTTATTGAAGAAGCCGACTGAATGTTTTTCAAAAGTAAATTTTCCAACAAGAACTACATTTAAAATTTTAAGAGCTGCATAGGGTTAAAAAAACAGTATCAACTCCATGCCTCAATTTGCACCATGAAATAATTTTAGTTAGATCTGTAAGGTATTCAGCACCTCCAGATATCATACTCTCTGGAGGCAAATGTGACATATTAATATTGCCATGAACTTCACGAATATTGTAATTTATTAGACATCTAACGAAGTCTCGGACCCACTAGTCCCGGATTCTACTTAATATCTCCTGATAGATAATCTAATCATTTAAACCAATAAAAAGTCTCATTATACTTGAAAACAAACTTAACAATACATATAACATAAACAATATGTACACAACTAAGAAGAAAAATATATCAGGTGACATTGGTCAACATAGTGCATCCAACACGCCAGGCATGCCTTAGTGCTCACCGAGATAACCACTTCAACTAAAGGAAAGGAAATAGCGATGGTTTTGAAAACGAATACCAGAGAGGAAGATAAAGGAGCAGATAGGAATAGACAATCTCTTCATAAATCAACAGGCGTACATGGTCCTTATATTAAAACTATCCAAAACTGTTAAAGAAAAAAAAACTGGAAGAAGAGAGAAAACATATAGAATAGTTTGCCTGAGTTTACCCTGTACATTTTCCTTTCTTCATTTTTGTTAATGGTTTTATTAGAAAAATGTAGCTGTAATCCATTTATTAGAACCACATGAATTAAGTATTTTCCAAATATGATTTAAGAGAAATAATTTACTTATTAAAGATAAAGTCACAATAATTTGTAATAGATACATATTCTTTTCAAAATTCCTTTAATGACCTGCCGTAATTTGTAACAGTATGCCCATTATCTCTAATTCTGTTATAGAAAACGAAATCATCCAGAGAAAATAGGCAGCCTAACTACTAATTTTGTGGTATACTAAGCTAAATAAGAACCGTGTAGCTTTCAGGACGAACGATGGTAAATAATAATGAATTAGGCAAATTACTATTTAAAAATGTATGGAATAAATTTTATCTGTATTAATTTAACACAAAATAATGTTTCCTCTTGTAAGCCATGCTATTCGCTCAAATACTCTTTGAATTAAATCAGTAAAATTAAATGACAGCTCTTTATCCAAAATAGCTGTTGTACCAAAGGTAAAAGGAACGCCTATTATCTATGTATATGATTATTGATCCATCAATGCTATTGAAAATAAGTGTTTTGTTGCAGGGAATCAATTAACGTTAGATACTCTGCTTCAAATATTTCATGCTTACCTTCAGTCTAAGAATAATTGAGATCACTCGTTGTTTAAATGTTGAATATTGGCTTCCTTGCCTCACCCTAACACTCACTTTCTTTCCACCTTATTCAGTATCATCTTAAGTATTTCCTTTCCCATGAGCTTATTGTAATTTATCGCAGTAATACAGTCTTTCTTTACGATAGATTTTAAAAGAACATCCTCTATATAATCATTCTTTTATCACTTCTCACGGTGAATTTGGCAAAAAAATTGCATATAGTTCATGTCCTCAATATTTTAGATAGAGATTATAATCAAGTCTGATTTATTGTTCAGTCATCACGTGAAATAGCTTTACCCAACAAAGGAAATGTATTTCCCAAATTATTTCATGTCAGTTGCTATGAATTTGAATGTATAATCAGATTAATGTTTATTTCATGCTATATGTAGTATGCTCTACAGACTTTCGATCTTATCCTAAAACTATGGGTCCCTCTCAAAATAAATAAGGGGGAATTAAGTTAAGGATGCTCTGTTTCTGCCAATTTGTGATAATATTTCTATGAAAATTCAGTGGAATGACAACGTTGAGGAGGATCTATTAATTTCCTTTTTTTTTTGTAAATAAAGTTTGAGATTTGTTTGCCAAAGCCATCAAAGAGAGAGAGAGAGAGAGAGAGAGAGAGAGAGAGAGAGAGAGAGAGAGAGAGAGAGAGAGAGAGAGAGAGAGAGAAACTAGTTAGTGATTGTTTAAATAATGTTTAACTGTTGCTTTGACTGTAGGTTGTTTGTTTATATCTAATTAGATAGTTTAGGACAGTAACAAATGTCATCAAAGACACCCCAAGAACCTCGTGATACAGAGTCGAGGATATTCAAGGCTATCTTGAATGTGGCCCGATTCTGCTCTCGGATCCAGGTCATTGGAAGGACATACACATCCTCCCCTGGTTAACAGATTTTGAAATCTAAAACAGATCCAATGGAACTCATCGCCATTTTTTTCCTGTTAGCTGCTAGTTGATGCGAAATACAAATGAAAACCTAATGAGGGAATGCCTCTGTCAGGTTTAATTACATCTGATGCTGTCAAAAAGGAACTCTTTTGAAAACTAATGTTTGATTGTAAAAAAATAAAAAGCAGAGATACTTGTTCAAAAGCTACGGGAGGGAAGTTTACTTTCTTTGTCGACTTCATAATAACTTTAAAATGAATCAGTTCGTGTCAGATTGCTTTTGAATAGAACTTTACTTTGTCAACTACTATAGCAATAAAGAAAATAATTCCATGTCTTAATAGCTTATGGATGAAACTAAACTTTTTCTATTGCACCATAACTCCACTTTGTCAACTACTATATCAATAAAGAATATAATTCCAAGTCTTAATAGCTTATGTATGAAACTCAAGTTTTTCAATTGCACCATAACTTTAGAGTTGGGCTGAAAGTTTATATATGATATATCTGTTACTGACGTTGTAAATAGTTTAAATAGGACAAATCTGTTTAGACGCTGTTACTGGTACTGTTTTGAGTAGATATATTGTTAATTTATTCTCATCATTTATTTATTTCCTTATTTCATTTCCTCACTGGGCTATTTTTCCCTGTTGAAGCCCTTGGGCTTATAGCATCTAGCTTTTCCAACTAGGGTTGTAGCTTGGCTAGTAATAATAATAATAATAATAATAATAATAGTAATAATAATAATAATAAAATCGTTTAATTTTAAAAAGAATGATTTCCTACGTAATATTTTATTTGTGAAAGACCGCCTTTTAGACAAGAATCATTGCAAGAACAGAAATTATGAAGTAGAAAAAAAAAAATCAAGTGTGTTGAAGGAAAATCTACATTATGAACTAGATAGAAATATTCAAATACAAGATTCAGTTATTAAAAAGATTCCCATTATATAAGTCAGGTAATAATTTCTGAGCACGGAGTTTAAAAAGAAAATGTAAACCGTGATGAATCTGTAACTTGTCCTTACTAAGTAATCTTGCCAAAGATGTTTTATATTTAAAAAAAAAAATGATAATAATAATAATAATAATAATAATAATAATAATAATGTTAAATGCATCTTAACTTGGGGTTTTGATATCGTAAAGTAAAATATTTGGAACGAAGTTCTATATACTCAATTGCACAACAAAATACAAGACAAATTAGTAGGACCGAATCTTGAATTGAAATTTTAAAGGTAAAATTAAATTGTGGCAAAATATAACTACTCTACCATTTGATAGACATGTAATGAATTTCTAGTAAGTAATTGCTATAATGGTAATTTTTGGAGGATGAGATATTCAATCACGCCTAACAGGTTAGTATCAGTATAAACACATTGCAGTCTTTCAAAACAAGAATTATGTGAACTATGGTAATCATGAGTATATTATATTCCTTATGTAAATCATTACCTTATGAAAGCGAAAAAAGGTGAGCGATATAAGCCCCTTTTTTTCAGATTATTATTAAAGTCCTAACAAAGTACAATGCACAAGTATATAAGTAATCCATCTTACCAGAAAAAGGGTTTTTTTTTTTTTTCTGAACCAGGATATTGTGAGATCGATTGATTGATTGATTTATATGGTATGTTTCTATGGAAAGCAGTGTGACAATATTTGTCAGGGAGAAAGCAATAGATCCTTACTATTGAAGAAGTAATCCTGCTTGCCAGGGAAAACAGTTTTTTTTTTATAAAGCAGGTTATTGTGAGAGATATTGTATGTTTCTATACTAAAGAGTGAAAAGTAGTAAGGAAAGCAATGTGACAAATGTGACAATATTTGTCAGAGAGAAAGCAAAAGATCGCGAGGAAAGCAGTGGAGAAAGGAAAAAGATGTCACCAGTATGGACGTCAGCCAAAAACCATCACGTCTGGAATTAATTTTTATGGTTGAAGTCGGAACTCTTCTTTGGTGCTCTAGAAAAACTTTTGTCCCGACAATTAGAGTCTGTGCAAGAAAGAAAAAAACAACCCCTGGACTAGTGACACCTTTTATGAAGGTTTCCGTCAACCCCTCTGTTGTCTGAGCTTCAAAATTTTGTTCATCATCGTTGTCTTGTTTTTTTTTTCCTTTAAAATATAAAGTGTTAAATGATGACTAAAATATCATATATAAGGAAGTACGCAAAACCAATGTTTTCATACAGCGCAGTCTCTACCATTAAATCGTTTTTTATACTGCTTTTAGAAGTTGTTATATGAAGATGTAGGTAATTGCTACTATATGATATTTCATATAGGGTATGCTGGCATGGGCTCTCTCATTTCTGTGTATGTTGCCTCTAGTCAAAAATAAAAAAAAATAAAAAAATAAAAAACTTCCCCACATCTTATTAGGAAAAAGAGTCTGAGGATTTGGAATTCAACGTATATAGTCCGTATAAAGATATTTTTCAAAACTGAAATGAAATTAACAAAATAGCCCCAAAAATAAATGTTTTCACTTAAGATTCAATTAAGTGATACATTCTGGATTTAAGAACGAGTTCTAACCGATTCATGAAACTTTAAGAAAC
The DNA here is from genome assembly GCF_036898095.1 of Palaemon carinicauda. NCBI lineage: Eukaryota > Metazoa > Arthropoda > Malacostraca > Decapoda > Palaemonidae > Palaemon > Palaemon carinicauda. The sequence goes on from NC_090725.1 coordinate 281,814,817, forward strand.
TGTAATGTTTCTAAACCGTAAGAGACATTTGAGTGATACGAATTTGGAAAAAATAATTGATATCAGCTGTATGCCGACATTTACCTAGTACACGTTCAATGAGACCTTAGGCAAAATCTATCATGGATCCAAAATACCTTAAAATATGAGCAGTTACTACTGAGTTATTAGTGTTATTTAAAGTATAGTATTCTCAACTAGAGAAGTTGCATCGAATATATCGGAAATTTATCTACGAAACAGGATGTACTGATTCTTTAGCTACTTCTATTAAATTGTTTGAATACATACACTGATTAAATTAAGAAGAATAACACGAGTGTACATCTGACTACGTTTAAAACAGTCATCACTTACCATAGGTGTGTAACTCATATATCATCAAGCAATATAAAGCAGTGTCCAGAGCTAAGTCGAAGATCATATATTTTTTTTCCCTAGAAACACACCTCTGGATGATTTTGAAATAACCATCTCTATACATCTCCCTTGCTTTATATGGCTACGCTGTCTATGCTCTTTATAATAATCTGAAAGGGGATTATTCCAGGAGACCATTTTTTTCAATTTATTCAATGCATTACTTCATTAAAAAGTACCAAAGCTTCAGAGGATTCTGTTGTTAATTAACTAGTTTTTCTTTTTTGATTCCTGTATTGTAAAACTCCATTAGATAAGTTATTGAAGAAAAAACTATTTTTTGTTTTATTGATTACATTATTTGTATACCGTATTTCATTTTACATTCAAAATAGGGTCTAATCCAGAAAATTCGATAGTCATACATTATACATAGACACCGAAATGGGGAATATGTTCGCTAACTAATAGTTCAACGGAATGTATTCATGAATATTATTATTATTATTATTATTATTATTATTATTATTATTATTATTATTATTATTATTATTATTATCATTATTATTATTATTACCTGCTAAGCTACAACCTTAGTTGGAAAAGCAGGATGCTATAAGCCCAGGGGCTCCAACAGAAAATGATAGCCCAGTGAGGAAAGGAAACAAAGAAAAATATTTTCTGAACAGTAACAACATCAAAATAAATATCTCCTATATAAACTATAAAAACTTTAACAAAACAAAGGAAGAGTAATAAATAGAATTGTGTGCCCGAGTGTACCCTCAAGCAAGAGAACTCTAACCCAAGACTGTTATCAGACAGACGTAAGTTTATTCGATTTTAGGAACGATATCAATTTCAAAATCCCTTTATTTATTGCTGCATTCAGTACCTAAAATCGTTACATACCATTTCAAGTTTTACTCAGTTGATATATAACACCGGGGAAGTTATTTACCTGGACATCGTAAATTGATAAGATCCACGATTAATGTCCTTCCATTCTATTAAGCAGCAGCCTATCATTTATATTGGCAATTTATATCCTGGTTTATATAATCCACGGGACATAAATCGTTTTGGTTTTATGAATGTCTGCACCCAAGACTTCAAAATGGTTACGAAAACCTCTAATTTCAGTCTTTATTTTATAGAATTATAATGCAAACCCAAATGATTTCTCCTATCTAACAATGCTTGTCACCAAATTAGTGTTAGCGTATCAGAAAAAATATTTAGAAATCAGTTATGTCAATTGCTTATTAAGACTGAAGGACTACTGGCTATATATTGTATAAAATGAGCGAGTCATGATTTTCAGAGCTATAAGATAAGCGAATGAAGATTTGCAGAGGTGTAAAATAAGCCAGTGATGATTTTCAAAGCTATAAAATAAGGGAGTAGTGATATCCAAGGCTATAGGATAAGCGAGTGATGATTTGCAAAGGTATAAAATAAGCGAATGATGATTTTCAAAGCTATAACATAAGCGAATGATGATTTGCAAAGGTATAAAGTAAGCGAGTGATGATTTTCAATGCTTTAAGATAAGCGAGTGATGATTTGCAAAGTTATAGAACAAGCGAGAGAGAATTTTCAAAGCTATAAAATAAGCAAGTGATGATTTGCAAAGCTGGGGGAGGCAAAGCTGGCTCAAAGCCAATGGCACTGTCAGGCAAGGAAACCTGTGATTAGCATGTGTATCTTTCCCTACATACGTGAGCAAAGTGTGCACATAGTTTCGTTATGTTATGAAATACACTAATGTATTAAACTGTCATTTTCAGTGATTTTAGCTGTATCAATAGTATATCTAAGTTTAATTATGTAAGTTTTTTTATTAAGGATTTTCATTTTTCGTCAAGGTGATTAAATCACGTAGAGCGTTTTCATGGCTATAAAAATAAGTGCCCGTAGCACATATATTGATTGACTGCAATCATAGGACGTTTATGCAGTAAACTACAGATATATATATATATATATATATATATATATATATATATATATATATATATTTATATATATATATATATATATTTATATATATATATATATATATATATATTTATATATATATATATATATATATTTATATATATATATATTTATATATATATATATATATATATATATATATAGATATATATATATATCTATATATATATATATATATATGTGTGTGTATATATATATATATATATATATATATATATATATATATATATATATATATATATATATATATATATCGCTTTGGACCATTTGGTTTTGACCAATCGTCGTTAGACCAATCGTACCAAACCCATATTTATGTATATATATGTATATATATATATATATATTATATATGTATATATATATTGTATATATAAATATAAATATATATATATATATATATATATATATATATATATATATGTATATATATATATATATAATAAAACCATGAGTTCGCCAGAACCTTATATCCAACATCGTGTATTCTACTTTGGCTTCATCCTTCATTTTGCATTATCGGAGCTTTGACAATTCTCTCCTCATTCTAAGTAGAACCAATCTAAAGTAATCCTTATCCGAAGCTGCTTGCTAATTCAAGAGGAATACTCTACTTCAAGGGTTTGGCCTCTACCCTGCTTTGGCAATGGGAGCACCTTTATCTCGAGATGCGTGTGATAATAACAGTGGAATCTTGAAGCACTCTAGATTCAGTACTTGAAGAGGCTTTGATGTAAATGGTATGCATGTTTTTTTTTTATTATTATTTCAATGTCTTAATCCGCTGGAACACAAAAACACTTGAATTGAATTATATGGAGAAAGGTAATTTTGTTGTTATTATTATTACCTCCGCCAGGAGGTATTGTTTTCGGTTCGGTTTGTTTGTTTGTTTGTTTGTTTGTTTGTTTGTCTGTCTGTCTGTGGACAACGTAGAGGCCACATTTCTACACGGAATCACTTCAAACTTGGCCAAGTAGTTCCCCAATGTGTATGGAAGAACTGATTAAATTTTGGTCAAGGTCACCCCAAGGTCAAGGTCACAGGGGTCACTGGTGTCACTATGACATAAGTGGCCATATCAAGAGACAGAAATAAAGCACTGACTTTTGCATAAGCCAACAGGGAAGTCCTAGTCCAGGCGCAACCCATGGGTGATGTTCAAATTTATAAAGGTCAAAGGTCAAGGTCATATTGGTGCATTATATCAATGTCATATTAAGTATCAGTGGCAAATGAACAAAGATCACTTGAAGGTCAAAAGTCAAGCAGGTCACTTGAAGGTCAAGGTCACGTGAAGGTCAAGGTCACGTGAAGGTCAAGGTCACCTGAAGGTCAAGGTCACGTGAAGGTCAAGTTCACCTTGGCGGAGGTATGTCCTCTACGAGGACCATGTCCTTGTTATTATTATTATTATTATTATTATTATTATTATTATTATTATTATTTATTATTATTATTATTATTATTATCATTATTGTTTTTATAATTATTTTTATTATTATTGCTTCTGCTGAAATTGTTATTCAAACGAAGCACACATTTAGTACCAAACATTCACAATGTGTGATAATTTAAACAACAATAATTAGTAATTAAAACATGAGTCTGGAATATTCGTTTGTTAAAAATAAGAGACAAAAATTATAGAGAAACAGCTACCGACGTAACAAAATCACAAAGTTAAAGCAGAAATCATGTCTGTTTTAATCTGCATTTAACGTAGATACGATGTTTTAATCTACATTTAACGTAGATACGACCCTAAAAATTAATAATAACAAAGAAATCACGTAAAAGATCATACAGTATACGTGGTTCACAACCAAGGGCTTACACTAAAATATCTCCTCTTAATCCTGGCGAGTACTCCAGTACCGGGAACTTGAAAAGTCATAGTGCTGACCAGATATGAAAATATATCGGTGGGATTAAGATTATTCTTGTATTTAGAGGTAACTTTTAATTAAATATATTATGTTGTATGTATATATATATATATATATATATATATATATATATATATATATATATATATATATATGTATGTATTTATTTATGAGAGACAGTTAAAAAAGTATAGAATGTTCTAAGATAATTAACAACATGTAGATAGATCAGTCATGTTCTAACTATGAAAAGAACAAAAGAACATGTAAAGAAAGCTTAAACCTTCGAGGAGCCACCAATTTAATCGCGGGATTACGAAGACCACTAGATCGAGGAGAGTAGCTCCTTAACATTCAGATCCGTACATAGGCAATGGGTCTTTAAAAATATACAACTAATTTAAAATCCTAGGTGTGACCATTGATTGCAAATTTACTTTTGAGAAGTACACCCTTTCTGTTTCTTCTTTAATTATAAAAATGGATGACTGAGAAAGTTTCAGAGATTTTAGGATATCGATCTTCCTTGGGGATTTTTTGTTCAACTCCTTCGATCTACCTTGTTCCAAGTACTGTTCTCCTCTCTCTACTTTTAACTGCTGACTCGCATGTTAATTGGTATGACAAAAAGATGCGCTATGTTAAATTTCTTATTCGTGATCATATTAATTTGTGGCACCGTCGCTCATTTAGTTTTTGATGCATGTTGCCTAAGATGTTTCATAATTCTGTCTACCCTTTTTATTCATATCTTCTTAGATTGTACAATTCTGTACGTAGTAATAGGTATACAGCCAATTTTAGCAGTCTTGCCTTTTCAATCCTAAGCTTCATCACTACACAATATGCTTAAATTTACATTCCAACTATGATCAGATTGTGGAATGAACCTCCTAAATGGGCTATTGAATCGTTCGAGCTTCAGAATTATATTTTTTCTTTAAATGCTTTTGTGTTGAACAGGTTGACACAAGTCTCTTTTCGTTGTTTATATAATGGCAGATCCATTTTAACGTTGTCATTCATCTTAGTGTTACTTTTGATGTACAGTTTATTTATTTCCTTGTTTCCTTTCCTCAATTGGCTACTTTTCCTGTTGTAGCCTTTGGGCATGTTGCTTTTTTAAGCTTAAAATACTACTACTACTACTACTACTACTACTACTACTACTACTACTACTACTACTACTACTACTGATAATGATAATAATAATAATAATAATAATAATAATAATAATAATGAAAATTCTCCCGCTATGTAATGATTTTCGTTAAGTAATTGAGAGAGAATATTGTTTTGTTTTGTGGAGGCATTGTGGTAATATGACATATGATAAAGAAGTATCATTAGAATTTAATGTTATCATTAAATTATTGAGTAGCAAGGATACGTAAAGGACTTTGGCTGCTTTAATTGTTACCAATTATCAATTCCATATGGCATATATTTATGTGTATATGTACATGTGTAAAATTTTCATTAAGAGAAGTTAATGGAAAACTTACTATACGTATATACTGTACATACGAGAGAGAGAGAGAGAGAGAGAGAGAGAGAGAGAGAGAGAGAGAGAGAGAGAGACGCACTTCACTTGTTGGAGGTCATTCTACATCCCGGTGGTGCACCTAAATTTCAAATAAAAGTTAATTATTGAGCCCTTTTACAAGTACTCTGAACCAAAGTACTCTTTCTGACATCTACTGTGTACTTACAGAAAAAAATAGCTAAATTTATTGCAGTTTTATACCTAGTTTATTGCACTCAAAACTGACTTGGCAATGGAAATGTCAGTATTTACTGAATGTCCATGTAAAGATAGATGATTTTTACTGATACAAATTTTTCCATGTTCAGTATTATAAGTGGAGGAAATAGTAAAGATCAGGAAAGTTTATTGACTTTAGGTTTCAACTGTTATTAGTGTGAAAATAATTACAATTTGAATATGGTGCATGTATAGAAGCTATAATTGTTTTGCGATTTTGTAAAATAGGCCAGAGAGTTAAGACTATTAGAAATAGTTTGAATAACTATTATTTCAATTAATTAATCTAAGAAAATCATAATTTTTTTAATCCCTGTATTTTTAAAAACAGTATATAACACTCCAGGAAAACGTATTTATTCTCAGTAATATTTTCTATATATAACAATAATATCAATAACAATGATAAAAATCATACTGCGATTACTACTGAGGCCAATGATTAATTCTAAGGAAAAATTCTCACTGCTATAGAAACTTTCCTATACATCACGTGATTTATCAACAAATTTATAATTTGTCGTTACTTTTCTTGTCTTTCCCTATAAAGAGATTTCTGATGCATTAAAAAAAAAACAGGTGTAATGTTCAGGTCTAGAATCCGTAGGCGGTTTAGTGATTTAGGGAGTATGGCGTGATATATTTTTATGAATAGGCAAACCATTCAGATGTCATGAGAATTTGTTATGTTTGTGGAGAAAGGTACCGAAAAATTCTATTCAATGCCAGGAAATGTTTGAGACTTTTGAGTCCCATACAGGGGGGAAAAGAGTAATAACTTTAACATACGTCGACAAACAGCTAATGATGCTTCTCCAAACTCGAAGAAAGCAGCACCGTCTTGCTGGAAGTTTCTTCTTAGTTCAAAATGATGAGTGTATATTTTATGACATCCTTTATTTCTTCTCGAAGTAGTCTTTATCTCTCTTTCTCTCTTTTTATGTATAATATGATTATATAAATCACAGGAATCGCAATAGAACTCTGAATCAATACAAAACCAGACAATATAGTTATCGATTCAGGTTGTGTTTATATATTCCTGCCAAATTTAGGTGTTTGTACTTAATATCGAAATCTACCCACAATTACTAGACTGATGTAGCAGTGGAGCCATTCAAGATATTATTTTTTCATAGACAAAAAACTTTCATAAGATATTGTTTTTTAGAGAGAAAAGACTTCCATCTATTCAAGTATTAAACCAAAAACAGTTCTTAATGTTCTGCCTTTAGAATGAAATGTCCAAATTAAAACTATACATAATAACTTTACTGTCTAGCCCTGCATTGATTTTCAGGTATATTTTTTAATCCTAGTCTGGCTACTCGAACTTATGTCCTCCCCACTCTGTTAGCTATGCAAATCCTGTAAATCCCTTTCAGACCCTGTAACACTAGAAAGCATCCTTTGTTGATCCCTCTGCAGAAGCAGATAATTAGGCAACCTACCTTAGCACAGTGCCAAAAGTACTGAGTTTATTATTATTATTATTATTATTATTATTATTATTACTTGCTAAGCTACAACCCTAGTTAGAAAAGTAGGATCCTATAAGCCCAGGGTCCCCAACAGGGAAAATAGCTCAGTGAGGAAAGGAAAAAATGAAAAATGAAATATTTCAAGAACAGCAACAACATTAAAATAAATATCTCCTACATAAACTGTAAAAACTTTAACAAAACAAGAAAGAGATAAACCAGACAGTACAGCGCGCCCGAGTGTACCCCCAAGCAAGCAATTACAGTGCAGTAGTTAACCCCTTGAGAGAAGAAGAATTGTTTAGTAATCTCAGTGTTGTCAGGTGTATGAGGAAAGAGGAGAATCTGTAAAGAATATGCCAGACTATTCGGTGTATGTGTAGGCAAAAGGGAAAATGAACAGTAACCAGAGATAAAGATCCAATGTAGTACTGTCTGGCCAGTCAATGGAACCCATAACTCTCTAGCAGTAGTATCTCAACGGGTGTCTGGTGCCCTGGTCAACCTACTACCTATAGCGATGGAACCTAGTTATCTACTACACAACAACATCAGTGTTCCTAATGTAACAATATGAAATAATTCGGTACTGCAACCAATAAAAATACCACAAAAGTAATAAAATTAATCTTATCAATAGAAACAACAACAACAACAACAACAAAAACATGATGAATGATCATGCAGATAAGGATAATTAGGCGATTACAATGAAATGTGGCACAAACAAAAAATGAAAAGGAAAGAAAGTTTTTACTTGAGTCATGGCTGTGTTACTGCCAGGCCATATTATAAAGCTCTCTCTCTCTCTCTCTCTCTCTCTCTCTCTCTCTCTCTCTCTCTCTCTCTCTCTCTCTCTCTCTCTCTCTCTCTCTCTGGATCTCCACAAGAAATATTTTCCTGTACTTTTTCCATGCAAGTTATTATTATTATTATTATTATTATTATTATTATCATCATCATTATTATTATTATTATTATTATTATTATTATTATTATTATTATTATTATTGTTGTTGTTGTTGTTATTATTAATGTTGCCAAATTTCAACCCAAGTATGGGAGGCAGAATTATACAAAGTTATTATTATTATTATTATTATTATTATTATTATTATTATTATTATTATTATTATTATTATTATTATTACTAGGTAAACGACAACCCTAGTTGGAAAAGGAAGATTCTATAAACCCAAGGGCTCCAACAGGGAAGATACTCCCTTGAGGAAAGGAAATATGGAAATGAATAACCTATATAAGTAACGAAACATGAATATTGAATATATAAATATCATTAGAATAGAACTGTCATATATAATCTATGAAGAGAGAGTTATGTCAGACTATTCAAAATATAAACATACGTTGCAAGTGTGAACTGCTGAAGTTCTGATGATTCAACTGCCCGATTAGGGAGTTTATTCCACAATTGGGTCACTGCTGAAAGAAAACTTCTAGAATATTATGTAGCATTGAGCCTTATGATAGAGAAGGTATGTATGTTGAAATTACCTGCATGCCTAGTATTACGAGCAGGATGGTATTGTCTGGGAAGATCAGAATGCAAAGGATGGTCAGAATTATGAAGAATCTTATGCAACATGCATATAGAACTAACTGAACGTCGGTACGAGAGATTAATATCTTGATCAGGAATGAGAAATATTATAGACCAAGTTTTTTGTCCAGTAAATTAAGATGAGATTCAGCAGTTAAAGACCAGGGAGAAGTGCAATACCAGAAACAAGGCCAAATGAAACAGTTAATACATTTCTCCAGAAAAGATCGATTACCAAACATCGTAAGAGACTTTCTCAATAAGCCTTTTTTGTGCAATTGAAGAAAAAACGTACAAAATGGTTTTCTTAAAAGTAACTTTGGAATCAAGAATCACACCTAAGATTTTAAGAGAGCTGTATAGACCTAAAGAAATATTATAAATGTAAAGATATGGATGTTGAAGGGCCCCTGTCATCGACCTATTTGCAATCATACTTTGAGATTTGTTAGAATTCAAGTTCTTGCTTCATAATTTGCACCATCCACTAATTTTAGCTAGATCTCTAATAAAGGATTTAGCAACCCCCATTTCCTCATTAAGGAGATAGAATTGAGGGAAAGAGAGTAGCATCATCCGCATATGCAACGAGCCTATTTTCTATATCAAATCACATATCATGTGTATACAGTATGGTATGAAAAGTAATGGGCCAAGAATACCAGATATCACATTCTTTTACTCACTATGGTGTCCCTAACAATTCTTTCCAATCTTTTACTTAAACATTGAATAATGATGCTAAGAAAATACTTAACCTCTCGCAAATGTTAAAGACAGTCGTAAAATCAAGACTATTCATACAAACTTTCTGACTACAATCAAGGAATTTCTGTACAGCATTGGCAAAGAAGTCTAGTGTGTGAAAGTAGAAATATCCGAACTTCTGATAATAAGTATTGATTGAAGGGTCATCTTGAACTTTTATACACACACATACACACACACACACACACACACACATATATATATATATATATATATATATATATATGTATATATATATTTATATATGTATGTATGTATACACACATATATATATATATTATATATATATATATATATATATATATATATATATATATATATATATATAGGTATTAGTTTGTTGAGTGTAGTTGGAAAAGTGTATGGTAGAATACTGATTAATAGGATTAAGGATAAAACAGAGAATGCAATCTTGCAAGTACAGGGTGGTTTTAGAAGAGGTAGGGGTTGTATGAATCAGATTTTTACAGTTATGAATCAGATTTTTACAGTTAGGCAGATATGCGAGAAATATTTAGCAAAAGGTAAGGAGGTGTATGTTGTGTTTATGGATCTGGAGAAAGCATATGATAGAGTTGATAGGGAAGCAATGTGGAATGTGATGAGGTTATATGGAGTTGGTGGAAGGTTGTTGCAAGCAGTGAAAAGTTTCTACACAGGTAGTAAAGCATGTGTTAGAATAGGAAAGGAGGTGAGCGATTGGTTTCCGGTGAGAGTGGGGCTGAGACAGGGATGTGTGATGTCGCCCTGGTTGTTTAACTTGTATGTTGATGGAGTGGTGAGAGAGGTGAATGCTAGAGTGCTTGGACGAGGATTAAAACTGTTAGGCGAGAATGATCATGAATGGGAGGTAAATCAGTTGTTGTTTGCGGATGATACTGTACTGGTAGCAGACACAGAAGAGAAGCTTGACCGACTAGTGACAGAATTTGGAAGGGTGTGTGAGAGAAGGAAGTTGAGAGTTAATGTGGGTAAGAGTAAGGTTATGAGATGTACGAGAAGGGAAGGTGGTGCAAGGTTGAATGTCATGTTGAATGGAGAGTTACTTGAGGAGGTGGATCAGTTTAAGTACTTGGGGTCTGTTGTTGCAGCAAATGGTGGAGTGGAAGCAGATGTACGTCAGAGAGTGAATGAAGGTTGCAAAGTGTTGGGGGCAGTTAAGGGAGTAGTAAAAAATAGAGGATTGGGCATGAATGTAAAGAGAGTTCTATATGAGAAAGTGATTGTACCAACTGTGATGTATGGATCGGAGTTGTGGGGAATGAAAGTGATGGAGAGACAGAAATTGAATGTGTTTGAGATGAAGTGTCTGAGGAGTATGGCTGGTGTATCTCGAATAGATAGGGTTAGGAACGAAGTGGTGAGGGTGAGAACGGGTGTAAGAAATGAGTTAGCGGCTAGAGTGGATATGAATGTGTTGAGGTGGTTTGGCCATGTTGAGAGAATGGAAAATGGCTGTCTGCTAAAGAAGGTGATGAATGCAAGAGTTGATGGGAGAAGTACAAGAGGAAGGCCAAGGTTTGGGTGGATGGATGGTGTGAAGAAAGCTCTGGGTGATAGGAGGATAGATGTGAGAGAGGCAAGAGAGCGTGCTAGAAATAGGAATGAATGGCGAGCGATTGTGACGCAGTTCCGGTAGGCCCTGCTGCTTCCTCCGGTGCCTTAGATGACCGCGGAGGTAGCAGCAGTAGGGGACTCAGCAGTATGAAGCTTCATCTGTGGTGGAAATGTGGGAGGTTGGGCTGTGGCACCCTAGCAGTACCAGCTGAACTCGGCTGAGTCCCTGGGTAGGCTGGAGGAACGTAGAGAGTAGAGGTCCCCTTTTTGTTTTGTTTCTTGTTGTTGTCGGCTACCCCCCAAAATTGGGGGAAGTGCCTTTGGTATATGTATGTATATATATATACAGTATATATATATATATATATATATATATATATATATATATATATATATATATATATATAACACATGTAATAAAACTTATTATCCGAAATCCAAAGACTTTAACTATTTGATTGGGATGATTAACCATCAGTATTCACTTCTTTCGTTTGATTATCAACTTCAGAGGTTTACTTTAGCCAAATGATCTAACAGTAACATCTAAGCATCAATCATCCATAACGTAAAATCCTTTTCTTGAAAATATTTTAATTTTTATCACAATCAAAAGTGACACTTCATGAACTAAACTTTCAGTAATTCTTGGATATTAGGCGAACCAAATTACCAAATAAAGCTTCCAGGAATCAGATTTTTTTTTTTCACAGCTGATTGTCATAAAGATCAGTTCTTAGGTTAAGAAGTGGAATAATACGGATGAATGCACAGTATAATAATTAAATTTGATTATGAAAATTGTAATGACACTGGATTATATAAAATAACATTATAGTTTGGTGCAATCATCATAGTTAAGAAATTATCCCACATGAAATATTAGGAACTAGAAATAAATGAAACAGTACAAACTCATGAGAGCACAACAACTATAGGTCTTTACTGTTTGCTACTTGGAGAAGCATGTTAACCACTTATGAAGACGTTACAGATATTTTAGTTTGAAAAAATGTGATAAAAATGAGCCCAAAAAATGAATCTAATATTAAGCTATAAGTGCTCGCCCGAGGTTCACATAAGATTGCGATTCATTATAACGCTCTGCTTCAAGTCACGTAAAGAAAAATATACCTGCTAAGATTTATTTCGCACAGATTTAGCTTCTGATCTAAGAATCCCCAACACACACACACACTTATCTCACAGCCTTACGGCCATTAGAACTTTAAACGTGGAACCTTTCTGTGTTTACGGAAAGCTAAGGAAAACAAGAAATGTTAAAACGACGAACGTAATTGTCTCATACGCCTTTGACTTTTTCATTTTAATATATTTCACACAGGCCTCAAAAGATAAAGTACAATGATAATACATTTTATTTTATTTTGTATCTTCGGAGTATAAAGAATCTTTGGTGGGATGAGCTTTCATTAACAAACAAGAAATGTTAAAACGACGAACATAATTATGTCCTATGCATTTGCCTCTTTCTTTTTAATATATTTCATACATGCTTCAAAGGATAAAGGACAGTGATAATACATTTCATTTTGTTTTTGTTTTTTTTATCTTCTGAATAGAAATTATCTTTCGGTAGATAATCTTTTATTAGGGACATCCCATTCCCTTTCTGAAGCCTGTAGAATATAAGCATATTTGTTGCTAACCTCTCCTCTTTTTAGAACTTCCTACACTATCCCCAGCACAGAACCATTACCCTTTTTTCTGTCTAGTTGTTTTTGTCTACTTAGAGACTCCACAAGGCATATGGACTCAACAGCCCTCACTATCATATTCCTATTTCTAAGGCTCCACTGCCCTTTCTCTTCTTTTATAATATCCTAGTTTAACATTTACTCTTGTGGTTTATTTTTCCCTGTGTTGATGATGCGTTTTGCGTTTCCATTGAATAGATTACATGGCAAACCTGGTAATTTGATATGAAAAAAATATCATCGTGTCATTATTAGATCTTTGGTGTTGATGTAGTGGTATTATTCTTTCTATAAATACACATACTGTGTGACTGAGTCTCCACTCAGTGTAATGTAACGTGATTGTATTCCAAATTATAGGAATATCCCGTCAGTTGTAATTCTTAATGAAGTTAAATTACAATCACTATAGATAGTCATTTTAGACATACGAGAAATTGGTATCGAAGGAGCAGATTTCATCCTGATAAAATAAAGAAAGAAAGGACGAAGTAAAGAAAAAAAAAGAATAGACATTGCTGCCGACGCCATTGCTGTTGCTGATTTGAAATTCATGAATTCCTTTACATCTGTCATAAACTGGCAAAAGGACTTCCATGACAAGTTCTTACAATTCGGACGCCCTACGCCCTACGGCCTCCAATCCACCCACCCAATTTCCCCTTGCTCTTTGTCTATCCACTGTATTGCCGAAGACCTTTTTCTTTTCTCTCTCCAGTGTCATTTTCAACGTTCATCTTTTTCTTCTGCTACCAATACCGCACACACAGCAGCGCCACCTCTAAACATTGCTTCTCATCATCTCCTTTGTCATCACAATAATGATCTCTCTCTCTCTCTCTCTCTCTCTCTCTCTCTCTCTCTCTCTCTCTCTCTCAACACACCCGAAAATGTATTTATAATTCGATATTGGATTCAAGTTTGTTGATGTAACATAATTTGGTGTAAACAAAAAAGTTCAAGTGAATAATACAGTATGATATGTCAGTTCAGCGGACATGATTCAGCTTTATCACTTGTATTTGTCTGCAGTATATTTAGTGAGTAAGGATACGAACGTAACTGTCGTCGCAGTGCCAATAAATTCTCATTGCTCGTGAACTCGTATTTTTTTCTTCAGCTAAAGGTCCACGCAATTCAATTCTTGGCCAACGCTGTAAAGTTCGTTTGCATTTCATTTTACACTGTTCTTCATACTCTCTCTCTCTCTCTCTCTCTCTCTCTCTCTCTCTCTCTCTCTCATACATTAAGGTGTTTTGTTTTATATCACTTTTTATTTCAGCCTTTTACTCTGCTGAGTTTATTTTACAATTATCGTTAAAATGCTTGCTATTAAAAATAACATACTTATCGGAAATAAAGTCACCCATACACTTCAAATGTCTTTTATGATCTTTGATATTAGTATTGCTATATGATTATAGATTTGCGGCCAGTCGAAATTTAGTCCATTATAAACCGCGTAAAGCCAATAACTTTAATTTATATGTAATTGATATTTTGTATATCTCCGCTACCATATGGATGAGTACAGAAAAAAAGACAGGTTAATTATATATGTATATGAACTTTGGATCAAGTGGTATCGGGTTTTAAAAGTATCGCATCACGAGACCGAATGTTTCTGTCTCAGTGAAAATGAATATATAATATACGAGTGTACCCGAGCCATAAAAAATGACGTCTAAAGATTTAGATAGAAATGCACACACATATATATTCAACCCTTCTCACCCCTACCTTTTCCTAACTACAATCCGCTGGTTCGGCAATTTGTCGGAGACTGTGTTCCGAGTGTACCTCTCGGAGTATAATCAGACACTTGATCTTTAATATATAATGGATATTAACATCTTCGCCACAAAGCACATTTCTCTGAGCGGCTCCACCAGTTGTACAGTGTCGGGAATAAATTGAACCTGAATACATTTTATAGTTATTCCCTTAAGGCTTTTGTAAAAATCGTATATGAATAAAATGATTTATGCTTTTCTTATGACCAATAATTTGGTTATTTTGTTTGTTGTTAGAGAACAAAGGTACCGTTATATTAAGTGGCTATTGTTTTGATCGGCAATCTCAAGGCCCTCTTACTCTGCCGACTGACTTTAACTGACCTTGGTTGCTAGGGGTGACTAAATTTGTGACTACAGAGGTAGTAATTAACTTGAATAATCCGATTATTCTCTCCATATACTGTACACCTGATTCTTTTAGCAAATGTTGGTTCTTTCTTTTTTTATTTGTTTTTATTATTTTCTAACAGTACTCGTTACGTAAAGACTAACTATGTACAGGAACTGATCAACCTTAATTTTTTTGGTACCTAGATATGTAACCAACAAACGATACAACAAAAGTGTCAGTGTATAATCCTCGAGTAACCAAAGACAGGATAATGCCTTCAGAAGCCTCTCAAAATATTTGAAATATTTATCTAAATATAAACATTATTTCTTATGTCATTGTATATCAAATTACGGCTTGAGGTTCTGGGTAACTTAATGTTGACGTATATCCATACTCTCATAATCCTCGCTACTATTTTACATTATGCAACCTGACGTCAAGTTCATATATATTATTGGTCATCATCATCATCATCATCATCTCCTCCTCCTCCTGACGCAAAGGGCCTCTGTTATATTATAGCTAGTCGTCTCTATCTTGAGCTTTTAATTCAATATATCGCCATTCATCATCTCCTACTTCACCCTTCATAGCCCTCTTCCATGTAGGCCTGGGTTATACAACTCTTTTAGTGCCTTGTGGAGCTCAGGTAAAGGTTTGCTGAACTAATATCTCATTGGGAATAGAAGAGCATGCCCAAACCATCTCCATCTACCCCTCACCATGATCTCTTTCACATATATCACTCGAGTAATCAATCTCGTATAGTTTCATTTCTAATCCTTTCCGGCCATTTAAATGTCATTATTCCTTTGAGGGTTTTGTTCTCAAATATATAAAATCTCTTGGATATTGTTTCATTGTAATACCACGCCTCATGTCCATAGAGTAACACCGATCTCAATAAATTGATATATAATGTGATTTTTATATATAATTTCAGTCGATTTGATACCCAAATTATATAAATCTGGCCATTGCGTGATTGCTCTTTTTCTACCTCATTAATCCTTTCTCCTTGCAATGATATTTCATCTTCCATTGCATATTCCCTTCTTATTACCTCCGCCAAGCGGCGGAGGTTATGTTTTCGGTTCGGTTTGTTTGTTTGTTTGTTTCTCTGTTTGTCTGTCTGTCTGTGGACAACGTAGAGGCCACATTTCTACACGGAATCACTTCAAACTTGGCCAAGTAGTTCCCCAATGTGTATGGAAGAACTGATTAAATTTTGGTCAAGGTCACCCCAAGGTCAAGGTCACAGGGGTCACTGGTGTCACTATGACATAAGTGGCCATATCAAGAGACAGAAATAAAGCACTGACTTTTGCATAAGCCAACAGGGAAGTCCTAGTCCAGGCGCAACCCATGGGTGATGTTCAAATTTATAAAGGTCAAAGGTCAAGGTCATATTGGTGCATTATATCAATGTCATATTAAGTATCAGTGGCAAATGAACAAAGATCACTTGAAGGTCAAAAGTCAAGCAGGTCACTTGAAGGTCAAGGTCACGTGAAGGTCAAGGTCACGTGAAGGTCAAGGTCACCTGAAGGTCAAGGTCACGTGAAGGTCAAGTACATTTGAAGATCAAGGTCACTTGAAGCCAAGGTCATGTGAAGGTCAAGGTCACGTGAAGGTCAAGGTCACTTGAAGGTCACGTGAAGGTCAAGGTCATGTGAAGGTCAAAGTCACATCAATTCATGATTCTAGGACATATGGCGCTCTAGGTCACCTTGGCGGAGGTATGTCCTCTACGAGGACCATGTCCGCGTTCAGGACTTGCTCACTTGTTATCTTTGTCTTTCTTCTATTTATTTTGAGCCTAACCTCATGTGATATTTCATGCATTCTGGTAAGCAAGCATTGCAAATCCTGTAGTGTTCTGCTAATAAGGACAGCTTCATCAGCATACTGTAGGTCAGCTAATTTCCTATTACAAATCCAGTCCAATCCTTCTCCACCAACCTCAACTGTTCTATGCATTACAAAATCAATGAGGCGGATAAACAATATAAGTGACAACATTCCCTTGGCGTACTCCACTATTCACTGAAAATTCATTTGAAAGAACTCCACTAACATTAACTTTAGCCATGCTCGTGAACAGACTTAATCAAGTTTACATATGTAAGAGGAACTGCATAATAATGCATAAAAATGGCCGGTGCACACTATCAAAGGCCTTTTCATAGCCCACAAATGGCACTAAAAGTGGATTCCTATATTATTCACATTGCTGTACAACTTGTCTTAAAATAAAAAGTTCCTCGGTTCAACTTCTACTTTTTCTAAATCCTAATTGTTCATCTCTCAGCTTTTCATCAATCTTTTTTTTTGTAGTTTCTTCAGAATAACCATACTATATATTTTCATGACTACTGACGTAAGTGTGATGCCTCTTTAAATATTGCAATCAGTTAGATCTCCTTTTTTTTTGGCATTTTCACCAACATTCCTAGCTCCCATTCATCACGTTTCTCTTCTTCACGCCACATTCTACAAAATAATCGTGTATACTGGAAGTCACTTCATTGTCGGCTCTCCATCTCTTGAGTTTTTTTAATGATAGCTTTGGCTTCAAACACACTGAATTCATTCATGAGATCACCAAGGTCTTCCACAGCTTCAGGTATTTCAATCAAATTATTCCCTTCCAGCGTTGCCTTTCTTCATTTTCTGTTATTCTAACAGACCCATCTCTCTCTCTCTCTCTTTCTCTCTCTCTCTCTCTCTTTTTTTTTTTTGATGGGTATAAATATTCTCTCCAGTCATTTCTGGCTTCTCTTTTGACCCCACTATCATTACTGGAATACGTAGCTTGTTCTATCTTGTAATATGCATTATATGCTCGAAAACATTCAACAATCATTTTCTGTATTTTCTGGTTTTTATAGTATCTCAAGTATCATTTGATATCCATGGCTTTCTTCTTGTAACTACATGTCCCAAAACTTCACTACCAACTGACTGATATATGTTCTTAATATTATACCAGTCTTCGTTAATTGTCTGATCTTCGTCTCTTTTCGCTTCAATACTGGGATGTTTTCCACATGAAAGGCCTTGATCTTTTAACATTTTGTTTAACTACGGCTACAGAAAGGCCATTGCAAATTCGGACAAAGCTTCCCCAATTGTGTGGTAAGTTGCTGGCTTATAGTGGAGTCGCTCTCTTGGCTTTTCGTGTTATTGAGGACGTCTTCAAAGATTAGCGGTTATGTGGCCAAAGGAACTGAATTTTGTCCCGACAAGCATTCTTTATAAGCAATAAATTCACATTGGGCGTTTAATTTTATATTGTTTATTACGGTTATATTTCTAAGGATGCTGAAAAAAAATTATTTGTAGTATGGAGCGTATTATATATCATGAGTTCGGATGAGGTATTTTTTTAGTGACGATAAATTTTATTGTTATTGAAATGATTGAATACCTTGCAAAAGGAGGAAATAATATTGAAGTTTGCTAGACATAGTGAACTAAATTTCAGATTCTAATCGCTGTTCATTGATAAAAACATGTATTTATCGGCATTAGCCAATGCTCCTAAAGAAAAGACGGAGAGGAGATATATTGGAGCTTCTACCCATTTCCATAGGAAATGAATACAGCATCGTCGTGCCTGATACTGAAAACTCTTCAAACAAAAGACAAATACGGTTTACTGTAGTAGTAATGACTCCAATAGGATAACGCATCTATTAATGTTCTTCAGTGTTTGACCCCTCGGAAAAGGAAATCGGCTTTATTTTCAACATTCAATAATTTTCGAAAAACAATAACCATAAATTCCCTTTGTTTGATTGTTTATGTTAAACAACCCAGTCTATCCTTGTTACTCCCAGCATAGCTTGACAATGTTTATTAAGCACCAACTCCGGATGTTTGGGGGAAAAATATACATACACACACACACACACACACACACACACATATATATATATATATATATATATATATATATATATATATATATATATATATATATATATATATATATATATATATATATATGTCTGTGTGTGTGGGGGGATGTGTGTATATAAAAAAGGAGGAAATACGATAATGATGTAATTAGTCGTTTAATTAATAGATATTGCTAGTAATTTGATTATGAAGAATATAAAAATTGTAAGTAAAACTCTTTGGAATATAATACAAATGAGAGAGAGAGAGAGAGAGAGAGAGAGAGAGAGAGAGAGAGAGAGAGAGAGAGATTACAATTAAACGTGATTCAATAATTCAATAATGAAGTAGCAAAATAAAGAGAATTCCATTGTAAATAAGTTGATAAGTATTGAAAGAGAACGAAATAAAAATGAAATGTAGTTAGAGGAAAAGAAAATAAATGTAAACTACATGGATATCCATAATGATTAAACCTTATACATTGCAACTTATCAGTGTAACAATAAGGTATTTAATGATTGAAAGAATTCCAAAATAAAGGCCAATGAATTAGTGACGGCTCTCTCTCTCTCTCTCTCTCTCTCTCTCTCTCTCTCTCTCTCTCTCTTTGTATCAGCAACATGGCTGGTGATGCTTTCCCGTCACGCCTCTCGTAAAACTCGCACAGACTAAGAAAAAGCCGTTTATTTTTTTCGAATTGAATGGATTCGTCAGGTCTATTAAAGAAGTCGTTTACAGCTCACTCAGGTTAGGGTTACGGAAATATTATTTCCTTCTCCTTTATTGTATCTAAGCTTTGTCGAAGACAGTATTACAAGAATTCTCATCTTACAATTTTAAACTTGCCATAATTCATAAGGAGAATATATGAAAATGTCAGTTGAATCGGGTAAATTCTAATAATCGTATTATATTACTTTTTTTTTCTAAGGTTCAAAAGTTAAATATAACTTCCATTACATGTTAGATTTCCTTGAATACTAGATTATCTTTAGTAATTGGATTAAATTGATTACATACAAATGAATGTTTTCTTTTTTGAATAAAGTTGTATTTTCCTCAATAGAAGTATGATTACATACTATAATTTTCTCTATATCATAATGTTTTTGATGTCAGAACAATTTTAGTTTATACTCAAAAGGTAATGTCAGTTCTCTACTGAATAAGACAAAGTGCAATGGTAATGACATCAACATATGAAGAGATGTTCAAACCGCTATATGTGATATACTGATAACTAAATAAGGTTTCGAAGTTAAAGTTTGTTATTATTTAATTCTAAGAAAGTTGAATTGAATTTCATAAGATGAATAACACACCGAATATTACGATTAACTATTAGCAATTTCTTCAAGTCAGTATTTTAGTGTGTTTTTTATTTAATGGGAGATTGTCTAGAATTCCAACAAAATTTAGGAATTGATTATCACAATAGGAATACTCACAAATTAGATTTCTTGTCATATAAAAATGTGTTGATTTTTGGTGCTGGTATTATAAAATTTCGTTTCATATTCTAGAGTTTCAGATGTATTTTTTTTTTTGTTATGTATAGTATGAGAAATAGTAATGAATCGATCATTGTTACTATTTTTCCCTGTTGGATCCCTTGGGCTTATAGCATCTTGGTTTTACAACTATTGTTGTAGCTGAGATAATAATAATAATAATAATAATAATAATAATAATAATAATAATAATAATAATAATAATGATAATAATAATAATAATAATAATAATAAGAGAAAACTTTCCCCAAAGAGTTGCGAGGATATGAAATAAAAAAAAAATCCTCCCGGATTCCTTGTTACATTAGAAGTAATGAACACGATCTCATTTACCTTGAAATGTCATATCATACTACCCTTATTTCTCTCTATCACATTCCTTTTGACCAAGATATCCATGCTCTTGTTTATCCAAATACTATTAAACATTGTATTTTCCTGGTAGAGAAATATTCACTTTAAAACAACAAGAAATGCAATAAAAAAATTTCTAATATGATTATCAAAATCTAAACATCAATATCAATAACTAGAAATCTTCCATATCAGCCATAAGTCCTAATCGGTGTTATGTTGTCAGGAGGGCAGCTTTATGAATGTTTGTTTTTCACTAAATATTGATAATCATTGTAACTAGTAGAAGCAGGAAATAGCACTATATATCACATGTAATAAAGTTCCCGAAAAATTCGTGTATGAATATTTACGTTCTAATTCACATAAGTTTAAGAATATATTTATAGACTTGAAAAACAATAAATAAATGCAAAAGGTTATAAAAATTGTCCCGTACAACCTCTTTCGGAACAACTCAAGAAAGCGTTTTGCAAAGCATAAAAAAAAATCTCCGTGGGATATATATATATATATATATATATGTATATATATATTATATATTTATATATATATATATATATATATATCTATACACACACACACACACATATATATATATATATATATATATATGTATGCATATGAGGGCGTATGCATACAAATACGCGTGTGTGTATATATAGAATATACACACACACACACACACACATATATATATATATATATATATACGTATTTGTATACATGTGCATATATTGATATATATGTGTGTATATATATATATATATATATATATGTATATATATGTATATTATATATATGCATATATATGTATATATATATATATATATATGTGTGTGTGTGTGTGTGTATGTATATGTGTATGTGTTTGTATGTGGATGGACATATATATATTCTAAAAGTCAGGCCTTCTCTATCATGAGGCTCAATACTACACAGTATTCTAGAAGTTTTATTCCAGCTGTTACCAAGTTGTGGAATGATCTTCCTAATCGGGTAGTTGAATCAGTAGAACTTCAAAAGTTCAAAGTTGGAGCAAATGTTTTTTTTTTTTTTTTTTTTTTTTTTTTTTTTTTTTTGACCAGGCTGACATGAGTCCTTTTATAGTTTATATATGACATATCTGTTTTTGACGTTGTTAATAGTTTATATGGGACATATCTGATTTGACGTTGTTACTGTTTTAGAATGATTTATTGATAACTTGTTCTCATCATCTATTTATTCCCTTATTTCCTCTCCTCACTGGGCTATTTTTCCCTATTGAAGCACTGGGCTCATAGCATCTTGCTTTTCCACCTAGGGTTGTGGCTTGGCTAGTAATAATAATAATAATATTCACATTTCTACATTTCTAATTTTTATTCTCAATAAATTCATATTTTTTAATGAATATTAAAGATAATAATTGTATTTACGGTAATTTAAAAGCCTTCGAATATATGTTAGTTTATTGACCCAATTAAAAATAGAAAACAAATACCCGGCATTATTATTTTTATTTATGGATTTTATCCTCACTAACCCCATACATTGGTTATATATTGCGATCGTAATTATCTTTTTTCTTATTCATGCCACCTTTCAATTTATTTTATTAAAAATGTGCATTAAACTACTGTATTTCATTAAAGTTCTACATAATTTAATTCCGACTATAGATCACTTCTTATCTATAACAAATAGTGAAATATAAGTGGCTATTGCCGAGTTTTTGACTCTGGAATTAATCATAAATACTTGGACTATTGCAACGAGGCCATCCGAGAAATGCAATGAATTTCATTAAAATTAGTATTTGACTGGTTTAGATGATATTTTAAAGGTCTTTAAAGGTCGCTCATGAATGACACAGGCAAGGGACAGTAACATTGCCCTATCAAGCAGGTCAATGCCCTAGAGACTGACCATATATACATATGATCAGCGCCCAAGCACCCTCTCCACCCAAGCTAGGACCAATGAAGGCAAGGAAGTGGCTGCTTATGACGCAGGAGATAGACCTATAGGCTCCCCCAAAACCCCCATCCTTAGCTCGCAAGGATGGTGAGGTTGCCGCGACCAAAGGAAATAACGAGTTTGAGCGGGACTCGAATTCCAGTCTAGCCATCGCCAAGCAAGGACGCTACCACCCGGCCACTACTACCACGATATTCTGTCCCTGAAAAGTAATACGTAGAACTTACCTTTGATTTTTGTAGAATAATCCAGTCTTCCGTGGCGTTTATCTGAAAAAGAAAAAGAATACATCATTAGTTAGCCAGGAATGATTTGGTGGGGTTTATATTTGTACAACTTTGGGCAACAACTTTTTTTCCCCAAGAATACCTGAAATGCTACATTCAGACTTTCCTGTATATTATGAAAGTTAAACCTTAATATCAGAACAGAATGGCAGATAGAATAGTACAATAGTGGACATGAATTCAGCGCAAGATCAGTGAAGCATTGTTGCACAGAAGTACGTCTGAAAAAGGAAGGACAGTACAATTTAGTGGTTGATTATTTTAAATATACTGCGTTGACATTGTGATCAGAAACAAAATGTACGTTAAGGACGTTTGTAATCAGTGTTCATGTTTTAGAAATTTATGCGAAAATGATATTAGGGAACATTTGATGGCAGTTAATTTTTCAGCACACAATATTTGCGAGACAATGCTGTTGAAATTTCGATGTGAGTATTTGACGATCTCTGTAGTTTAAACTCTTAGTCTGAGAGCTTAGATTATTTTCCCATCTTCGTACTTCGAAACATTGCACCCAAATTATTGATGGTTTTTTTCTAAGTACTTTATCCCAAGGAGACTGAGCATCACTGAAGAAGTAATACACACCGAGATAGTCATTCTCTCAAGTAAAGTTTTTACCACTTACATGCATTCTCAGCATCTTCTACATTCATAAACATTTTATTGATTTTTGAAGGCTACACTCTACTTTTTGTCTGTAAAATTAGATAACCCGCAAAACATTTTGGGAACAATCATCTAGAAAAATCCTCTACATTGAGAAAAGGCACATTGTTCTTATAATATCAATAGCTTGTGGTAGCTAAGCACTATCGTCGGTAACTCAAACGCTATAGTTTATGATTTATAGATTTACACAAGCTCTGATATATTTTTTACAGCACAAACACTTGCTGTTTTTGTACTGTAAAGTATGGGTAGTTTTCTGTACTGTTTTTAAGTTTGATGTAGCCATCGTCATTACTCTACTTTCCTAGGTATCACTTCGGTGGAAGAAGGTCTTGTGTACTGTTCATTCCTTTGCGCATGTTTATTCCTTGTATTTGCTTCTCATTAGTGACTTTTAAACCTTAAATTCATATGCCATCTCTTTAACTTTCTCTACAAAACATAATACCTCACTCCGTCTTTGGTGTACTAAGTAATAATCTCAATATCAAACGTTTTGAGGTCCCTATGAATTCTACCCTCAATCAGTAGAAAATTATTCCTATTAACACTTTCCTCATCCAAACACACCTTGCACACAGTCGTCAGCTGTTTAATCACACGTTTACAACTGTGTTACCTCATCCCAGGTAGCTACACGAGAGACATCACAGGTGTGAAGTAATACAGTCGTACCCATATATACATACATACATACATATGTATATATATACATACATATATATATATATATATATATATATATATATTGCTATGTTTATTTTCATGTTCAATTTATGTAGTTCCTTATAGATATTATATATGGAACATTCGTGTCTGTCACCAAAAAAGTGGCATTGTTGATCTGGCAGCATTGTATAATTGATATTCAGCTATCTCATAGTACCAGGATGTAGCCTGGCAGTGCTCATTTTGCTTCTTCCTCCGTATGTTTGTGAAACGCTTAAACAATATGAGCCAGGTTTTTACAAGATGGCGTGTCTTTCCCTCTTCCAGTTACAGTCTCACGAATAAAATATCCTTATAACTAGCCTTCGTGTCTTACTTTTTAATCATGAGTTATTTCGATTGTTCATGCTCGTTATTGTCATCCTTGGACTCTCAGATATCTACTTCATTGCGCAAAGTTTTCCATTATAAAGCATTCTGTATTTCCCTTCTCCATCTACATCTATTTGCAGATTGAACAATATCTTATTTACCTTGAAATATTATCTCATATTACCCCTATTTCTCCCTTTCACGTTCCTCTTGACCGCCATATCCGTGTTTTTGTATACCCAGATACTAGATAAAAAAATTTCCTTCTGAAATATACCACACATAATATTCTTTTCCTACTGACTCAATGATCCCCCTTCCATCAGGCGTATTGCATACTTCTCGTATACTTTCTCCACTTCATATTTTGAGTTCTAGGCTTGTATGTCATTCATTGCATTCCTCATAGTTTGCTCCTTTGCTCTTCCCATCTTATTGTCATTCTTACATACCATAATTACTTTAATAGGCTGATTTTATATGCTTGTCCCTCTCGCTCAAATTATCATTTAACTGTAATAGAATTGTGCCAGTGTATTTTTCTTCCTTTTGTGTATTGATAATCATTATGTCCACATATGGATAATAGTGACCCTAATTCAAACATAATAAAATTAATTCTGTGGTATCTTTATCTGAAATATTTTTTATAAGCTCAAAATTTACGAAGAAATCTACTTTATAATGGATTGTCAATACATTCAACAATTTTAATAATCAGATTGGCGCTCAAGATAAATTATTACTTTAAAATATTTTTGACAAGTAAAAGAAAAGCGCATTTATAGAAATGATATTCAATATCAGTAAGTAATATTTATGAAACAACCATATATTGTAAAAAGAAATAAAATCAAATGATAATGAACTGCAGTTACTCGTAAGTTCTTGTGAATAATACGTATCAAAGTATTATTTATGGATGCGTGTCATGTAGTTTAGAACTGACTACTCAACCATTTAATTTGTCGCGAAAATTAGCTCACTGTGGGTCACATTCCAAAACTTCAACATATTCGTAAGTATTAGCAACATTCTCTAAGTCTCGCTTAAGTTAAGGTCAAAGTTGGAGAACAGACTTCTCAAGTTACTCGGGACCCAACATAAACTTTGGCACAGTCTCAGGTAAACGCACCTTTGCCAAACGGCTTTTCTGAGGAGCGGTGATAATTAGTTTATAATGTACCAGCCCTACATCAAGATAAACCTTCAAATCTTTATATTATAATATTTACGAGGTTAATGTAGTCCTCATGAAAGCACATTCTATAGAAGAAACTTGCTTCTTATTCTCCTCTTTCTATATTGATTGTAATAAATTAGAGCACGCACACATACACAAAGAAACACACAGACACATACACACACCTATATATATATGTATATATATATATATGTATATATTTATATATATGTATATATATGTATATATATATATATATATATATATAATATATATATATATATATATATATATATATATTTCATGACCGTTATTAGTCCACTGCAGGTCTAAATCCTCAGGCGTTCCTTCCACTTGCGTCTGTTTATGGTCTTTCTGTGCCATTCCACGGCTGCAAACTTTCTTTTCTTCGTTCGTCACTACATCGTCTTCTCTTCCTCCCCCTGCTTTTTTGAAAATCTCTAGGAAACTATTCTGTTATTCTTAATGCCCATATATTGTCTGTCATTCTCATTGTATGTCCTGTCCATGCCCATTTCTTTTTCTTGCAAGTTGTTAGAATATCCTTTAGTTTGCTTACTTGTCCTTGTTGCTCTTTTTCTGTCTCTTAGTGGTACTTTTTCCATAGCTTTCTGAGTAATAAATATGTTATATTTTAAGGCTTTGGGAATGCGCTAAGTTAATACAGTTAGAATCATCTTATTAAACACTTCTTTTTAGAGGAAGTGGTATATATAAATATATATATATATATATATATATATGTATGTGTATATATATATATATATATATATGCTGTATATGCATTACTTCCCTTTCCTCTAATTGAAAACGAAACTTTGTTTTATCTCTATTTATTCAGCTTCAAAAAAAAAAAACAGATTGAGATAGGAGAGATTAGTGGCTATTTCCTGACTTTTTGTAAAACTATCTGGTAGGTACTTAAAGCTGTCCAGAATGATATGTGTTTTTAGAACAGCCTAAATAGAAATTTGTGTATGATTAGATGGTGGTGAACTCTCTTACATAGAAAATTTAGATTGATCGGAATTATTATTATTATTATCATTATTATTATTATTACTAGCCAAGCTACAACCCTAGTTGGAAAAGCAAGACGCTATAAGCCCAAGGGCTCCAACAAGAAAAAATAGCCCAGTGAGGAAAGGAAATAAGGAAATAAATAAATGATGAGGATAAATTAACAATACAGTATATCATTCTAAAAACAGTAACAGCGTCAAAACAGATATGTCCTATATAAACTATTAACAACGTCAAAAACAGATATGTAATAATAACTATAAAAAGACTCATGTCAACCTGGTCAACATTAAAAACGTTTAAAATCGGGATATTGTTATTGTCTTCCTCTTTTACAGTAATTTATATGGGGGAAACGAAGGAATTGAAGTTAGGAACATAACCTTCTAGATAAATATTTTCTTTTAGAATACCTAGAATATCATCTGCAGTAGAAATAACAAACAATTTGCGAGGATCAAACTGAAAGTGCCATTTAGTATCGAAAGCTCCATATATTTGTTGGATGAAAGATAGGACAAAGACTTACCAAATGTCATTTAAAACACCTGTTTATATTAATCTCCATTAAAGCTTTACTTATACTTATGAATGCAAAAACAAACGTGGTCATTAATGTTATTGGACGTTGATAATAACTCGTAAGAATGTAAAATATCAGACAGGAAATCAAATAAGTCATCAAGAGACATTCATGTAAAAAATATAATTAAATCAGAACTGGTTAAACATTGGTTAGACATTGCGATCATATTTTTTTTTTTATTCATGGCAAAGATAAACCTAATTTTGTATATGTGAAGTTGAAATGGAGTAATTTCAAGTACGAAGAAACATCGGATAGACGTAAGTATATTATTTTTAATAAATCAAAAAGGGTTAAAAATATTTTAGACTTTGCGATCATATTATTTTATTTATCGCAAAGATAAACATCATTTTGCATATGAAAGATGAAATGGAGTAATTTGAAGTACGAAGAAACATCGGATAGAGGTATCTTATTTCTAAATCTGTAATTTTGTTTCTGATAACAATTGCATTTACTTTTTATATTTCTGTGATATGCAAGTTGCTATAAGTTTTTAAGAATTTAGTGCTATTGTAAAACGTTTTGCGAAATTAAATTAGTCTTCACACCCCATTAAAGAATATATTAACATTGCTTTATGTCTAATGTATTCTGTAATGAGGTCTCTATACCCCACTAATTTCTTATAGCGTTTAACAGCCTTAAATTGTTTGAGAAATGATAGAGACGTGAATGTCACTAAAGCAGGCAAGGCAAATATAGTAGTTATTGTGACCAGAATTGCATATTTAGAACAAAAAAATCACTTTAATCCTATGTTTATTCGTCCTTGAAATTAAGAGTTAATCCTCAAGCTGATGTTACCAAAGGTTTTAAAAAACACTTATAATCAATTCTAGATGAAGATAAATCCCTAAATGAATCTCCAATTTCAACTGGATCACCATTATCTGATTAATATGGTTTAATTAAAACGCATAAACCATGATATTAAATAAGATTAATTATCATTGCAACTGGAGATATTAGTTCGAAATTATCCAGATTTAATAAAGTTTCTCTCTCCGATATTAGGCCCCAATTCACATTCACATAATATGAAAAAATAAGTTAATCTTTGCGATGGATTGCAAAGTATTATCACGATACCTTATGATAATAATACTATATTTAAACTGGTTCTGAAAAGTGCTCTAAATTATCAGGAATTAATTTCATATAGGATTATTTCATATTTATCTTTTATATCATAAGTACTGTAATATGTAATTCTTGATAAACTAATCAGTCACTTCAAAGAAATAAAATCTTCACCAGACAACCATTCTGCTTACAGAAAATTATACTCTACGGAGACAGATATCTGTTTGGTGGTAAATGATAATGCTGGAAATAATTATTTATATGTGTATATATATATATATATATATGTATATATATATATATATATATATATGCGTATATGTATGTATTTTTATATTTGTATGGATATCCATGAAATATTTTCTGTCATTTTTTTCTTTTAATTCAATAATGTAAATGAATTCCCTTTGTCAGTTTACGTAAATCTAGGCTTAAAATATTGTTTGTTTC
>NC_090725.1:281854134-281886634 GCF_036898095.1 Palaemon carinicauda
ACCAATTCTCAAACAACAAATGCAAAAAGTACCTCTTCTTGCCAACTTGCGGAAAATAACAAGTTAGGAGTTACGAAATCGTTGATTTAGATAGATAGAATGAACGAATAGATGTATTTTCTCCTTTTGAAAATGTACCATTTTGAAAGCGGAATCTGTAAATGAATTACTTCAAACCTAACTATTCTTTTTCGTAATAAAATAGAACTACATTTCCTTTGAGGGGAGAAACAATTATTTGAAAGCCACATGTATTTAAAGAACATTCCTATATACACATTATTTACAACCCCCAGACAGCTAAATTATACTTGCTTTGGCATGTTCATACACTATTTCCGTCATATACTCATAAAACGTGATATATAATACACAATCAGGGCCTTTGTAATTGTTTCTTCCCTTTAACTCAACCAAGAACAAGTACAGAAAACGTTTTACTAAATGAAAAGCATAAAAAACCCCAGTAATTTATTTAGACCTGTTCTTGTATTCCAAGAAGGAACTAGTCTACTAGGAGCACATGTCCCACAACGAGTGATAAAGCTTTTTTTTAAGACTTAATGTTTAAAACGACAGCTTGCAAGCTTGAAGGCGAAAGTTAGAGGTAAGAGTTAAATGATGTTCTGCTTCCTAAGGTCTTCATAAAGTTGATATTTTATTTTTAAGGATCTTTTTTCCATCAATATAAACAATTTTAATCAAATATGGAGGAAAATCATTTTTATAGCCTCTGAAGTTAATCGGCACTGGGCCAGTGCTTACTAATATATAAGCTGTATGTAATACAAAATTCTCCTTTTAGTACAGGTGATTCTTGTATTGAATAAATGGAATTATGGTCGAATCTCTCTCTCTCTCTCTCTCTCTCTCTCTCTCTCTCTCTCTCTCTCTCTCTCTCTCTCTCTCTCTCATTGAGTGTGAATGTATGGTCGCTTATGTGTACTGTACAGCATTTGATTTAACCTCGACAAACAACAAATAAATTATGACTTTACTTGAGCCATGTATTGATATGTACATTGCCATGATTATTTTTATTTGAGCGTATCTGTCACTAGTTCTGAACGAGGACGTTGTGCAATTATAAAGTTTACATTTCATAGAATTTCAAATTCATTATACTCGATTATAAAGCATTTCAGAGGTTTTACATCTATGATATTTATAGCAACGATAAAACTAACGTTCATCCTCCATTGGAAACACCCTCAAAAGAGCCTTTGATCCAAACATTTTCTCTCCACAAATTCAGCTCATTGGAACTGACATCGAGTCACAAGCTTTGATAAGTAAATGTCATATGACACAGACGCTTAGTAAAAAAATAATTTAATGTCACAGTTCATGAGACGTTCGGCAATATACGACTTTTTATCTAACTCCGAAAATTATTTGCGTATTTTTTTTTTTTCAGTTGCATTGAAAGTTGGGTACATTCAATGCATGAGCGGTTATTTATATTCGACTTCCCGTACTTTTTTTTATGGTATATAGAGGAAAGAAGTCATGGCACTTATTCTATATTGACTGTGTTGTAAAACCTAATGCATGATTGCATTTTAATGCTTATTACTATTTTGGAAATATTTACATATTCTGCGAAGTTTACATTTTACGTCCTCTATTTTCATGATCATCGTTTCATGCGTATCACTATTATCCTAAAATATTATTATTATTATTAAATGCTAAGCTACAACCCTAGTTGAAAAAGCAGGATGCTATAAGCCCAGGGGCCCCAGCAGGGAAAATAGCCCAATAAAGAAAGGAAACATGGAAAAATAAAATATTTTAAGAACAGTAACAACATTGAAATAAATATTTCCTATATAAACAATAAAAAATTTAACAAAACAAGAGGAAGAGAAACCAGATAGAACAGTGTGCCCAAGTGTACCCTCAAGCAAGAGAACTCTAACCCAAGACAGTGGAAGACCATGGTACAGAGGCTATGACACTACCCAAAGACTAGAGAACAGTGGTTTGATTTTGGAGTGTCCTTCTCCTAGAAGAGCTGCTTACCATAGCTAAAGAGTCTCTTCTACCCTTACCAAGAGGAAGGTAAGCCACTGCACAATTAGAGTGCAGTAGTTAAGGTCGTATACTATAATCGCAAGCATAAATAATTTTGTAAGAACTTTAAGATAATATGAGAGAAATTTCTTTCGATTTTGTGGAGATTTTTAAGTATCCCTCTTAGACAAGGGGATTATGAGGATTGGTTTCATTGCAGATATGGTGCTGATAGTTACTTCCCAAAGCCTTTTGATTTAATACACTCCTCTCTCTTTTTTTTCTTTCTTTTAGGGGGTTTGTGTGTATGATTTCCATGATAGTCAACGTCAGTGTATTTTTGGAATCATCTTACTCTACTCTCTTTTGCGTTCATTTACTTACTTACTTACTTTAATGGATGCTTTTCCGGTCCCATACAGCAGGGGAACCTCACTCTATACGGGAGCGCCAGTGTCGTTTTACCTTGTTCGTTCAGAGTATTTAACGTTTCATATCGCGTATTGTTCATTTACTGTTAAATCGTCGCTGTCAAAAGACTCATAAAATAAGAAAGACTCCAGTGTCCTCTTGAAAGCCTTAATGTCTTCAATCATGCGAATGTTTCGTGGGAGCTTATTATATAGTCTCGGGGCCACATATTTAAAGGCTCGGGAGCCTACAGTAGACATATATCTAGGTTCCAATAGTTTGAAGCCATCTGTAACTATTCTCGTGTCGACACGATTTGTTGGCTGCGCAATATGTAGCAGTTCTCTTAAGTATTTTGGACACCCGGCTCTGATAACTTGGTGGGTTATTGTACATATTTTGAATTAAATTTTCGCTTTAATCGGCAGCCAGTGTTAATCGATTTGAATAGGGGTGACCCTTTCTCTAGGTGGGACACCTTTTATCAGTCTTGCTCCTCTGTTTATTATGTTTTGTAATTTCTTAAGTTGCACTTTTGGTAAATTGTAATAGATAGAGTTGCAGTAGACAATCCTGGTAGTAACACAGTTTATCACAAGTTTCTTTACAGAATTTTCGTCCTGGTACTTTTTTATAAACACAATAATTCTTAGATGATAACCAGCAGTTTTTGTTACATTATTTATTTGGGCATTTAGAGACAGGTTACAGTCAAGAAATACACCTAGATTTCGAACTTTATTAGATATCGGCATCGAGTCATTATTTATGTTCATTTGAATATCACCTAAGTTTCTCACGCTGTTTCTCTTGCTCACCACCATGAATTCAGTTTTGTTCGAATTTTATTTTAGTTGTTTAAATGTCATCCATTCTCTAACACTATCAAGGATTCGGTATAGAGTTTCAGTAGTGTCATGTATATCCTTTATGGAGAAGTAAAATTGTGTGTCATATGCAAGTACTTTAAACTTCCCGCCATGCCTTTGTAGCATTATCCATAGACCAATAGTATTGATGCAGAATAAGATTCTGCCAAGTACAGTACCCTTGGGTACCCCTCTGTTTAAGGGTTCATATGATGAATAAGAGTTTCCAATTTGTACACAGTAATTTCTACCAACTAAGTAGTCTTTTACATATTCGAAGGCTTGATCTTCAACGCCGATGGACCCTAGATCATTTAGTAGCAGTTCATACACCACTGTATTAAAAGAAGCACTGACATCGAGCAGTATCAAGATAGCACATTTATTTTCATCCATCATTTCCAGCATAATTATTTTTGGATAGGTGATTTAAGACAAGAAAAATAATTCATTCTTCCCATAAGACTCACTTAGGTTAAAAAATCACTGGTGAGGAATGGAGAGTCAAATTTAAAAGCCCCTTACACTTAGTTTACATATCTATGAAAAACAGGTCTGGAAGGAGGTTATGTTTTCGTCCCTGTTTTTCTTTTTTTTTTTCTTTTTTTTTGTGAATAGCATCCTGGCCAAAATTTTAATCGTAGATTAATGATAATTGCATGGATTAACTGTTATTTAAAAAGCTGGAAGTGATTACATTTTGGTAGGTCAAGGTCAAAGGTCAAGGTCACGGTCATCTAAAATGTCCAATTCACGTAATCAGCCATAAGTTTGGACACGTTATCACTGAGACTTCAAGCTTGGTTTATATATAACGAAGAAGCTGATAGTTTCTGTATCGGTTATGGGGTGTGGTGTAAAAGGTCAGAAGAAATAAATGTTAGAAAATGTCTAATACAGAGACAGCAACATGAATAATTCTTCAGATATATATATATATATATATATATATATATATATATATATATATATATATATATGTATATATATATATATATATATATATATATATATATATATATATATATATATGTGTGTGTGTGTGTGTGTGTGTGTGTGTGTATGTGTGTGCGTGTGTGTGTGTATTAAATACAAAACACAAAATAATGTATATTTTCACCTTCTCGTTAAAAAGTAATTACAAGACTGTTTTAACCTTTGCTTCACTTCAACTTCCAAAGCATGTCTTTAAACTAGAAAATGCTTCAAAATATCGGACACACATCTTGAGAATCCTTTTACTGAACTGATAATGATGAAAAGGAAAAAACTCTTAAGAAAAGGATTAACACTATATAAAGGTGATGGTAAATGGATTTATATAGACAATTTCATATTATTTTTTTTATATACAGAAAGAATATTTCATTACGGAAAGGATTTTAATCAGCGAAGAAAACAAGAAACAGACAAAGACAAGGCACCGTGTTATCCATAAAGAATTGAAGGCAAACGGAAGGTAAGCCAGTAGTTGGTAGAAGAAAGATATTAGAAAATATAAGAAAAGGAACAAACGCACGCAATCAGCAGCGTCTTTAAGTGAACAATAGCCCACGGAGCCTCGAAGATCAATCAAGAAAATGGGTAGCAGAAAAGGTTCAAATTCCGGAATGCATCACCTAAGGCACTCGAACAAAGTGGCTATATCAACAAGTTAGAGTATGTACCCGGAAGAAAGAATGCAGATGCGATGTCGAGAATGTATGATAAGATAGAAGATAAGAATAAGAGTGAAGGGATATTTGGAAGTATGCCTGAAGGTGTGTTCGTGAAACAGTGTTTTGAAGGTGATAGTATGGGATTTAAATGTATTTAAGAGTTATATGTTTCTTGGTACATTTTTTATATTCAAATGTCGAAAAATTCAGCCAGTGTGTCCACAAACCAGTCTAACTTTCTGCTTTGTCTAGCCAGCCGAGTATGAAAAGAAGTGGCAAAAAATAATTGATATGCCTCTAGTCAACAAATGAATTCAGTAGGGCTATGGCATACCGGTAAACAACACAATGCAGTATCCGAGACATCGGTGACGACTGCTGTTATGGAAGACAGTAGTAATGATTTGAAAAGGATGAGAAGACAAGAATTTGAAGTAAAGATTTTTTTAGCCTCACAGGAAGTGGAAAAGAGTTGGTAAATGTTATGCAGAGTAGAAAAATTATGATTATGTCTGCTGAAAACAATATTTTAGAGAGGAAATACAAGAAAGTTTGAGGAAGAAGATGCAAGGAGAAATGGAGTAGGAATTATTCTACATCAAGGTTTGCAAGGGAATGTCACAGAGATCCAGCATGTCGGTGACAGGCTCAGGATCTTAAAGTTGGTGAAAGATAAAGAGTACACCATATCTCTGGGCATACGTGGTTCAACAAGGGTTTAGTGAAGAGTAGGAGTAATTCAGTGGGAAATAAAAAAATAATAAAAAGATTTCTAAGAAGTAAATTATTTCTGTTATCTGAGTACGTGCATGGCCATGTAGGTAGGATTTCCTATGGCTTTGAAGGAATGCATGGAAGAAGAAGTTTTAGAAGATAACCAGGAAATCGAAATAGTATTAGAAGTAGCAGCAGCACCAAATCTGGTAATCTTGAATATATATTTTGAGAAAATGAGAATTCATCTGGCAACATATAAAACTAGAGAAAATGAGACTCAAATTGACTATGTTTTGTATAGAAAAGAAGAAAAAATATTGTTTGTGAGGCTATTCCAAACGACTCTTGTTTTTCAACATAAACTACTGGTGGCGGATTTTAGGTTGAACGCAATAAGGAAAAGAAAAGTCATAGAATAGAAGGATCAAAACTTGGAATCTGGAGGGATAGAAGTAAAGTGAAAAGAAGCCAGAGAAGAAAGAGATGTAAATGGAACATCAAATTGCCTTGAGAGATATGGAATGTTATGAAAGAGATTGTGGTGCTACCCTCAGCAAATGGACGTGGGAGGGTAAGTGATGAAGAGTAACAGCTGTGAAGGAAGAGTATAACCAGAAGAAGGTGCGAATATAGATGTATAAAGAGGAAACCATATTATGATGGTAGCGATTGCAAATGGAGAAGTCAGTAGAGATTGATATTAGATGATGGGATAACCAGAGTGAGGAAAGATATTCTACAGAATTGAAGAAGCAAAAAGAAAAGACAGGAATGATGTAAGAGAGTTAGGAATTATTAAAGATTAAAATGGAAATATCTTAACTGAGGAAAAGAAAGTTGAGAGAAGATAGAAAAACTATTTTTCACAACTATTACACACGTCAGAATGAATGTCAAGATCTGTAAAATGTTTCTTTTTTTAGATGGACCAAAAGCAAACAACAAAGGGAGAGAGAGAGAGAGAGAGAGAGAGAGAGAGAGAGAGAGAGAGAGAGAGAGAGAGAGAGAGAGAGATGCCAAGGGTTTTGGAAGATATTTTGGTGATAAGTTTGTATGAACTAAAAGGTGACTTGGTAAATTGTTGAAACTGCAGAGGATTAAAACTTTTCGAAGTCTGAATTCGAAATTCTGAAAAAAAGTAAAAAAAAACGTAGAAGGAAGGTTGAGAGAGTTACTAGATATACATGAACAGCAGTTTGGGTATATGAAAGGAAAGAGCACAGAGGATACTTTCTTTATAGAAACACAAGTCCAACAAACAGGAATGTTTATGTGTTTTGTGGATTTTGAAAAGGCTTATGACGGGGTATCAAGGAGAACAGTCTATTGTCGCTTGAGAAGGAGGCATTCCCTGTGGAAGTTGATCTCCATCGTGTATCTCATCAGAGTCGATCCCTATTCCTCGTCGTTATAGACATTTTGTCATATGAATTAAGGTAAAACCAAGAAATTGTGGGGGTTGATATTTGCTGATGATCTAGTTATTTTATCAGCCAAAGAAAAAGAACTACAAGAAAGGGTTTTAGCTTGGAAAGGAGCCTTAGAAAGGAGAGAATAGAAGGTAACATCAGAAAGTTAGATCTAGATATTACTATTAGAGAATGGCATGCAAAATTAAAAATTCAATAGGTAGATGGTGCATAGCCAAAACAGAATAATTAGTTAAACTACTTGGGATCAGTATTAAGAGAGTATGGCATTACTGAGAAAGCAGTGAGGCAGAGAGTGAAAGAAGCATAACAAAAATGAAATCTGTAAGACAGTTGTCAGGCTCATGCTATTAAGTGGGGCAAAAAAACATGCCACTTGAGAGGAAAGAGAGGGGACTGTTGAAGATGAGGAAGGGAGGGACAAAATAAAAGAATGATGTGTTTTATTTGTATTTTAAAGGATAAGCTTAGGGACGTTCGTCTGAAGTGATATGGCCATGTAATAATGGAGTAGGTAGAACCAACTAGGAGAGCTAAGAATATCCCGTTGATGGGGAGGAGTAGTGTTGGGCATCAGCCGATCAGAGGGATGAATGAGGTGAGGACTGATATGGGAGGGGTTGGACTGAGGGGAAAATATGGCTGGAGTAGATATAGATGAGGTTGACGACGTTACTACACAGTAGGCCTTAAAAGATCGAAAGAAGAAGAATAATAAGGAGGAAGAGTTAATTTCTTTTCCCCATTTTGTAGATGGCCTTATTGTTTGCGAGTATACTCTTGCGTGGTACTTTCTTACATCAGTGCTAAAGTTTTATATCTTATCTCTCTATCTATCTATCTGTCTATCTATCTATCTGTATATATATATATATCTATCTATCTATCTGTATATATATATATATATATATATATATATATATATATATATATACAGTATATATATATATATATATATATATATATATATATATATATATATATATATATATATATATATATATATATATATATATATACACACCTTTTAACATATAACAAAGGGTAAAGTCATGAGGTCCACACTTTATGTATTATATGACTAAGGTTCTTAGCCCATATCATTTCTTGGCAAATTCTATTACTCATTTATATTTGGATAACCCAGAAATCATCAGACGCATATTGTACAACTCAAACGCTGTACCTGCCTAGACCCTGCATCACTGTAATGTATAGTTCCTAACAGAGAATAGAATCATGGCCACGCAGTAGAAATCATGAAATATGATATTGATTATTCTACGCTACCAAGATCGATTGTGAATATAGTCTTGTGGACCGCTACAGCATTGATACTGATCCTTCAACTGTCTGTTTATTGTAGCGAAAGTGTCTGGGTACTTTGGTTGGTACATGAGCCCCCAAATAGTATTTGACCATATTTGCAGAGGTCACCGACTCTCCTGTAAATTTTGTTAAATTAATAGCATTCTAACTGCTCTCTTGGATGTGAACGATACTAATTTTTCATACCAAGATGGGGTGTACTGTCACATTCCTGTATTTTTGGGGGGATAAGTGAAAAAAATATCAAAACATTGCGTCATGTTTGTTTTTTTTGATGAGCATAGTAAATTGAAAATATGCTTAATTGGATGAAGCTGAAAGTTTTTAAGCTGTAAAGGATAATAGGAGGGTAAACACGATAAAATTTTCAGGGAGAGAATCAATTAATATTAAGCTTACCGAGGGTTGCAGATAAATGTAAATCTAAAAAAAAAAAATGTTTATCACATGTAGTATTGGTAAGAGACTGAGGTTGAGTGAGACAGTGATACCGTGCCAGGGCCCGGAAATATTTTGACTACAAACAAGAAACTAACATTGTTGGTTGTAGGTTTGGTATCGGTAAGTTTGATATGGAGTCTGGTAAACTGGAGGGGTACATGACATTTTTAAACTAAACACTTGGTTTTGCAGCGTTAACTTATCCTCATGATTACTAAAATTTATCAGGATAATTTTATAGAGATGAATATAAGTAAACATTAGAATAAAAAATGTAACCAATAATAAAATAACTTTGTAGTGTGTATGGTTTAATGGTAAAACTAATCTTAAGAATCTGGAAATAGTATAAATTCTGATAAAATATTTACAGGAAGTAATTCTGTTAACTATCAATCCAGTAATCAGCCGTAAATTCTATTTTGTTTTAGATAAAAAAAAAGTTCCCTTTAAAGAGTTAATCTTACACTTTATTCAATGAAATATCAGAATTTCAACTTAAAATTTGCCGATGCAAAGCCACTTATAGTCCACCTTACTGTCGATGGTATTGACGTCAGTAAGATTGTGTTAATGCTAAGGCTAGTCTTAAACAACCATTCAGTCGTTATAATAG
The DNA here is from genome assembly GCF_036898095.1 of Palaemon carinicauda. Taxonomy (NCBI): domain Eukaryota; kingdom Metazoa; phylum Arthropoda; class Malacostraca; order Decapoda; family Palaemonidae; genus Palaemon; species Palaemon carinicauda. Next base: position 281,863,622 of record NC_090725.1, read on the forward strand.
ACTGTCAGTAACACTATTAGGATTAAAATAAAATTGTCAACAAAACTGATATCGTATATGGGAATAGGAAAGTATTAACTGGTGTATCTGACAGCTCTTCAAGTCTTGATGCTATGAAAATTTTATGAAATGCCCCTGTAATAGGAATTTTATTGCAATTGCAATTTTATCATGTATGTAAAAGCATTATCTAAGCTCAAATTTTTGCTTTCTCAAAGGCCCCATAGGGCGAAGCAGTAAAGACTAGCTCAACACCGGGATTAATGAGGTTCTAAGTGATAATGAATTGATAAGGCCAATTAAATTCAAAGTAGAGTAATAATAACTTCAGAGAAATTACTATTTCTTATTATTTTTGACTTTCAATGAACTAGAAAATAACGTATGATATACCGTATAGTACTAGTAAGGATTAATTTTCAAACATTATCTATACCATGGCCACACCATATCAAGAGGTTCAATTCCGCAGATTTGTAACACATCTGACGTTTGCGATAATGGGATGATCTAATATTAATACATTTTTATATTGGATTTGCTCTTCTAATATTTGTACTGGTTGTGATGCAAGCTATAATTAAATGATAAAGAACATAACTGCCACATATCAGGGACATGGTGTTTCTTTCTTAGTTTTTCATGGGAAGAGTTTGTGTGTATTTTGGCATCATAAATCTCTCCATGTATTCCGCAAAGTTGGAAGTATAATTTTGTAGCCCTTTCCGTGCTAGATTCATATCTACGTACCAGGTTAAAATAACGTCAGATGTTTAGTTTCATTATCTCTCTTTCTTGAAATTCATATATAGTTTCTCTCCCCTGCAATTTTTTTTTTTTACTTTAGAAAGACTGGTACTCGAGGGTGGTACCTGTCTTTTTTTTTTTTTAAACAAGTACCTGCGGGGTGCAGTTGGAAGCCCTGCGCCATCCACAAGTCTCCTGACTAGTACAGTGATAACGTTTCGCCAGCATTTGCATGACAGCAGATCGATCCCACCCCGGAACCGTGAGTTTAAAATGTTTACTGGGTAGGCCAATGATTTGTTTGGGCACCACAGTGGAGTGTTGGGCTTGGCCGGCTGACGTTATGGTGAGCATCTTTCCTGATGATACTGGAACTGAAACCAGGCACCTTTACCTTTTACCTTTTCCTTTTACATGATCACAGCCATTAAAAAGGACGGTGAGGGACATTCCTGGATGGTCATTCAACCAGCTCTTAACCAAAGCCATCATTGCTTAACTTTATTGATAAAATTTCTAGCCATATTATAACCGTTTAATCACATACATACCTTCACAATTTTTTAGGGAAAGCTCTTATAGTTTATATATGAAAGATCTATTTTAATGTTGTTACTGTTCTTGGAATCAATTTTTTTAGTTCATTATTTCTCTTGCGGTGTATTTTCTTGTTTCCTTTCCTCATTGGGCTAGTTTTCCTTGGAGCCCTTGAGCTTGTAGCAGCCTGCTTTTCCAACTAGGGATGTAGCTAGTTGTAATAATATGAAGTTAGATACAATGATAGATAGATAGATAGAAGCATAGATAACATTAGATATAGCTAAAGAAAGATATTTTGTTGATCACCTATTTCCGTAACGTTGCGTAAAGTTAACTTTAAATTAAACTTAGACACTGTAGTAAATATATAAAGCAACCAATTTATTCGCATTATTTGATCATCCATTCATTTTTTAAATGGTCAGAAATGATCGTTCATTCGAAAAAGAAATTACAAATAAAGTATTATGGCTGTATAGAATCATTAATTACCTGTAGCATGCCATACTAAATCACTGACCAAACAACACTCTTTTCTCTTTAATTTATTAAGAGATATTACGTATACAATCATTTATATCTTGGACGATGCCATTCGGAAAGAGAAGCTTTTAATGATGAGACCTCCATCATGGGTTATGAAAATATTATTCAATCCCTTTACAAATTTATCGGATTCACAAAATAAAAATCACAAAGGAAACCCACTAATGTTTTGAAAGGTTGGCGTTACGCAGTTCAAACGCAAGAGGTTAAGAAAAGTAAATAATTCAACATCTGAAGGATCTTATCGTGTTGCTTTGACTGGAGAACGTTTGCTTGATAATAAAATATTTAATTGGTTCCGTCTTTTGTAAGAATTCTTGATTCCTAACTATGAGAATTTGTCTGTTTTGCTTCACAGAAAACCAGGTGTTTCTCCTCAGATAGGAGAGATTTAAAAAAAACATTCAGGTTTTTATCTACCTTTGAAGTACTGAAAATAAAGTTCTTTTTTAATACATATTAAATGCGGATTAAGAGATTGATATATGATAACACGAATTATGATTGTGAGCTTACGACTAAAAGATGATTAATTCTTCACTTTGACGGAAATTTACGTATTAAAGGATAAGCAAGACGTGCGTGTATTAGGCGTCAGAAGAAGAAAAAGAAGCAGTAAGAAACGTGAGCGGAATTTCTAGAGAGCGAGGGACGGAGCATACGAATATTGAGATCCTGAGTTACATACTAGTGAATGAAGATGCAGTGTCGAAGTTCGAACGGGAAAAATCAGGTTGAAACGAACTCAACACTATCCAAGTAGAAAAGACTTTTTGAACTTTAGTTATTGATAATTTTAAGCAAATATTTTAAGTTGATTCAACAGTACATCATGCAGTTCATGATATTATCTGTTTTGATTTATTCGTCCCTGTATGTCATAAAACATTTCCCTTAATATGCCAGAAGAATTATTTAAAGGTGATTTGTTGGAATAAGGTGGCCATTATTAATATTAATATTTCTATTATTTTTATTATTATTATTATTATTATTACTATTATTATTATTATTATTATTATTATTATTATTATTATTATTATTATTGTTATTATTATTATTATTACTACTACTTGCTAAGCTATAAACCTATTTGGAAAAGCTGGATGCTATGAGCCTTAGGACTCCAGCAGGGAAGATAGCCTTATGAGAAAAAGAAATAAACAAATCAATAAACTATATAAGCTATAGGAAGTAGTGAATAACAGTATAATATATCTTAAGAATAGTGACATTAAAATAGATCTCTCATTTTTTAATCTTGTGCAGTTTACAACATTATCTGTTTTGATTTTTTTCATTTATTATGTCATAAGACATTAATTTTCTCTTAGTATTTCGGAGGAACTATTTAGGAGTCAGTTGTGAGGATAGGATGACTAATGCGATCATTCAACCTTAATTGCAATGAACAACAACCAGATTAGGCAAGCGTCTTAAAAGATCGCCTTAATTACCGACTCTTTTAACCCTTCTTTGAATGAAAAATAGGATGAGAATAAGCAAGCACAAACAGAAGAGTATAGAAGGACTAAACGCTTTTTTAAAGGATTAGGGAATCTAATATAAGCAATTATAAAAATTACGTGAAATCAATATTTAAGATATACTGAAGGCTTTATAAAAAGCCACATGGCTCTAGTTTTTAGTGTAGAATCTAATGCGAAACATTTTTCGTAAAATTAAATCGCAGAGATATACATATTTAAATCGCAGAGATATACATGTTTATCAGTATGAGAATATCTACTAAAATTTATAGAGTTTTATAAAAGAACTTTATACTAATCTAAATTCACAAAATGCAGTTGATTACTAAAGGTTTCACTGTAAACTTGCGTAAAATTCCAGGAATCGTATAATTGGTTTTATGACCCATGATTTTAATACTGTAATGTACGGGAATTCTAACCATTTCTATAGTTTGCTACTTATAGAAGGTACAGCCATGTATGAAATGTAATGTGTATCTCCTGATGATAGAAATTCTACATATCATTGTTTTACAGTCCTCAAGTATGTCCTCATTACTTTTCTAACATTTGTTCTTAATGTTTTTTGTCCTTTTAACATAGCACCAAGAACGTTATTAATTTCATGACCCATTCGCAAATAATAAAGTGCAGGTAGGCAAAAGTAACGAGAAGAGATTATTATGCAATGATGATTTTTACAGGATTAAAGGGAAGGACTCTTGACTGTAATTGATTGCAATAGCATACAATATGTGGCTTTTCAAGCGTCATAAAGAAAACTATGACCTACGCCTTAAGGATTTCAGATCGTCGTATTAATTAATGTTCGGAAAGACATCAGTGATATCTGAGAGGAGCAAATATGATTTACAAAAGAACCACACGGAAATGATGATATTCTTGATTTTTTTTTCATGGTGAGTAACTTCCTATTACTTTAGCCACTGCCACGATTATTACAATAGGGAAATTTAACCCCCCCCCAAAAAATAGTAATAACTTATAGTTGGAATAAAGGGAACGTTCCCACTGTACACGAGTACATAGAAATGTCTTTGTTTGAGAAGCGAGTACCACATGAAATAAGTATACGAGATTAGACTAGGAAAGTGCCAAGCATGTTAAATTAATCATATTTGATTAGTAAAGTGATAAGAATGTTAATCTAGTCATAATAAAGCTAAAAAAATTTCTATCAATTCAATATTTAGTTAATAAGAACTTAAGTGAAAGATATCTCATGTAAATTGAGATACAGCATTGGGGAATATTACCTTGGGGCACCTTTAGAGTAAGATAAAAATTTGATGTATATTTTTGGGGGGGTTTTAGGATATTTTGAACATTCAAGTGACGCATTTTAATTAGAACCATAAACGGAAAAGACAATAAAAGAAAGGGGCTGTTTTGGTGCATATTATCAATAGTGCCTCTTCCACCACACACAAGGGACACTCATATATTCAGAAGGACAGGATCGCCATGGGGCCCCCCTCAGCTGTCCTCTTTACTCACTTTTATATGGGAGTAAATGAGGAGAGTGTTATCCAAAAAATCAATAAACCCAACATCTATGTAGCTATATTGACAACACCTACGTAAAAACAACTAACGAAGTGTTCATAGAAGTTTTCCAATACACATTCGAGAAATACAGCTTCCTTAATTTCTCCCTCGAGCTCTGCCTCCAAGGAAGAGACTAGCAACACTGTCTTCAACACCTATGTGTACATCAAATCCACGAACCATGGCCTATGTCTGAATGTTGACAGTGAGTGCCCCGAAGAGACTAGCAACACTGTCTTCAACACCTATGTGTACATCAAATCCACGAACCATGGCCTATATCTGAATGTTGACAGTGAGTGCCCCACTAGGTACAGAACTCCCACCATTAGAGCCTTTGTTTCGAGAGCAATTACTCACTGTTCTTCATGGAAAGGCATCTAATGAAAAATCCCACAGAGTAACTAAATTCCTATTAAATAATGAGTTTTCAATTAAAGACATTAGCCAGCAGATCAATAAAGAGAGATGGAACAATGGTACAGGAATAAATGACCTGATAATGTCAATACCCCAATTAAAGTATACCTTTACTATAAATGCCTAATGAGCCCGATCTACCTAGAAGATGAAAAGGCCGTGGAAAATATGATAAAGATATGATTTGCAACCGTAGAAAGGTCTGAAGTCAACCTGATAATATACTACGAGTTGAAAAAAACGGAAGACCTGATAATGAAGAACAACCTTGCCCTTGCCATGCAAAATGACTTGAAGAAGACCAATGTATACCAGTATAAATGACCTGTTCAGGGATGACCTGGAACTTACATCAGGATGACATTATATGTCTACGTAAAACATTATCTTGCCATGTGCAACAGGGTGTAGTAAAAATGCATAGCCTCCAAGCATATAACTCCAATACCGGTATCACAAGGGAGCATTCAGTCAAGAATGTCAATATCATCAGCCATACCCCTGACAGTAAGCACCTTAGGATATTGGAAACGCTGTTCAAACAACAAGAAAGACCCGATCTCAATACTGCGAAAGAAGGGACCTTGTTGCTGTCATGTATAAAGTCTATTGACCACCATACCTCAAGTAATCTCGACCTGTATCACTAAGAACATGGCAGCACTGACATTTAGTGGCTGTAGAGGTCGTTGGTTGGGGCATGAGCAAAGGACAGCAGGTGTGGTTGGTGGGTGGCTATGTCGCTACTCTCGCATGTCATGGAATGTACCTATGTTTCCTACTGTATTCACGTTAGCTTTGGTCGATATTTAATAGTTTTCCTCTTTGTCAGGAGGGGAGGCGTTGATAGAGGTTTTGAAGGCAGTGTAAGGGGCTGTCCATAAGGGCATCAACTTTGGTCATCAGGTTCTTCATGGGCAAAATATCGACCTAGGTTCTTGCAAGCAACGTCCCAAAGGGCACGAAGTAGGTTCACTTCCCAAGGGGAGCCGTCTGCGGCAGATTGCAGATAAGCGATACTGGCCATTTCTTTGAGGGCAAGCAAAGTCTATTTGTCTTCCAAATGTTGTTGAGATAGCTAAATAAGCTATGCAACTGCTGGAGATGGTGAGTACTGCTTCAGTAAGTATGTTTTGAGAGCATTGTAAGCTATTGGGATGTCCTCTTGGTCCCTAAGCCAATAGGAGATTTCTGGGAAAGTGTCCTCGGCGATTACTACAAGGTCATATTCTGCTTTGGTGCTTGAGTGAGTCACGCCATTGATGCGAAACTGAACCTGGGCGCTGAAACCAGGAGAATGCCTTTGTACTGGCGAAGGGTGGTAATTTTATGGATGTGGCTTGGATAGAAGAGTTAGGGCTGGCGGTTGGCATTGTCAACCAGTAGGGCAAAGCAGCGAGTTGGGGAAGGCGGGAGGCGGCTAGTCCTCCAGCGGTCATCAATTGTGCAAGGTGGCTGTTAGATACTAATAGAGAGGTGTGATGAATGCAAATGAAGTTTACTCAAGAGAACAAACTTGTATATAGTTGAGAGCAAAAATAACACAAAATTAAAATAGTATAGAATATGTGATGGCAAGCTTAAACAGGTTTCTATTATCAGTGCGGGTTAAACAATAAAGCAGTAACGTTACAGCTTACGAGCGTGTATGAAACACGTGCGGTATAATAAGCTCCTGCTAACGCATCAGCTTTCCAGTTTACTATTGAAAATGTGCTGAAGACCTTTTCCTTGCTCGAAACCGGTTTAGTTGAAGGATTTTTTTTACCTAATTTCATGGTTTTTCGAATTGTGGGTAAATACTAAGATTAAGGGAATGTTACCTTTTGCGTACCACCATGGTGAAAGTGACCCACGATAAAGACTTATTCTGTATTCAAGATCTGTACTTTAATCATGTGTACTGTTATATTTCCAATTAGAAAAGGAAAATTATAAATGATATGGTCCCCGTTACTTTTCTAATGAAGTATGTCCTTTTCAGATACTTGCATAATGCAGTACTGTAAAGGAAATGATAATAAGAACAATGCAAACAGTTCATTACAAGATTAACACCACTGAGGCGGCAGTTACCTTTGATAAAACTTGTTTGGTAGAGCGTCTACTCCCAAAATACAAGAACAACAACAACAACAATAATAAAAATAATCGTAATAATAATAATAATAATAATAATAATAATAATAATAATAATAATTAGCAAAAGCGAGATTCTACGGTGAATTATTTATTGTGAGATTGAGAGCATACTAACATTTTTAAGGCCTGTCTAGCATAAGTAAACGTTCTGAAGGAATAATTGATAAAAATAAATTGTTTCATTATTTCAAGAATAAAGTAGTAAGCTTTTGATTGGGAAATTTGAGAAATTAAATATGATGTAATATAAAAGAAAATATTGGGTTTAGATATGGTGAAGAGCGTGTTAATTACATGTTTTTAATAACAGTTTATGGGGAGATTGAAAGGAACCATAGAATGCCAGTTATGATATGCATTAGAACTGAAAAGAAAAATAATTCATTTGATAAATGGGATTTGTGTTGTTTGCTGAAAATTAGGACATATAAGATAAGTTGTTGATAACTTTAAAAGTTAAAATGATAGAAGTGCGAGTAGAATGGTTTGTGCAATGATACTGACTGGATTGGTGAGAAAGTGGATTGGAGCCATGAGTGTTTATATGCCCGGTGTTGTTTAACATATTTATGAATGACATAATGAAATACCTTGCAGAAGGACAATGGTTTTAGATACAAAATATATGATGATAAAATGAATTATGAAGGAATAAATATTTGCAGTTTATATTGTGTTTGAGTGTCTATTAATGGATAAAAATCAGAGTAAATGTAAGAAAGAGAAGGTAATGAGTACAAAACGCACGCTATGAATCTGGAATAATGGATTTAGAGAATGGCAGAAGATCAGAAGTGGTTCATTCAAATTATATTTTGGGAGGAAATACTGATTGTAAAATGATAGATGATTTGAGTCGCAGGCTAAGTGAAGTGTGGATGTTAAAGATAAATGGAAGACGAAATTTTGAATATCCTTAATCAAACGGTTTGTTCACTTTATATTTAAAAAAAAAAATAATAGATTTGGAGAAAAATAAAAAGATACATAGAACTCGTCAAATTGTTATTTTAGGTGAAAGTGTGAGTCAGAGTAGTTTAAGACTGGATGACAATATGCTTTAGCGAATACTTTAATTCTGAAGTAATTTGAAGTAGAAGAAAAAGACCTTGATATCGTTGGATAGAAAATGTGGAGGACGTTTTGAAATAGAAGAGACTTGAACGCAAGATAGGGTTGAGTGACGTTTCTTTTGAAGGGGGCCCAACACACAGTGGAAAGTGGCTTCTCTGTATGTGTATATAGCGTATAATGTTCTGGAAGTTTAGCAGTTTAATGAGGCTTGTGGTCATTACTTTTATTATGTTTTCGGTTCATCTCAAAAGTTAAGTAAACTCACAATTAAAATCATAACATGAATATGTTCATTTTATCGATGCCCTATTGGAATTTAATACGGCTATTACATTAGAAAAGCGCTTCAAAGTTTTGATGATCTGCTCCCATGACTAACAATTATTTTTCATGAAAACCGGACTATATAATTTTTTTTTCACGTTGCCAAGTTTTTGAAAATAGATACGTCACTGACACTTCTTCAGTCTAATTTTTTATAGATATTCTGATATGATGCGCAAACAAAGGGACGTCTCCCTTTCTCGAAGAAATAACCTAAAAAAAAAATTTACCGCTACCTCTTTGCTCGTTTTTTGTCCTTTTAACATAGCACCAAGAACGTTATTAGTTTCATGACCCATTCGCAGAAAAAAAAAAAAAAATGTTGGGGATGCATTCTATCTGCCTGGGAAACTTCTTGGGGTTGAAGTATAAATTTTTTTTTCGAGTTTTCCATAACTATCGACGCACATATAGTGTGATGCGTATTGTATTGTATTATATTTTAGTAGTATTGATTTTTTTCTATTAATGGTCAAATAATAAAAAGAGATTAACTTTAAAGGCATACTGATCCTCCCAATTTTTTTAAATACATCAAGAAACGTGAAAAAAAATGAATATGATACTGACATCTAATATAAAATTCCTTTTAAGTAACTTAAATATGACCGTATTTTACTGAGAAACATACCATCTGACTTACCCACATAGCACTTTTCATCAAATGACAATAAAACAATACTTCATATGAAGTATACATACATACACACATACATACATATATATATATATATATATATATATATATATATCTACACACACAGACACACACACACACACACACACACACACACATATATATATATATATATATATATATATATATATATATATATATATATACGCACACAGAATTTCTTGATTTTCATGGTTTGTCCAAGCACGTAGGCGAAGTATCTTTACTGTTCCAGTTTCACTCGCTCGAAAGGCATCTTTCCTACACCCCACATTTAAGATTTTCTGTGCAAATTCCTCCCTGCTAATATCCCTTTTGCCAATATGAAACTCTAGTTCAAGAGGTAGATCCATCTAACTTAAGTGACCCTTGAGGACATTTTGGAATCCAGTAATTTATGCTCGGCAATTTTGAATCTTTCCTGAATAGTCTTTTCTGAATCTTTACTGAATTGTCTTTTCTGGCTCGCGAAAGTTACCACAGCAGGCAAGTTTCAAGTTATCGCAAATCAAAAGTCCGAAATTCATTATTAATTGGCATCGGTATTCAGATTCTTCTAGAAGATTGTATTGAAAGCTATCTATATAGCACACCTTTTCAAACACTTTTATTAGACTAGTAGACTTGAGTCTATCCAGGAGTGCTAAAAATTGAGATATTGAGGCAAGAATACTGAAAAAAATATATACTTAGTCTACGCATCGGATACCCAAGTTTTAATAATTGTAAATGTAGAGATAGAGGATTTTACGTTTCGTTTGATCTAAATGTCTAGGTAAAACTGATTTGTTTTAATATTTGGAATGAAATTATACACATCTGTATCATCTAAATGTCTATGTGAAACTGAAACTCTAAACTATGTGGAATAAAACTATATCCATCAGTGTTATTCACAAATATCTACCTTAAGTATAATTCTAGAAGTGTTTGTAAATTTGCAATTGTAATCTTCATCTATTTAGTTTATAGATGCTTATCAAAGAGGTAATGCAATATCTATTTAGGTAAATATACAATGACGTATAAATGGTACTTATAGTCATCGCAATATAAATGTACTATGATAGCTTTATGACAGATGGCCAAGAAAAAGTCTAATGTTATTTCATCCCAAAATTTTTCTTAAAATAGACAATAATTGTTAAGATTCTCAACACCCAACGTTATCCCAAATGTCGATGTAATTAACTTAGAAAAAATCCTAAATAATTTAAAAAAAAAGTATATTTCCCCATATTTTTAACATAACGAGGAAGTTATCCGAAATCAGGTACGATAAAATTGATGACCGAAATGATGTTGGTTACTAATATTAACGGACAAAGAAAGTGTGCAAGTGGCTGAATGCATCTGATAAAAAACACAGGGCTCAATAATTCCTATCAATTACAATATGCAAAAAATAAATCTGTACATTATTTATGTATATAAATTTATATACATTCCCATACTCATATATATATAGTATATATATATATATATATATATATATATATATATATATATATGTATATGTATATATGTGTGTATATATATATATATATATATATATATATATATATATATTTATATTTATATATATATATATATATATATATATATATATATATATATATATATATATATATATATATCTCGTCTAGAAGATTAGGCGCTCGAGTGGTATCAGGTAGCCATAGTACATAGGAAACTTTCTGAAACCGCTAAATATACTGGAATAGTTATAGTATATAAAAATGAATCCTTCAGTAAAGAAAAATATGGATGAATATAGCATTTTCATTTTTATTTATTTCCCTATTGGGAATCTTGGGCTTATAGCATCCTGCTCTTGCAACTAGGGTTTTAGCTTAGCATTTAATAATAATAATGATAATTAAGTATTGGTAAATACATAAAACTTTTAATTCCAATGTCAATATATGTTTTTTTTTTTTTTTCTGAACGCTGAAATAAAAACTGAAATTTTCAAAATTTAGTTTCTGAACATGAATCTAACTTCTTAGGAGGAATGGGAAAATGTGAATGCAAAGGTCAGGTAAGAATGGAAGAGAGATATGGCACACAAGCTAAAGAGTATAGAGAAGTCTATGGAGGCAGTTGTCCTTCATTAAAGTATTTATTCCTAAAAAGTGGGTAAAATAATAAGAAAAATATATATTCTTTTGGGTGTAGAGATATTTATATCAAAGAACGGGTAGCCAAAAGTAGATTATAGTGCCGTGTTTTTATTTAATATTCTATTCCATCTTTCATCACCAAGCCATAAATAGATTTTCATGGATATATATCATAAAAACTACTGTATCAATGCTCTGCCAAATATGCTTTTGGTAAGAAAATTGATATGAAAAAATATCATCTCTCTCTCTCTCTCTCTCTCTCTCTCTCTCTCTCTCTCTCTCTCTCTCTCTCTCTCTCTCTCTCTCTCTCTCTCTCTCTCTCTCTGTGTGTGTGTCCGAACATCATCATAAAACTACTGTATCAATACTCAGTCAAATATGTTTTTGGTAAGCAAATTAAAATAAACAAACTCACTGGCCTCTCTCTCTCTCTCTCTCTCTCTCTCTCTCTCTCTCTCTCTCTCTCTCTCTCTCTCTCTCTCTCTCTCTCTCTCTCTGCATTCGAACACCATCATAAAAACTAGTGTATCAATGATCTGCCAAATATGTTTTTGGTAAGCGAAATAAGAAAAAAATTCATTGCTCTCTCTCTCTCTCTCTCTCTCTCTCTCTCTCTCTCTCTCTCTCTCTCTCTCTCTCTCTCTCTCTGTATTCTAACATCATCATAAAAACTACTGTATCATTACTCTGCCAAATATGTTTTTGGTAAGTGAATCAAAATAAAATCATTGCTCTCTCTCTCTCTCTCTCTCTCTCTCTCTCTCTCTCTCTCTCTCTCTCTCTCTCTCTCTCTCTCTCTCTCTGTATTTGAACATCATCATAAAAACTACTGTATCAATGCTCTGGCAAATATGTTTTTGTTAAGCAAATTGAAATAAAGAAATATCATCGACATCTCTCTCTCTCTCTCTCTCTCTCTCTCTCTCTCTCTCTCTCTCTCTCTCTCTCTCTCTCTCTTGCTCTTTGAACATCATGAAAGTTATTTGCCAATTCCTTTATTCTCTGTGGGAGAAACTATAATTTGGTCTCCTTTTAGAAACCGAGTAAGATCAAAGTGATTTTGATTGATGGAATGAAGGTCAAATATTTTTCATGAGGCAAGATTTAAAACGAGGAAATTGTGAGTTTGTTTCATCATTTACCGCCGTTATATTTCAAGGATTTTTCGATTTAAGAATAAATGCTCTCCAGATTCTCGTAGTTATTTTTTATAGTTTGTCATTATGTTTAAATTATATAAACAATTACAATAATATATAGCTTCATTTATTCTTATACTATTTTTATCTTGTTTGTCATAAATCAACCTTTATGTATTGGCAAAGTAGCGAGCTTTAAAGTTAATTTTGATACTACTTTGCCAAAAAATATGTAATTGTTATTTTTATATAAGTAAGCTTTATCGTTATCAATTTTAGGATTGTAACAAACTTCCGTCGAAATTCAGGACAGAATATTATTATTATTATTATTATTATTATTATTATTATTATTATTATTATTATTATTACTAATAGCTAAGTCACAACCTAACTACAAAAAGGGAGTTGTCACAATCTCAGGCACTCCAACATGGAAAATAACCAAGCGAGTAAAGTATGTCTAAAAAGTAGTAAAAAAATATTTATTGATTGACAAGAACGTCAAGATAGATTAGTAATATATAAACTATAAAACGAGTCTTATATCAACATGTTGGACAGAAAAGCATTTGAAACAAGTTTGAACGTCTGAAGTTCTACCGATTAATTAGTCATAGCTGGAATAAAAGTTCTGAAGGACTGTGCAGCACTGAATCTTATGATGGTAAAGGCAAGCCTATTAAAACTATCAGCAAACCTTGTACTGCGTACAGGTTAATACAGTGTATAGAAAACCTGACAACTCCCAAGTATAGCAGAGGGCCATCCATAGAAGAATTGTAAGTACAACCCCCCCTCAAAAAAAAAAACAAAAAAAAACATAGAGGCTATAACTGCAAGTAATTCCCTCGAAAGGAACTAATAATGATGCCTGAATAATGCATTTTAATGCCCGAAGATCTTAAAACCACGACCAAAGCAAACTACCGTGAGAGAAGAAAGTCTTATGACGATCTTCAATTGTCAAGGAGTACAACTACAAAAAGAAAACCTATAGAGGCTATAACTGCAAGCCTTGGACAATTCCCGGGAATGGCAATAGTAAAGATTCAAGAATAATACAGTTTAAAGCCTGAAGATCTTAAAACCCCGACCAAAGCAGACTACAGAGAGAGAAGAAAGTCTTAAGACGATCTTCAATTGTCAAGTACAACTACAAAAAGAAAACCTATAGAGACTATAACTGCAAGCCTTGGACTATTCCCTGGAAAGGCAATCGTAAAGATTCACGAATAATGTAGTTTAAAGCCTGAAGATCTAAATACCACGACCAAAGCAGACTACCGAGAGAGAAGAAAGTCTTATGGCTATCTTCCAGTGTCAAGAAGAGTTGTTCTTACGATAATATGAGTGAGAAAATTGAGAACATGACTTGGAGAATCATTTGTGTGTGTGGCTAGCGAAGAAAAAGAAATCATAATATTCTTATGAGTGACCAGTCTCATTACTTTGTGGAGCGACTTAGAGCACTGGTCAAAAATATGTGGAAGGGTCTACAGTATTTGCTGGCTTCAGTATATTAAGCGAACTGATTTTAAAGTTTTGCCTATTAATATCTAAGAGACTAATGTTTTCATTTTGTATTTGACCTCTTTGTATTCAATTTAAACTTTTATTTGTAGTTTGTTTGGCAACCAGATTTTATTTAAATCCTTATTAACCTAACCAAACAAATATGTTAAAGATAATTCATTGTCAAGAATAGAGACAACTCTTTTATTTTTTTTTACAAAAGTAAAATCTTCAGAAAACTATTCATTATAAGCTGATCAAATATGTAAAGCATTAGGTAAATGGAAATCATTTATTTAAAACATACAACAGAGAACTAGAAAAAGAGGGAAATCTTTTAAGAGCTATTAAGTGTCCAATATAGAAGTGACTCGTTTTGTATGAAAGCATTTTGATGTCATTATTTAATAGTGTTTTCGTTATCCATAGGAATCACTACTGAACATAGGGAAAAAATATGAAATATGGATGGCAAGCAACGTGCTAATAGCACCTGTTTGTAATGAACGTTTGGTGTTTGTTTGGCTGTCTGAAGCTCGATCGTGAAAACTCTTGAGGCTGGATTATACTGTAGCGGCCGTTGATGGGGTTTGCTCCACGAGGCAGAACATTACTCAAAACATAGTATAATCAAAGATTCAAATATTTACTCCTCTCAGATTGATTATTATTATTATTATTATTATTATTATTATTATTATTATTACTTGCTAAGCTACAACCCTAGTTGGAAAAGCAGGATGCTATATGCCCAGGGGCTCCAATAGGGAAAATATCCCAGTGAGGAAAGGAAACAAAGAAAAAGAAAATTTTTAAGAAGAGTGACAACCCCAAAATAAATATCTATGTAAACTATACACATTTTAACAAAACAAGACGAAGAGAAACGAGACAGAACAGCGTGCCCGAGTGTACCATCAAGCAAGATTACCACAAATACTATCCAGATTGAATGCAAAAAATATTAATAGACTTTTTCAGTATGCTATTTTTATGTGTAGCTGAAGGAGAAACAAATCGTATGTGTTTCTCAAATGTAATTTAGAAATCAAGACGCCTAAAATTTTAAAGTTTGTCTTTACTTAAAGAGCCATTGTCAATGCAAAGATGTGGATATTGAGGAGCCATTGTTCTTGATATACTGTCAATCATACTTTGAATTTTGTTAAGGTTCAACTTTATCCCCCATAATTTGCACTTGGCTGTAATTCTACTGTAGATAAACGTTTATTAAGGGATTCAGCAACCATGCGTATACATTCATGATCAGGAATTGATATAGTATCCTCTACACATGAATCAAGCTTGTTTGCTAGGCCAAACTACATCTCATGCATACATAGATTATGTAAAGCAATGGGGTTAGAACCCCACTCTGAGGAACACCAGCTATAACATTCCAATAATCACTATAGAACTCATCAACAATTATTCTTTGCAATGTATTCCTTATAAAATCAATAATAATAGTAAGAAAAGGTCAATCTACACCCATCTGTTCAAGTCTGAACAGATCAGATCACGGTCAAAGGCAGGACTAAATTCAAAGGCAACTATGCAAGACAACCCCCCCCCCATGTTTACACTATAGTCATATATACCTGGAGGGAAGAAAAAATCTGTTTGTATGTGTGTCTCCCAGTCCGCTCATTTCTTTCTTTCCTCACATATGAAGCAGATAAAATCCTGCAGCCAAAGTCTTGCTATTTATGTCTCTCGTTTCCTTTCCGTTCCTCCTTTCGCACACCTCTCGTATATATCTCCATTAACCCCTTCCTTCCTCAGCTAGTTGCATTCTTCTTGCTCTTTTCTTCCACTGGAGTGATATATAGCGTTCCGAGCTTCCTTTTACTACAGATATTTGTATGCTCTAAGCCCAACTCATTTCTGAGAATTCCTCTTCAAAGATCTACTTAAGGTAAAAGATAAAGGAAAGCAAGAAAGAGGTGGGATTTCTTATCTCGTATCCGAGAAGTGTTTGTTGTCCTTCTGTATCCTCCTTATTTGTTTCCTCTCACGAATGGCAGCGGGGTTTTTTTTTTTTTTGTGGATGTTCTTTCTTTTGCTTTTATCTTTTCTCTTTTCGAGTAGGCTGCTGGTGTTCATGCATATAGTTTAATACAATATTTTGTTTGCGGCGTAATTTGCTGTCATATATTAACTTCTCTTGATTTATGTGTAAAAGCATGCTAATTTATCATTCATTTACATATATCTAGAAACCACAAAATTGAATCTGTTACAAAGCTAATAGTTGATATTTACTTAAAATGCTCCTCTATAACACCATCAAAATGTATTTAATTTTATTTCAAAGTAAGTAAATAAGTACTGAAGAACTCTTGGGAGTTACAGTTTATCTACTTCATAAAATAGGACTTGTGTATGCCTGTTTAACCAATTAAACTGTTGACATTACATATTTATATATTTTCATACGGATGAACGCATATGCTTGTGAACTCATACGAAATGTAACTTTTGAGAGATATGCAAAATGTAATTTCCTAGAGCCCCTTGTCACAATAGGCCTATCGGTGACTTTTCTAGTGCTTAATTTCTTAATCTAAAATGAAGTTGAATAAAAATATTTGGCTGTAAGAGAGTAGGCGAAGGATTTTAAAATATGACGTGAAGTGATACTGTATATACTTTCATATTCAATAGTGATAAGGGGAAAATTGCTTTAGCTGTGAAAGTATGGCCTGAAATTTATGTGGGTAGGTGTTTACTTTGCGTAAAAATTCATAAGAAATTATGATGTCGAGAAATGTAGCTCATGCCAGAAGAAAAACCGGAAAGTAGACCCCAGGATCAAAACGAAAATTCAAATAACTTTGGTTATTTAAGAAAACCAAGATTATAGTCACTTTATACAAAGCAAATATAGTCTTGGTCATTATAAAATCGAAATTCATGTCAAGAAAGATTCATGTTCAACATCGTTAAGTTTTTTATATGGAAGGCGATATTCATATTTCTCCCTTGTCTTACTAAAATCCAGATGTATAAAATTTCTTTGGTGATTAGTGTCCTTTGATGTAGAAGAGAGTGGAAATACATATATGTACATATCTATGGATGTTGTTTTGATGAGAATGGATGCGTTAATAAAACGGGCTTACTTGGAGGATTGGACTGGCCAAGTTATGCAGACAATTTTATCGTAACTTCTGAGCCAAAGAAGTAATAATACGGAGACAAATTATGCTTGATATCAACATAAATGTTGGAAAAAGACAAATAATATGTTGTGAAGATTACAGAGCTCTTTATATATATATATATATATATATATATATATATATATATATATATATATATATATATATATATATATATATATATATATATATATATATATACATATATAAACACATACACAAACATATATATATATATATATATATATATATATATATATATATATATATTGGATCCTTTTCTCTGGTTACGGTTCTTTCCCTTTGCCTACACATACACAGAGTAGTCTGGCCTATTCTTTTCAGATTCTCCTCTATCCTCATACACCTGACAACACTGAGATTACCAAACTATTCTTCTTCACCCAAGGGATTAACTACTGCACTGCAATTGTTCAGTTGCTACTTTCCTCTTGGTAAGGGTAGGAGAGACTCTTTAGCTATGGTAAGCAGCTCTTCTAGGAGAAGGACACTCCAAAATCAAACCATTGTTCTCTATTCTTGGGTAGTGCCATAGCCTCTGTACCATGGTCTTCCACTGTCTTGGGTTAGAGTTCTCTTGCTTGAGGGTACACTTGGGAACACTATTCTATCTAATTTATTTTCTTCTTGTTTTGTTAATATATTTATAGTTTATACGGGAAATATTTATTTCAATGTTGTTACTGTTTTTAAAATATATATTTTTTCCTTGTTTCCTTTCCTTACTAGGCTATTTTCCCTTTTGGGGTCCCTGGGCTTAGAGCATCTTGCTTTTCCAACTAGGGTTGTAGCTTGGCAATTAATACTAATGATAATAAGAATATATATAAAACAACAACAGCAGCAAATGCTAGGACAGCGGTCTCAGGCATATCTGTGGTTTGGCCATTTTCCTCACCGCCTTGGCCATTGTGGACTGGTAATGTTGAGAGATTTTCGTCTGATTGCTGACGGAAAACCAACCTAGTATGGGGGACCATGACTATTAGTGTTTTGATAATCATGGCGATACTCAAACCCTTTCATCACGTTGAGGTATCCCCGCTCATAAAGGGATATATATATATATATATATATATATATATATATATATATATATATATATATATATATATATATATATATATATATATATATACACATACAAGTATACTCCAATACATAAACGAGTCACCTTTGCTCCGATGTGTATATTCATAATGTTATTTTTGTGACAAACTCAAACCAAAGCAGATGTCAAATGCACATTGAAAAAAAAGAACCCCGTGGCATACAAGCCATCAATAGCCATGACATAAATGTAAATTCCCTCGCTTCGACAGATACCAACCAAGGGTGCCATTCAACCAAGCATACTGTCACAATGAATCTGAAACTATCGCTTCAGGTGGAAGGTGTGTAAAGTTGTGGGAAGTCGCGTATAGCTAAAATTAGTCCGCAGATGACAGGGAAATATATTACGGGTCCCACTTTTTTATTCCTTTTTTTTTTCTTCTTTTTTAGCTCATTAGAAGGCTTGTCAATCCGTGTAGGTGTTGCCACTCCATCCAGTCTTTGATCTTTATTTTTCATACGCCGATGCCTAAGGATTTACGATAATGAATTGGACGTTACTATAATAACATGCGTTCTGGTTGGGGGGTTTAATTTGGTGAGAGAGAGAGAGAGAGAGAGAGAGAGAGAGAGAGAGAGAGAGAGAGAGAGAGAGAGAGAGAGAGAGAGAGAGAGAGAGAGAGAGAGTTTTCCTTCAGAGTTAGGCATTAATTAGGGGAAAAAGGCTTTGCTATAAAAGTAAAAATATCACAAAATATCTTGCTGGAAAATATTTAATTTATTTGATTATATTTCATAATAGATTATTTCACGCTGTCAATGAGCTTATATAAAAATAATGTTCATTGAAGGGAAAAAGGAAACCGTATTAGCAAGTTAAAGAAATATATGTCTTTTGAAGATCATCGTCGTTTATAAATAGAAAAGGATATATGTTTAGTCTTATTTCATGGGAAACTTATGACTTACATTTGTTGTTGATAGACGTGACTGTCAATATATTCCAGATTAAAAAAAAAAAAAAATTGTCCGTTCCCTCAGCTTTCAGCGATTAGAATATCCTTACTATGAATTTTCAATCCATTTCTGATATGTAGTATATGTGTGTGTATATATATATATATATATATATATATATATATATATATATATATATATATATATATATGAATATATATGAATATATATATATATATATAGATATGAATATATATGAATATATATATATATATATATATATATATATATATATATATATATATATATGCATCAGTTGCATATGTTTAGCAATTACACTTAGGGTGCCCACATGATATTCTTAATAGGATATTATAGATTATATTTGAATAATTGACGATAAGATTAGACACTTTGAATATTAATTTTGATACAAGAATTCTATTCACTGTTTTATACGCGTAGGCAACATGTATTTTTATTTATTAAAGAAATGTAAATACAAAGGTAGGGTGCCATTTTTATTAACTAGAAATTGTAATCCGTTATATTTGTGTATTTGTTATAAGGGTGAAACTACAATAGATGCATGATTTATTTTGGCCAAATCTTCAATCTTTACGTACCAATATCTGCAGTATAACAGTAAAAAGTACATCTCTAATGCAAAACCGTCTTTTCAAAGTACTTTCAAATATATGCAGTATATGGAGTATGATTCACTTTCCTGGTTGGAAGCCATTTTACATGGATGGTACCATTCATATCTTGGCGAAGAATTACTTTTTGAGGAGATCCAGTTTTTATCGTCATTGTTTGCAAAGCAATTCCACATCAGTATTTTTGTAAAATGTATTAAACAATATTAAGATCACGAAATAGCTTTTGAGGACGGTGTCTATCCTCTATTTTCAGTTCAACTAATTGTTTAATACCATTAAACTACCCAAACTGCAACAATAATGACAACATCCAAGTCTCTTTGGCGATTGACAGTTTGAGTACCTACAGCATGGGTTAATATATGCAACTGTGTTACCAGAATGTTTTGAGGAGAGACAACATCCACATCATATGCGGCTTCATAAGTGTCATCAATATTAAGAAAAAGGCAATGGTTAAAATCTTTAGGAAAGTGATTTGAAATTAAGTTATTTATAAATCTACCTTCCATAACAAAATTGTGTTACCTTCTAGAGATTGTATAGTATTTACTAGAGGCCGACATTGCTTTAACGCATCGCCTTGTGGGCAAAATTGGGGTATTTTCCTTAACACAGCGCCATATCCATCCCACAAGTCCTGTGCTCCTTGCCATATTGCGATACAGGTCCATTGCTCACCGACATTGCTTTGTCTATACTTTCATATATTCATTTATTTCCTTTTTATTATATACCTTCAACACCCGTATCATGTTATTCTTCTTTATTAGATGCTGACAAACACTCCCTAAAATAATTAATTACAATATAGTTCTCGGAATAGTAATAAAAGAGATTCTCGTTTCCCTTCCATTGTCACATTTCTGCTTTTACAATATAGCAAGTTTCAATACTACACATTTCGGATGTTGTTAAGCCACATATGAGTAGTAAGTGCATTTTTTTTTATATGTTGCTGACTTATTATCTGGCTAAACTTCTTGTCGTTTAAGTCTGGTAATCGCACATATTATAACATGAATGGCTAATGGGGATTCTTACGACACCCAACCTGGAATTGAACTACAGGATCTGGAAAAAAAATGAACATGTGTACCCATTTTTTAAATTCTGGGTGAGTCAGTGACATCTGAGGTTAGATAAAGAGTCACATTTAGGTACTTAGTTTTTTGTCTGTTACACCTAAACTAAATTAGATATGGGAATAGGGGCTCCACCATCCGATGTACTCTTATTGAGTCGCATTGAATGGTATACTTTTTAACACCAAAAGGTTAATTTAAAATGGCAATCATTAAAAACGACAATCTCAAAGGACTAAGTTTCAACGAGTTTAAATTTTTGTGCACGAGTTTGGTACCGGTAGCTCGTCTCATCTCTGTTAAGGCCGACAAAAAAATAATCTGTCATTGCACATTTAACGGGACCTAGCAAGTGCCACGTTCCACCAACAAATCCGCTACCGGACCAAAAGAATTCCTTGGTGGTGGCACGTCGAACGGTGGCACCCCCATCACGATCGGCCCAGTCATTTGGCCTCCAGATCCACAAATGCTCGAATTCACCCACATACTCGTACACATCTCGGGCTCAACTTTTCTTTCATCACAGTTTAAAGAAGAAATTTACGGATTCAAAGCATGCTATGGCATACTTTCATTTCCTCCAGTTTTGGATAACAGTTTCGACAAATCTTGTGATATATATGTGCTTGAATTTAAAAAGGAGCTTGGAATAATTTCAATTTATATGGTGATTGGTATTATAACCATGATTCACTTTCCCGTAGTCTGTCATGTTACAATATCATCAAGGTATTTCATAAACCCTTACGATCATAGTGTTGTTTTGGAAATTATTATTATAGATCTGGATGTTTCTGATAGTATTTTTGGAGCTAAATAATGTTCACAAGCTATTTTCATTTATAACTTTCATAACTTTATCCAGACTGAGAGTGAAGATCTATCAAAAAATCATAAACGTGGTTGTCCACTGAGTTTCAACAATAGTTGCAACATAGAATTCACCTGCCTGAATAATTAATCCCTTCGGTGGAATCTCTCTCTGTTGCACATCTTTTACACGAATGGGATATTACTGAGTGTTTTAAAAAGTTATGTAGTATACATGGAAACATTTTTAGTTTGGATGTAATTTGCGCTCCTCGCAAATGTAACAGTTGAATATGTTTTAGACCAGCTTAGAAAACAAATTGAATACATCAGTACTTGTTTGAACACCTGCTGAATAATTAATTGACATAGAAAATGTATGGGTTTCTTCCTTCTGTTTATTCTTTTGAGAAAGATGTTAGACAGAATTTAGAATAAACGCGATGTCCTCGCTATCCCCTATTCAATAAAATGTATGTCTGGTGTTTGCCAAGAGTGATATCCTTCAAAACTGTTATTTTACTGTAAAGACTATAATGTATATAAGATTTGTTGATGACATTTCTAGTTTTTTGCCATCAATTGATTTTACAGCTGAGTATAATAAACTAGGTAACAAATTGCCATTCTTGGATGAGATGATATACAGAGCCCCTTGTTTTAAATCTTGAAAGAGATAACAGATTTTTCGTAAGCATACTAATGTTGAAACTTATATTAATTTCTGTTCTTGGCATAGTAATGAAATCTAAACAAATAATCAGGCAAGTTTTATTTTGAATAACTTAGTTGATCTGTGACCCTAACTTGATTCATTTTAATTTTCTTCATATGAAATCTTCTAAAATATAAGTTATCAGCAGAATTCTAATTAAATCATTTAGTAAGGGTAGTAAGATCAATTGTACTAAGACATTTAGTGAACCTAAAATGTTTCTCAAATAGTTCGCATAAAGCACCAAGAACAC
>NC_090725.1:281891634-281896634 GCF_036898095.1 Palaemon carinicauda
AAATTCATTGTATTAGGGTGAGTGTTGGCATTGTGTAAAGTTTTTGTAACTGGGCCCTGTAGGAAGGTTAGGTAATTGTGTTGTGATCTGGTTATCTATTTCTCATTAAGTGTCAAACTCGAATATTGTCTTATTCAGATTTAATTTCCAGCTTTTGTATGATTTTAATTGCAGTGTTTCTTTTGTCTTATTCTAAGGTTTATTCATATTTAACATTTTAAGTCAAGTTATATAATTTTCTGATCGTAACATTTTTGTCTTAATATAAGCTTTGTTCATTCTTAATATTTCAAGTGATTTATTTGGTTATTTATGTAAAGTCTTTTCAAAGTGTTATAATTTATATAGAATATATTTATTTTTGTAAAGACTGTATTATTCCGATCACCATTGTTTATAATAATTTTCGCTCGTATCCTGTTGAGAATCACAGTAAGTTTTACATAATTCTTAAGAGTAATTACCCAGTTTAGTTTTGAGTGTCCTTAAGAGACCTCTGGATATTCAATGCTTTGTATATTGCTGTCTGGGAGTTATTTAACTGTCTCAGAATTCGTGTATTAATATTTTAATGTAAAAGCAAACAAGTGAGTTTGGAATTTGAGAGGTTGAATAACTTGCCAGTCATAATATATATATATATATATATATATATATATATATATATATATATATATGTATATATTTATATGTTTGGTTCCCTGTCACGAGCTATAGTGTAATATATTTTTATTGCCCAAACCTGGGATCCATAATCGAATGATATATATATATATATATATATATATATATATATATATATATATATATATATACACACATACATACATACATACATACATACATATATATACTGTATGTATATATATATATATATATATATATATATATATATATATATACACGCACACACATATATATATGTATATATATATATATATATATATATATATATATATATATATATATATATATATATATATATATTTGTTTGTTTGTTTGCATAATTGAGAGCTGATGTAGGATAATATGATATTGTTTTTTTCGTATGTATTCACATGTATGAAATGTAAATATCAGTTGCGGTACAGCTAACAATTTTGTTCAGGCTGATTTCCAACACTAAAAAAAAATAGATAAAAATTAATCTTCATTAATTATTGACGGGAAGGTCTTGTGAATTTTCTATTTTCACCAGAACATTCTGAAATAAATGTTTTAGATTCCCAGATTGATTCAAATATCGAGAAATTGGTTATAGAATTAATCAAGAAGGTAAAATATATAGTCATGAATTATGCTAAATTAAATGCTTTCCATAGCATGGGTTATGCTATTAGCGAAAGGTTAAATAAGATTAGATTTATCTAATTAATTCTAATAAATGTTCTGATATCTAGTTAACAGAAATTTTCAATAAGCAATTATAAATCAAATTCCGATGTTGTTTACCACATATCTCATAATTCTCATCTCCTTGACCAAAGTATCGTAAACCTAAGTATTTATATGAAGACATAATAGTCGGTTCCTGGTATTTTCGAGGCTGTCTTCTCTCCTCTACTGAACTTCACGAAAATCTCTCAGATACTTTCCGGCCATCAATTTTCATAAACATGATCGCCTGTTTGAAAATGTATCGCCCCTTTTCACCTCCTCATTATTCATAATTTAGATCGATGGTGGAATTGGGCCCAATGAGGTTTTACAGACTCGTGTATAAAAAAAAAAAAAGGGGGGGGGAAGGAAGCTGAACGATGGTTATTTTGAAATATGAGTTTTTATTCTCATATTACCGATAGTTACAGATTTCTGCATAATATGTGGATTTGCTAAAAGCTATTTTGGATACTTAAGAATTAGTGAGTGAATTCTTCGAAATTTTTGCTACTAGAGTTTATGGAAATGAACAAATCTATCAGCTAAAGCTTATAAAAAGACGATCGAGATTTATATAGCATCATCAGCTTAGAGAATGCAAGACAAAATTAGGCCTATAAATCTGATGAATAATAATTTTCAAAATAGAATTGTAAATATCAATAAGTAATGTAAATCTACTGAAGCTGCAGCAATATTGTATCATGAGAAAGTAACGAGTGTATAAAGGAAGCATTCAGGCAGAAAGAACAAAATTTACACGGTTAGAAAAAGAAAAATTGCACGATATGATTGTATAACAAAGAAAGAAGATGAGAGATGATGGAAATTATATGTAGAATTGCTTATTATATGTTCAATGTACATAAAATAGATAGATAATGGAATAAATGATTAATTCTTCATATAAGGCAATAAAAAGTTAAGGAATGAGATAGGCAAATACATAAATAACAATCTCATATGAACCTAATTGAGACTGTGTTTTAGAGAGAGAGCAACTATACATAGCAGAAGCCCTATATATCACTCTCCACACTTCTAGGTCACTACAAACCTTCCATATCAAGGTTACTGGAATATTACTGTTGTTTTTACTAAGAAATATGCAAAGCTGTCAGTGTGACTTCAATATGGGACTGTGAATATACATCAAACCAATTATAATTTTCTTTATCTGAGGCCTTTAACAATTGCCACCCTATCTTAACTATGGCCTTCCCTTCTTCCTTCCTCTATCCCCTTCATATCCGTGACCCTTCGACTCAGGTGATCATATCTCCGCTTGACATACCCTAATCACCCAAATATTCTATATTTTCAAAAAGTATAAATTTCATAAGTGGTCCCAAAAATTTGAACATTCAAATATTTTATTTCATAGTAAAATTTCAATGTTCATCCTTGAATGCAGTTACTATGAATCATAAAAATATTAGAGACAGGATTTGGAGACATGTCTTGATCATATAGGAGAGACAAAATATATAAGATATTTCCTATCTCAAGTAAATATCTGTTAATTGACATGATGTAAACGGGTCCAATATTGAAGCTTGTAAGGAATCAAAGTAACTTGAAAAGGCTTGATAGACTTGTTTAGAACCAAGATTCATATGTTAATTAAGGGGAAGCTTTTAGAACAGAAAACTTTTGAAACATCTGAAAGTTAATTCAGCAATTAATTAAATTTTTTTATATCATATCAGTGTTGCCTTTTTTACTCTCACTCTCTCTCTCTCTCTCTCTCTCTCTCTCTCTCTCTCTCTCTCTCTCTCTCCTCTCTCCTCTCTCTCTCTCTCTCTCAGAACTTAAGCAAGACTCTCCAACACAGCACAAACTTTTTTTGGCGGTGGGTTGTATGTCTTTGTTTCAACTTTCACAAAGAATATCAAAGAAAGACGTTGGATCTTCAAATACTTTACTTTTCATATCGAAGCGCAAGAAATTCAATATTTGTACTGTAAATGCGTGTATACATACATATAAATACATACATGCATGCATACACCAATAACTTACACATATATATATATATATATATATATATATATATATATATATATATATATATATATATATATATATATATATATATATATAAAACCATATATATT
Source organism: Palaemon carinicauda (assembly GCF_036898095.1). NCBI lineage: Eukaryota > Metazoa > Arthropoda > Malacostraca > Decapoda > Palaemonidae > Palaemon > Palaemon carinicauda. Next base: position 281,895,132 of record NC_090725.1, read on the forward strand.
GTATATAGTATTATATTGTATGGAGAGAGAGAGAGAGAGAGAGAGAGAGAGAGAGAGAGAGAGAGAGAGAGAGAGGAGAGAGAGAGAGACAGAGAGAGACAGAGAGAGAAAGTTCATCAAACAAAACAACGACTCTGGAAGAATGATGTGCGTGGTAGCGCAAAACTTTGGTTCCTTATTCTGACGTAAAACTGAAACTAGAACAGTTGAATCTCATTTATCATTCATCACTCAGAATTCAAAATTATGCAAATTGTATTATACAGTGAGCAATCATAACTTCGTAACAAAGTTGCATGTGTTAATCGCATTATGGGGAAACAAAACGGAAAATAATACTTCACAAGTTCTTCCACTGTCGCATAGTATAAACATTCATCAGCATAGTCTGTATATTTTTTGGGATACGAAAAAAAAAAAGACTAACCGCATTAAAATCATTTTCCGAGTCTGAATCTTTAATGTTGCTGACACAATGGTATACAAAATGTACCATCTCTTTAGCATAGGATCCCTTCTATGTAAATATATTTAGGGGTAGATGCATATATAAGAGAAACGAATGGAAGTTAATTGGTCAAACAGAGAATTAAAAAAATAATAATAATAACCAAAGACTCTTCTTCCATCAATGCCTACTGAGAATTATTTTAAAAAGATGAGGTTCTTTGGTTTACAAAAGGAAATCAATGTATTGAATTTCTTGTATTAGTGTCAGGATTAGACTTTTAATGAAATAAATTTTACAGTGTAGCTAAAAACTGAACTAGTTGCAGACTTTGACGATAGTAATAGAACTAGCTGATTTCAATAGATTTGTATTTAGGATTAATTATCCACCCTAATGGAAGTGAGAGAGAGAGAGAGAGAGAGAGAGAGAGAGAGAGAGAGAGAGAGAGAGAGAGAGAGAGAGAGAGAGATCGCTTAGAAGTTTAAATCCTGTTGAATAAATTGACCCTGAAATGGTGTGCCCTTTTCTTTGAAGAAAAACACACACACATTTGTATGTATATATACATATACACACACACATATATATGTATATATACATATACACACACACACACACACATATATATATATATATATATATATATATATATATAGTTTAAATATATATGCATATATATATGTGTGTGTGTGTGTTTGTGTGTGTATGTTTGTATGCGTTTCAATATACATATATGCATCAATTTATGCATTTATTTAACTTTTACTTACTACTGAAACTATAATATACAATATCTGGAAGAACTTATTCGACTTGCAGAACATATTGAAGCATATTTTTCATCATGCATTCCTATTGCTTATGTTATTCAATCGTAATGAATTTTTCAGAGCAATGATCATCTTGATTGATTTAAAATAAATTTTCCTTTTTTTGAAAAATAACTTTACTTAACTTTACTTATGCTTTGAAGGAATACAATCCTTAGATTGTTAGATTTATGAAAAAATTATGATAAAATACTCGGTTATTAATATTAAATTATTTCCTTC
>NC_090725.1:281901634-281904134 GCF_036898095.1 Palaemon carinicauda
GGTGTGAACATCTTCAACTAGTAGATAAACTATAGTTCAATTGTGTGGAGTTAGTTTAGTACCTACTTCAGCTTACCTTCAAAATACCTCACTTTCTACTCCTAGTACAATAAAGATTCCATTTTTGTGTTTCATGAAGGGATTAATGACTTCCTTCTCAATTACGGTGAAGACAATTGGTCTTGCATTGGTTCCCTGATGGGCAATGATCTTTCTTGGCCTGTGGAAGGAAAAGCTGATAGTGTTCCTCCTGTATTGTTTGCTGGTGTCCCTGCATACTGGCCCTCCTTCAACAGCCTCAGTTGAAGAATACAAGGGTGATCCTTCACCTACCTCCCACCATGATCGGTTGAGGCTGGGAAACCACATGAAAGAAAAAATATTGTTGATCCCACAAGAAAAGAGGTATCTGGGTACTTCATGAATAACATGCGTCATAATAAAACCTTCCTATGCTCAATCTTCAAGATTGGTCTCTGCATACGTCTTTAACAGCTTCAGGATATACCACTCCCAGGTCCACTACGCCGTTGATCGGTAACATTTGCAGGACAGCTAAAGTCTTGCAGTGTTCTTCCCCATTACAAGAAATGATAGATCCTTGAAACCAAAGGGACAGATATAACCTCTGTGACACTGGCACTTTTCATTGTGCATTGTCTGTTAAATACATTTGTACACTTATATATATATATATATATATATATATATATATATATATATATATATATATATATATATATATATATATATATATATCTTCATGCATGGGTGTGTGTAGGCATGCGTGTACGTTTTGTATCCCTACACGTTTTACTGTAGTTAATGAAACGATTCTATTAATTTTATGTTTTCATAGGTTTTAGGATTATTCTTGTCGAAGGCGGAGTATGTAAACATTTATCTATCTCTAGGATGAGCTAAACATTAAATCTGCAAAATGACACGTAAAGTCACTGCATCCACTCTAATTAGATAATTCGTATACATAATCTTACATCCAGTTTCGAGAAAAAGAGAAATCCTTTGCTTTATAACTGTTATTACTTATGACTACATAATATTTACAAAACATATAAAACTATACATAGTTCGAAAGATGTTTTTTTTTTTCATATAAAAGTAGAGTAATCTTTTTACATTTGTTTCAGAATTCCGTCTCACTTTAGATACCATATTTTTATCATTTTCTACCTTTTCTCGATGTACAAGAAACAACAACTTCAACAGTACAACATAAGATTAAAAGAAAGATTGATTGATGGATTTGAAGTTCTCTGCCATCCTGACATCGAAGGTCATTGACGCTGATATCGTTTATTATCAATAAAAATTCAAAGAATATTCAATTAAAATCAGAAAATTAATATGATATGAAAGTTAAATAGCATTGAAAGACCTGCTTCCGATAAAGATTTAAAAATGCCACTGAAAGTAAGTGTTATAAAAGTTAAATAGCATTAAGAAGACCTGCTTCCGATAAAGATTTAAAAATGCCACTGAAAGTAAGTGTTATAAAAGTTAAATAGCATTGAAAGACCTGCTTCCGATAAAGATTTAAAAATTCCACTGAAAGTAAGTGTTATAAAAGTTAAATAGCATTAAGAAGACCTGCTTCTGATATAAATTTAGAATGCCAGTAGCAGTGTACGACACATCATGTCCAAGGATATTGGCAAGGATGAACCTGCCATCTTCACCACGAGCCTCAAACATATATCTATTTCTTTCAGTGCTATAATTGGGGCATTCTTCCCTTCATCGTGAATTTTGTATCATATAATATTATATAAATATACTTTATATCTAGAGGTATATCAGATTATTTACGTTGTAAAGTCTTCATATTATAAATTTAAATTCAACTTGAGCAGTTATCATTTCCAAAGGTCGGTTGAAGAAAGTCTTTAATAATAGAAAATAAGAGTGCTTTTGATAATTCATAATTGGCTTAATAGGAGAGAGAGAGAGAGAGAGAGGAGAAATATATATATATATATATATATATATAGAGAGAGAGAGAGAGAGAGAGAGAGAGAGAGAGAGAGAGGAGAGAGAGAGAGAGAGAGAGAGAGAGAGAGAGAGAGTTTATGATGGGAAAACTGCAAACATTTATTACTGTGTCAATACATATAAAATTATTTGACTAATCCAACATTTCCACCTGCGGAGGGAGGAGGCTTGTGAAATTATTTGTATAACACACATAAGGATGGCCTACTATGTATGTAAAGTTACATCTAATCCTCTACATATGCATATGTATAAATCTGCATATATATATATATATATATATATATATATATATATATATATATATATATATATATATATATATATATATATATATATATATATATATAATTCAGAGAACTGTGGTATGTGCAGTAGATCTCTCTCTCTCTCTCTCTCTCTCTCTCTCTCTCTCTCTCTCTCTCTCTCTCTCTCTCTCTGCAGGATACGTAAAAGTTCAGAACATTCTTCATGATAGTCAATTATC
>NC_090725.1:281914134-281924134 GCF_036898095.1 Palaemon carinicauda
TATGCTAGTAATGGATTCCAGAGCGTTTTCTAGACAATGTACAGAATTTGGTTGGTTTTTGGAATTTTCTGGAATACTTTTTTATTTATTTATTTATTTATTTATTTATTTATTTATTCATTTATTTTTTTTTGTGATTGTTATTCTGTTTCATTTTATAACTAACCGTTAATGGAAGTAGACATACATACTTCGGAACGAGAGGAGAAGGGCAGTTTTCCCTTTGGTGTATTAATCCACTGCCACGTTACTACTGGTATGTATGCCTGCTTGTGTGACTTCTCCCGAGTCTTTAATCCATGGCACGTCTTGAATTTACAAGGAACCATGACCTTTCCATTTGAAGTTTCCTTTGGTCATCCGTTGATCCTTTTAATATGGTGAATTAATGTATTAACACAATTTACACCACATTCGTATGATAAAATAGAGAAATCCTTATAAATGGCAAAGGGCGAGATGTGTAATAGAATTTATGCATTGATTGAGGGAGAGAAATCTGTAAAAACTGTTGGATAGTAATAGGTGGTTTTGAAGAGGTACTGGGGCATGTATCTCAAAAAGAAAAACATAATGAACATGCTATACAAAATTGACCACTTACTGTGATTCATGTAGAGCAGAGGAAACGCATTGCTATTTGAAACTCTTTCTTATTTAGAATATATGTGGCTAAGATTAATTTGATGCTTATCCTCTAGAATCTTTGTTGGGAGAAATACAAGTATATATATATATATATATATATATATATATATATATATATATATATATATATATATATATATATATATATATATATGTATACATATACACACATACACTCACACACACACATTGATCAACCTGCCCTTTATGGATGCTTACTTAGAGGAACATTCCTGTCTGATAATTTCTAGAATATTAAATAAAACGGAATCTACCATTCCGTTTGTAGCTTATCTATTTATATATTAGTAAAATCTTTGTCCTTGAAAGCGGTGGTTAAGATGTCAAAATCATATTTTTCGGTTATTTAAAAGCTGAGATAATGACGAAAACCTATTGCGACAGCCGTTTTGTAAAATCCAAGATGGTGGCCATGTGAATATCAGGGCAAATAGAAACATGTTTTTTTTCCTATTGCTTTTACCATCAAATTTCAAAAAATTGTAGTTTTGATACTTTAAAGAAAAGGGTAAAACTAAATAGTGAACCTGAATAATAGTAGGAATAATTTTTAGATGCTGCACTGCCCAAGATGAAAGTTATTGACATAGTTCTTGAATTATTCAAATAGACAACGAATAGATAATAAAAGAATGGTAGGTTTCATCATGCAGATTTTATTTAGTTTGGATTAATAATTTTTTAAATTTATCCTTCATTATTTGGTAATCTCCCTCGCCTTGTAATGATTTTTATTAATTGATAATTTGTTTTAGTTGGATTATTTATGGCAATAAAACTAATAATAGGTGTGCAACTGGATTCTTATAATAAAGTATGTGCAGATTAGCAAAATAAAATTCACAATGTATCACGAAGTCGTTTCTGATGTTGGTAAAAAAATCTCAAGGAAGGGGAAGAGGGTGACAATGTAGAGTGAGATTGGTACAATTATAATTACGATGATAGCCATGGTTAACATGCTAATATGGCCATGTATATTTGGCAGTTGTTTTAAAGAAAAACTATAATTAGAATTATGTAAAATTTCTAACAAATTATTGTCATACCAACTGCATCAGTATTATTTGACTACTAATGTATTCATGATATATTTTTTTATAATTATAAACCCCAAAAACAGACTATCAGATTATTAAGCTCTAGAAACATAATGAAATTAATCTTAGATAACATCCCAGAATGAATTTCCATTAGAAAGATATTACTAAAACTGGGTTGAGCTTAGTTGAAAATCCTGACCCCTTGCCAGAAAATCAGGTTTTTGACGGATTTCGTTGACGTGGGGTGAAGGTGCACACTTCGTTCCCAGTTGGTTTTCTTGTCTTGTATCCAAGTCGAGAGAGAGAGAGAGAGAGAGAGAGAGAGAGAGAGAGAGAGAGAGAGAGAGAGAGAGAGAGAGAGAGAGAGAGAGAGAGAGAGCGCCGACTTTCCCTTCAAGTCGAGAAAAAGAGTGAGAGAATCTTCATTCACCTAAGTCAGGAGAGAGAGAGAGAGAGAGAGAGAGAGAGAGAGAGAGAGAGAGAGAGAGAGAGAGAGAGAGAGAGAGAGAGTCATTTCAGAGTTTTTCCAGCTTCCGCCATCACTTTTAATTATGATGGCTCACTTCTTCTCCCGACACCCAGTCCCTCCCCTTTTTCTTTTTACCCTGTTTTTATTCTTTGTTACATATAATTTTAGAGGAACGAATCTTCTACTCTCTTTCATTTTCCAGCTTTGCCTCAATTTCGTGCATTTCTATGTGGTTTTATTGTTTTTAGATTTGTTAATCTGCATAATATTGCTATCGTTTGATAATTGATTTGAGAATTTCTTTCGTCTTTGAAGGTTTATGCGTCTTTTCTACATTCAATTGGGTGTTTTTACATTATATAAAGACCTGTAGCATTGTAATGTCGTTATCTACATTCCTGTAATAAATCATCCTTATTTTGATTTTTTATTATGTGTAAAAAACAAGATGGAGCATATAAACCGTTTCAATGCTAAAATTGTGAGTAAATAGACCGAAGAGATTAGTTATATAAAGAAAATTAATGCTTGAATATAGTTTTTCTTTTGAAAACATCATTCATTGTACGAGATTTCCTACAACCACAAAAACTACAGACTTTACTTCTCCATTACGTAGACTTGAACGAAATGGCCAATAAAGGATTACCCCTCCCCCCCCCCCCCCCCCGACTTCCATTACAGCGCCAACAGCTCATGAAATGTACATTTCCTTCTCAAAAACTGTCAATAATGGCCTGGGAAGGATATATGTAAGTGTTCTCCATCAGCTGAGTATTCGCATAATGGACTTTTTCCAACAAATTCCTCTTGTAATATTACCACTAATGATTACTGGTGACCCGATCTGAAACTCGATTTTACCCAATTTGATTCAAATTCTTATTCCTGCTTGCATGTCATATATATATATATATATATATATATATATATATTATATATATATATATATATATATGTGTGTGTGTGTATATATATATATATATATATATATATATATATATATATATATAAATATAAATATATATGTATATATATATGTGTGTGTGTATATATATATATATATATATATATATATATATATATATATATATATGTAAATAATGTGTGTCTGTAAAGGTAATTATACACACAAACCCCCACACGCATATATATATATATATATATATATATATATAATATATATATATATATATATATATATATATATATATATATATAGTCTTAATCTCTGGCACCTACGGAATGTCTGTTTCCTGTGCTATCTCTGAGATAACGAACCAACATCCATTTGCTTGGCATTAGCCCCTTTTCTCTTGGTCTACCACGTCCTCTTCTGCCCGGCGGTTTCCATTCACGTACATCGTAGACTAACTGCAAACTTTCTTCCATTCTTAATATATGCCTCACCCATATCCATCTGGATAATCTAACTATATCTTTCACATTGTTGTTGTTGCTGAAGCAGCCATTTGATTCTCCAAATCCTTCTCATTGCTTTATACTCAATGCATGGCAAGGAATTTGGCATCATCTGTTACAGTGCTGTACCACGACCGGTGCCCATAACTTAATATCGATCTTACTAGTGAAATGTATATTTTGATTTGGCGGTGATCTGATATTAGATTTAACATCCAACTGTTTTTAATATCCCTATTCTCTCCTTGAATTCTGTAACTAGTGATCCATTGCTGGCAATGATGGTTCCCTAATATTTGAAACATTTTATCATGGGTAAAATTACTTCTTTGATAAAGCACTTCATCTGAAAACCACTCTAAATCTGCATGACCTCAGTCTTTCTCCGTTTGACCAACAATCCAACCTTTCTCCACTCCAGTACTAACCTATCAATCATTTCCTGGATTTTATTCATTGTAGGTGCAATTAGAACTATATCGTTTGCGTATTCAGTATCACATTATCTCTGGTCCTCTACAATTGAGTGGCATTATTCAATCCTTGCATTTCCTTGTTCATTAACATAATCAGCACTATAATAAACAGTAGAGGGGACAGTACTCAACCTTGTAGTACTCCAATCTTGATTTTAAGACTACCATCAACCATTACCCTACAACAAGTTCCACGATGCATATCCATTATGATTTTTACAATCATTTCGATTGTCCCATTGTGCTTCAGAATCCCTTTTAACAGCCTACGTGAATGAATGAATGAATGTTTTGAAGTTCTCTGGCAAATCATTCATTCATTTATATGATTGAATAATTCACTGAATCTCAACAGCCTCCAACATTTCAGGTGTAATACCATTCATCCCTGGTGACTTTTAGTTTTCCATTTGTCTGACCTCTTCCAGTCTAGTGTCTCTTACATCTTTAGGAAGATCATGTTTGGTCTCTAGGATGTCTTCCTCATTTGATGGGGTGACCACTTTGATGTGTCTTTTCTTTTTTTTTTCTTTTTCATCTAGGTCTAGTTTTAGATTATTTAGTTTGAAGATTCGAATTCTAAATCCAAAACCAGTGACCTTGTCAATGGTATTTGTTATATTCCTTTTTGGTCATTTTCCTTCTACGGTTGTTACGTCCGATGTGGTAGTGTTCCTGACTGGTGAACGCCAGGGTGTGGTTCGAGTCCCATTAAAATTCTTTAGTTTCTTTGGTCGCTGCAGCCTTACCATCCTTGTGAACTAAGGATTGGGGTTTGGGGGAGCCTATGGGTCTATCTGCTGAGTCATCAGCAGCGATTGCTTGGCCCTCCTTGGTCCTAGCTTGGGTGAAAAGTGGGTTGGGTGCTTATGATATGCATTGTCCCTTGCCTCTGCCTATCATGAACGGCTATAAACCTTTAAATTGTTTGATCCGCTTTCATCATGCTTCACTCTCTCCAGTTGACCATATCATCCCATTTTACGAAGTTTTCTTCGCATTTGAATGAACCATCTCCCTCTTCTTAATTGTTGTTTAACAATAAAATCACACATTTCAAAAACTTATGCTATTTTGGGTTTATTCACTTTGAAATCTCACACTTAACTACAAGGATGTAGTTTGCTTAACAATCACTAGATTTTCTAACTTTTCGTACATTTATTCCTCTTTAATCGAGAATAAACTTCGGGGGAAAAATATTCCTCTTAATATTAGTTCACTGAATTTGTAATTAATTTATTTTTCAATTTCATAATCATCTCTCACTTTATCCTAATAAGGCCTATGTGACTTACATTACTTGTATTACTCTTTTCCCAACTGTAATTCATTGTACCAAACTTTTTGTTTTGTATTTTCCTCAACAACTTAATTAGGATAGGATTATACACCAACCTCTCAATATATAAACCTTTAAATTCTATCACCAATTGCTTTATCATTTCCATCCATTACTAGCTATACCTTCATGCTTTCTTTACTATTAATGTGACAGCTTTGCACCCATATTTGCCCTTTCTTGAAAATAAAGAGATGGCAACATTCGCCTCAAAGTCACTTGAGGTCCATTTCAAACTATGTATTATCCCAACCCAGTTAAACACCATGCGGAGATGCAGAAAGCTGATCTGGCCGCTGTTTTGCTACAGGACAGCTGTATGGTACTACCAAGCTTATGCCCAGAATCCAGATGGATGCAGTGGCCAGTAGATCATTCCGTCTAATACATATCTTTACATCTTGCTTATAGACGGGGTTTACACGTTCGAATGGTTCGTCGAACCCGGTTGTCGAACCTGTTTGTCAAACGGTTCGAAGAGGTGGAGTCAGCCGCAAATACATATGGTTTGTGGACAATGAAGCCCCGCCTACAAAAGTCAGGTGAAAACAGACTTTTTACGAACTGTTCTACGAACATGTTTGACAACCAAATACCCCGTCGTTCACACGTTCGAACATCCCTTCAAACACTTGTCTGTCGAACCGCCGAACCGTTAGACCGTGTAAACCCGCCTAACGAATATAGGCACCGAGTGACGTGATGAACTACACTCCAGTTGAGGCCCATTCTTCAACTGCTAAGCAGGTGAAATGGGGTTCCCGAATGTCGGATTTTTTGGCTATGAAGCCTATCATTTACCAACCGTAGCAATTTCTCGAAATGTGCCGGAGACATTCGGAAGTAATTGAAAAAAAATTTACCATCTAGTTTTAGATCCTCAAATAATGTGGTTAATGCACCAGATGTCTCTTCCTGAGCATTCAAATGGTGCACCCAATGTATTCGACATTGTCTCCTTTTTCCTCCTTAAATATAGTAAATAAAGGCACTATTCTCTCTCTCTCTCTCTCTCTCTCTCTCTCTCTCTCTCTCTCTCTCTCTCTCTCTCTCTCTCTCTCTCTCTCTCTCTCTCTCATCCATTTTGGTTAACCGCACAGCCCACCATAACCTCATTGTAAACAAATCTCCCGCCACAAAATGAGCAGTAAACAAGTAGTGAATGTTTTTAATTCTGCATACCACAGCTGTGTACTGCAACATTTAAATGAAACAAAGCACCTTTTTTTTGTGTGTGTGTGTGTGGTGCAGCGAGCGCATTTATCTGCAGCAATAGTGTGTAAGGTACACAGCCATTTATCATAATGACTTAAATTTCACCTAAATTACTTCGGAACTATAAAATCTATTATAGTCTTTCTAAACCATTAATGCCAATATGTTTTACACTTCACCTTTAAACTTGCTTGATATAGGTAATCACTGCAAGCAAAAACCAAACAAAAAGTTGATTTATTCTCTGATCGGATGAAATAATAAGCTAAATACACCCATTTAACGCATACAATCCTTTATGCTTTGCATTAATTAAATATATCCATCATTAAAGGAAACAGGATAACACACACGACATCCAATGAGGTACTTTCCAATTTTTTTTTTTTTTTTTTTTTTTTTTTTTTTTTTTTTTTTTTTTTTTTTGTCTCAAAGATAATCTTCGCTGCCATGAAAATTCTATGAGATACCACCTTCAAATCACTGCAGTGAGCATTTTGTACGACTATGACGTCTCTTACTTTTAGGTCGTATTTTCCTCCCTCAGTTGTTGTACATACTAGAGGATTTCATGGATATACGATAATATAATATAATTTACAAAATGAAAATAGCTTGAATAAGCCATCATGTTTTATATCAGTAAGAAAACGTTTTGGATGAATTTTCGTTTACTTTATAGTTATTTTTTATTCATTTTCACTGCCTGCCTTATATCAACAGATGGCCTCAGCTAAACAAACGAATTTTATTAGGAGCTATTAAGGTTGTCTCTTATTCGAAGATCATAGTAAACTATTGAAAATTGATTACCAGATAGAAAAACTAAACATAATCTTCAATAATATTAATAAACCTAAAGTTTAGAGTTGATCATAAATTCTTAATTCATTTTACTTTTTCAGTCACACTATTTATAAAGCCCAATATATCGGTTACTCCTTCTTTACCACCTTTGAATCTCTCTCTCTCTCTCTCTCTCTCTCTCTCTCTCTCTCTCTCTCTCTCTCTCTCTCTCTCTCTCTCTCTATAAATATTCTTATGTTAATTATTCTATATCAATCATTAGGCTCGTCGTATTTTTAACTAAGTTGTAGCTTGGCACATGAAATAAAAATAATGATTATATATATTATTAACCAACTTTAACATATTTTTGGCTTACTCTTTTCCTTATTTCCTTAAACAGATTTTTCCTCACTCCCGCTTAACGCAGTCTGGTTCCCGAAAGTCATGTAGCAGTTACATCTATTCCAGGAAGGCTGTTCCAGCGAATCTGCTTTTTCGACCAAGTATTTCCCTCCAATTTCTTGATTTGATTCCCCTCTCTTCCGGTCCCTTCCCTTCTTCCTCCGCTATGTTCCGCAGACCAGGAAAAACACTCACATAAAATCCTTTATCAAAACCTCAGCAATTTTCAACCCCTCTTCACTAAAAAGAAATTATCACCTGGAATGTAAGCTATAAATCTCACCAATAAACATTTCCGTCCGATTTCCTTCCAGGGGAAGGAAAAATGTCGCTTCCTCTGTTACTTTTCTCTTTTTCTTTTCGCGTAGCAACAGCCAACTATAATCCTCTTTGCTTGTATGCATGTTTTCCCTCTCTTTTTTCCTTACAATTACTTCATTATCTTTTTGTCTTCATACGTAACCCAACCTTCCACACACACATACTATTTTCTCTTTGGACATATTTATGAAGTAAAAAATGTATGCAGTAATGTTCCTCATATTACAGGATAACTCAGGAACAGAACATAATATGTCTAAACTATAAAGCTTGAAGATTTGAGATTTTTCCTTATGTTGCATCTTTGCAGTAAATATGGTTTTGTATATATCTAGTCTTTTTTATTGCTTCCTAATTTGAATATTATTGTAATTATTGTAGCCATTTATCAAATAATTTTTATTGGAAACGTTCAAAATTTATTAATGATTGCTATCTTTTATATTTAAAGTAATTGTTCCAGTGTTGTTTACCGCCATAATCTCATGTATACCATAATCATATGAATTGGATATGCGTGCTTGTGGTTTTAAATATTGGCCTGCCATAAACCTGAACCTACTTGAAATGAAGAAAGATTTTGCCCAGGGTTTAATATTGGCCTTATAGCTACCTGCGGTTTCATATAGTCTAACATTCCTGACGCTGTCTCTTGTTATTATTCCGAACGTCTCATGGAGTTAAATTTGAATATTATATCCAGCCACTTCCGGAAAAATATGGGTACAAGCGGGCTTCCATTTCCTTGATTGAGGAATATCCCTGTGATGATAATTTTCTTATATAACATGGTGTGCGTGGGTCCTTTCAGAATTTATAGGATGAGTTCATCTTTCCCTATTGTGATGATTTTCATAATTTTTAAAAAGTATTTTCTATTCTAGAAAGTTAACCCTTCAATGGCTTAGGAAATCTTATAAGTACCTATGATTATCATGAAAGTAGTTTATAGTAAAAGGTTTAGAGGAGGAGCTCAGTTTTCTTTCTTATTTTGTTGATTTTCATTATCTTTTAAAAGTATTTCATATTCTAGAAAGTTTACAATGGCTTAGGAAATACAGGGTATGGGCTTGGGAAATTTTATAAGAACCCGTGATTATCATGAAAATAGTTTATAATAAAAGGCCCACGTTTTCACTAAGAGCGGGCTGCCAGTTTGGTAATAACTGAGAAATGAGGTGAATACAACTATCTTTATTTCGATAGAGAATGTGTATATATACAACCCGTCCCAAGCAAGAGCGCCACAAAAATTCAAACTCAGTGATGCAAGAACATGTAGGCATAAACAGGTTATCAGTACTAGGGGAGAGCAATAACGATACTATACAATGACATAAATACCGATACAGTGTGCGAGTGTGTGTGATATACGTGCGGTACAGTTGTTTTAATCTCTACTTACAGTATACGTCTTCCATTTCCGTTTTTCATATTTCGGTTCGGTCTCCATTCGGTCTGACGTTATATGTCATCTTTATCTTTTCCATAAAGTGGACAGCTTCGGTTATTCTTATTGTTGCTGTTGTCTATAGATACTACGTCAGCCACTTATTAATTGACCTTAATGAGAGAATCCCTTCTACCCAAATCTGCCTTTCAAAATTGACGAGTCACTTCACCACAGCAACATACTTCCGTAGTTCTTTCCTTAATTGTACTACTGATCATTTAGAATGTACACATAGAATATAGTAAATGCACTTAAATACTTATGATTCAGTGTTTTTTCGATCCATAAATAAATATATATACTACTTACAACACAAGTGTCATTATAAACAAGAAGTCATTAAAACAAATTTCATATTTTTACATATTTGTTATAATACCATCCCACGAGCAGAAAGAT
>NC_090725.1:281931634-281936634 GCF_036898095.1 Palaemon carinicauda
ATTGCTTGAATAATGAAAGAACACTGGGGAGAGAAAAAAAATCTAGTCACTGAGCAGGTGGTGTGAAAGAAATACAGGACATCCAGACAACAAAGATGTAACATAATAAAACACGTTATCATAACATTACTGGGTATCACACCAAAGTTATTTAGTGATGAAGATTTGGCATATCCACACTATCAAATATTAGTGAATACAATTCATTGTACTGACGCTTCCGTATTCCAGGTTTCCCACATTTTGAATTTTATTCTCGCTGCACTTGCAAGCACATTTTGAATTAGGGGATTTTCACTAGATCGTAGGCGGGAGGTGAGACTTACTATAGAGCGACGAATGATGGTTTTTAGGTTATCCAGTCTATTTTCAACAAACATCGCTGAAGCTGAATGGTGCCTCGGGGTATTGGTGAGGCGCCTTAGGATATCATTGTGAATGACTGTGATACGTCTCATCGATTCTCGCGTATAGTTTGCCCATAGCGAGCAGCCGTATACGTTATAGCAGTAGGTTTGAAATAGGAGTTTTTTTATATCTTGGCGGCAGAAGGAAAATCTTCTCGTTGCCATGTTCCCTAGACAACACAATTTACGTCGCCTGTTTTCAATGTCAGATGTGTCCTTTAAATCTTTCGTAATGATGTGACCTAGGTAAGGGAAATCATTGACAAATGCTAGCTGATGGTTTTGAAGGTAAATATGTGGGTCTTCTACGAAACGGAGCGATCTAGGAAGGACAGACATGCACTGTGTCTTCGATTCATTATAGATTATGTCATGTTCATTAGCGTATGCGTTGCAGGTGTCGATAAGACGTTGTAGGCCTTGGACAGAGGGGGAGATGAGGACCATATCGTCAGCGTAGCAAAGGTTATGGTAAAGCCATTAACCGTACAACCAATGGGAAGTGAATTCAGTCTGATATTTAAATCGTCTGTGTAAACATTAAATAAATATGGTGAGAGGATGCCTCCTTGCCTGAGACCGTTAGATGAGCCGAATTGCTGGGATAGGACATTGCCCATTTGACACAGAACTGTTGTGTTGTGAACCAACAGTATAATATACCGATGATATATAGAGGAGTTGCCCTTTTGCGTAGTTTCAAAAGGAGTTTCAGATATATATATATATATATATATATATATATATATATAGATATATATATATATATATATATATATGGAGAGAGAGAGAGAGAGAGAGAGAGAGAGAGAGAGAGAGAGAGAGAGAGAGAGAGAGAGAGAGAGGAGAGAGAGAGAGAGTACAATCAATTTGTATGCCTCAAAGACTTTTTAGTCCATCATTGGAGACTTTCTCTTTGGTAGAGCGATTTAGTTTAAGCATTTAGAGATTTTGTATGATCTTGTCTAACTTATTCTTGAACTCGTTTACCGTGTTACTGTTTACTCCATGCGCTGAAAATCTATTCGAAATATTTGCTATTTTGTATGTAAAGAAACCTACATTGAGTGGTGTATTTTCAATTTCAGTTTTTTGTCCCAGAGAGAGAGAGAGAGAGAGAGAGAGAGAGAGAGAGAGAGAGAGAGAGAGAGAGAGAGAGACTTTTTGCTACTTTTGAAAAATTAATTGTATTAAAGGGACTGTTCAATCAGAGTAGCTCCAGAGAGCCTTTGGTTTGATGTTCTGTAAAATGTTTAATTGACTCTGTTTGTTTGTGCAATTTACTGTATTTCAAATGGATGATGCATTGAAGCCCTGATTAAATTGAGCATATATATCACAAAGAAAATCATGATATGGATTTATAAAATACAAAAAGCAATATTCCTTGAGGCAAATATATTTAGAGCAAAATTAAATACAAAGATTATAATCATGATGCTTCTAGTAATTCAAAGGTGATAGAATACTTGGCAGAATACAAAGGTTTATATCATAATGAGTTTATCGTTTGTGTACGAAACCTGGAGATGATTGAATAACTCCAAATAATATACCCATCTAATAAAGTATAATTCAAATCAATTCATAAATCCTTTAACTTCCTTACATTTAATTATTAATTCAGGAAACTGAAAAAATAATCCCTAAATTTTCGAAGTTCTTCCGAAAATACTGTATCGTCCAAGAAGTTTGGACGGAAACTATTCCATTGCCCTCATTTACCTGAACCTCGCGTATTTCTTTCTCGGAGGGAAATCTCTCTCTCTCTCTCTCTCTCTCTCTCTCTCTCTCTCTCTCTCTCTCTCTCTCTCTCTCTTTCTCTCTTAAAAATCAGATGAAGCCAGGGAAAAACTCTAAAAGAAAAAAAAAAACATTTTATTTCTAAAGATTGCCGATATATATATATATATATATATATATATATATTATATATATATATATATATATATATAATTCACAGAAGAAAAATAAATTGATATTTTTAATAAACGATTTGACATTGACATCTTCATTAATTTAAGAACGGAAAATGAACCTATAATAAGTTTTATTTTCTCTCTCTATCTCTAAATAATTGTCCAGGTATACTTGACTTTTTATACCTATTCATTTCTATTAATCGCAATTTTATGTAATGAAAACCCTCAGATGAGAGAGAGAGAGAGAGAGAGAGAGAGAGAGAGAGAGAGAGAGAGAGAGAGAGAGAGAGAGAGAGAGAGATTGTGAAGATGTAATTGGACACGCACCTCAGCTTTTTTTTCTCTTTTTATGTCTTTTTTTCACCCTAGCTGCGACCCTCGACAGTTGCTTAACAACTCGGTGTTTATTTTCCTATTTATATGAACAGAGGTTTCATAATTATCATAAACACGTCCATTTGTGCGGCTCAAGGTGAGATCCTGGGATTCAGTCCTCTTTTTGAGAGAGAGAGAGAGAGAGAGAGAGAGAGAGAGAGAGAGAGAGAGAGAGAGAGAGAGAGAGAGAGTCAAAGTCAAAGTCAAAAACCTTTATTCCATTATAAAAGGGTTAGTCTGTTGAGAGAGAGAGAGAGAGAGAGAGAGAGAGAGAGAGAGAGAGAGAGAGAGAGAGCGTATTTAAGTAAAGAGAAATGTCATTGATTAACAGATACTGTTATGAGTTGAATCATAGTTTAAATGATTTTGTTTTTATTGTGCCTATTTTCACCATAATATGAGTCATAAAAGACTTTTTTTTTACAAAGATTATAAAGGAGTAAGTAAGCCTTGATAGACATCAAAAGCTCATTTTTCTTTCAAGAGTAAATTAGAGAATAAATACTTTTAAAAAATGAAATTGAAAAGTAACTACTAATAAATAATTAATTAGAAATCTCCCTCTCTCTCAAAAAAGATCAACCCTTACAAATGAAGATCTGATATAGACATAAATCTTGATATTAAACGAAAATGTCGAAAAATTTTGGTTTTCGAAATCAGAGAGTATTATTATTATTATTATTATTATTATTATTATTATTATTAAATGCTAAGCTACAACCCTAAATGGAAAAGCAGGTTGCTATAAGTCCAGCGGCCCCAACAGGGAAAATAGCCCAGTGAGGAAAGGAAATAAAGAAAAATAAAATATTTTAAGTATAGTAACATTAAAATAAATATTTCCTATAAAAACTAAAAAAACTTTAACAAAACAAGAGGAAGAGAAACTAGATAGAAGTGTGACCGAGTGTACCCTCAAGCAACAGAACTCTTACCCAAGACAGTGGAAGGCCATGGTACAGAGGTTATGGCACTGCCCAAGACTAGAGAACAATGGTTTGATTTTGGAGTGTCCTTCTCCTTGAAGAGCTGCTTACCATAGCTGAAGAGTCTCTTTTACCTTTACCAAGAGGAAAGTAGCCACTGAACAATTACAGTGGAGTAGTTAACCCCTTGGGTGAAGAAGAATAAAAGATATTTAGAAATTTTATTTTATTTAATGATTTTCAGCCACTTTCAATGTTAAATGCTTAATGATTGGGTATATACTGTTTTAAGTTGTTTTGTTATGTTCGTCAAAGTAATCACATTTTTTTACGTGCATGTCTCTATGCATTTTCAAGGCTATTCCTAAATTATGTATTATAGTAAGCGTGCTCATCATGGGAATTTTGTTTTTTCATTTATTATTTTAGTAACCAAGTTTTCTCCGCTTTGTTAAGAATTATGAAGAGCTGAATCAATAGGAGAGGGTAAATATTGGTAAATATATTTGGAACTCAAAATTAATGTAAAATTGGAACGAAGAGCCTATCGCACACTAACCTATTGCTTGAATTATCATTAAAGAGAACAATTGGCCATCATAAAGAGATGAGATATGGTAGTTCATTGACAATGACAAGTGCTCTTTTTAAGAAGATATATATTCATTTACGATTTCAAGTAGTTCTAGGCTTGGGCTTTTAGCATCCTGCTTTTCCAACTAGGGTTTTAGCTTATAATAATAATAATAATAATAATAATAATAATAATAATAATAATAATAATAATGATAATATCTTTCATGCATGGTTAACCTTTTCCAATTGCCTTTGGGTATTAAAATCCAGAACTGATATTAAATAATCACAACCATCCTCAAAGCTCTTTCTAAATCTCAACTTGGTTCAGCATAATTTGTCTCATTTAGCTGCACTTCTGAATTACAATCGAAAACATTATGTGGCGTTCTGTAACTTTGCATCACCAAAGCCTCTCCCATTCCCTTCAGATAGTAGATAAGTACTTTATATCAATTCGATAATATCTTCACTTATCACCTTGAGTTTTTATGAAAAACTGTTGAGTAAGTATTGTCTATCGAAAACATTCTGAAAGGGACCAGAAGCAAATTGGCAAAGTTGGTGATGTATCGCTGAAGGAATTTTGAGTTCTCTCTTAAGAATATAATTGGCAGGAAACACGGAATTTTATTTTAGATATTCTATGTAGAATTGTTACTATATGCTTTCTATAATACTACATGCTAATAATACATCCATATTCCCTTTTTTTTACCTAAAAGTTATTTTAAAGGAAAATTTCACAAAGGAAATTAAAGCACATAAGTCTCTTTATAGTTTATGTAATG
>NC_090725.1:281939134-281969134 GCF_036898095.1 Palaemon carinicauda
ATGAGCTGGAAACTGATAAATGCAGTGATTCCTTTTTGCGAATTAGAAGATCTCTTGAAATTCTTAGCTATATATAAACTATAACAATACATAAAACAATATAGTGTGTATTCTCTAGATTTTACTTATTTCAAACTTCTGGTAAATGAGAACGGAAATTTATTTCTAACTTCTGGTAAATGAGAACGGAAATTTAATGGCATTTCGCCAAGGTATAGCAAGATATGCTAATATAGTTGTGTAATTCTGTATCCAAATTTCACTGCAAAGCCATTCTACTCGGAAGAAAACAAACATTAACCTTACTGAAATTTCAAATTCGGGTTTGAGGAAAAATATCCAAACATATCCAATAACAACAGTAAAGAAAACGCGTAATAATAAAAATCATGTAAGGACGTTTCAATTGTGCCTTTAACAAAAGGATAAACGGTAAACGTGTGCAGAATACTATTAGAATGAAAATACAGGAAATCTAAATGCACCCTCTTTTTGGGAATTCATGATATACAATAGAAACATGGGATCGTTCTGAATCAATCTTGCAACGTAGAATTCTTAAAAGTATTTCACAAACAGATGCTCTATTGGGAAAAAGTATATCTTTGCATTGCTTATAAAAGATGTTCAGTAGAGAGAGAGAGAGAGAGAGAGAGAGAGAGAGAGAGAGAGAGAGAGAGAGAGAGAGAGAGAGAGAGAGAGAGAGAGAGAATGTTTTGTATTTGGCAAAGTATGTGACTTAAGTTTCACCTTTTTCGCAGCGTGAATACTTACACATTAAAGACCTTTAATTTGTGAATATTCATTAAGCTTTGAAAATCAACCTGCATTATAATTAACATTTGGAACATTGGCAGTGTATCAAACTGCATACTATTTTTCTATTACATATGCATATAAGGAATGTATTTTGATTTCATAAAAGGTTTTCAACCAGCTACCAATTCTGGCCACAAGGCGTGTCAGATGAAAGCTGGAAAACCACGTAAGCGAACGCAATTAAACTAAAAACAGAATATAATGCAATGGCAGATGGTAAGTAGAGTGTAATCTCCATCCTCTTTTCTTTCTCTTTCTTCTTATCATGAGAGAAAGAATCCTAGACCGCTCGTGACCTCGCTTCCTTTGGGGCATTTAACGCAGTCTTCGGGTCATTTAGCTTCCGCACTGAACCATTTAGCCGCAGTTTAGCCACGCCGCCTTCTCAGGATAACGTGGAAGTAAGTTTGGGGGATTTTCTTTTTGTTTTTCCATCTTATTTCTCTTTTCTGCATTTTCCAGTTCGCCCCGTGCATTGGTAGTTGACTTTAACCATTTACATACATTTGCTGAAGCCCTCGCTTGTTTTTTCCTGATATTATTTTCGGACTCCTTTGTCCAGTGGAAATCGGGTTTGTAAATGCAAGAATATTCAAGCGAATTTACCGCATTGCTTCACTCTTGATATTTACTTTTGAGTTTCCTTAGGCATATTAGTTTATCTGTTTCAAAAACGTTTCGTCATTTTGAATAATATATAACGTTTGAGTAAATAGATGTTATCTTGTGCAATCTTTCTAACACTTCTACTGCTACCTGAAGGATGACCCTGCAAATAAATGATGCATTCGCTTCAATGGGGCTAAAAATCAATGAAATAACAAATCAAATTGGAGAGTTGAATGGAAAATGTAATAAGTTGAATGACCCCACGGACCAACCCCAACTGCCACTTGAACAACCCTCATCTGAGCCCACGCCCACCTCGGAACCACAAAACACCCGCTCTAGCCTGCCTGTTACAGGGCCAAGGATCGTTACGAAGCAAACGCCAGTTTTGGATTCCACCACCTCCCCCTCCCTATCGCTAGACAGAAGAGATTCAAGAGAAGTACCATCCCCTCCTACCTCTCCCCCCTCCCCCCCTGCAACTGACTCATATGCCAGGGCGCTAATGTCAAAGGCCCAAGACGACAACGAGGGATGGCAGACCTCCCAGCGAAAGACAAAGTTCCGACCTGACCGTAACCGCAAACAGGTCAACCAGCATTCATCCGGGTATATCCCCCTTCACCTCCGCCCAAAGAGATGCCACGTCGTTGTCCACAACCTGCATTCCTCAGTGACTGAAGATGCCATTAGGCTCCGGGTTAGGGATATAACAGGATCAGACCCCCTCATTCTTCATAGCCTCAAGTGTAAGACAGTAGGTCAAGTTGCATACAGGGTTTCCTGTTTATTCCATCATCGAGAGCTCTTGGTAGGCGAAAGCTTTGGCCCAGGAGCATATGTGTCCTTTTATGATCATAAAAGAGATCGCCCTCCCCCAGCGACCCTAGTCCCCCGAAGTCACCTACGACAATCAGCCTCCACCGTCAACGCCCCAGCACCAACCACTCCCACGCCCCCTGAGATTTCTGCTCTTATCTCCAAAGGTCGACGAAATTCATGGAGTCATTAAGTATTTTATCTTGGAACATATACGGGATCAAGCGGAATTTACCTGTCCTTAATGAGTTCTGCAATGATTTCCGTGGCATTATTGCACTGCAAGAAACCTTACTCCTCCCCCATGACCTGGCTATCAGTGATTCGGTTCATGTTGATTATAACAGTTTCTCTATCTCGTCGATGGTTACTCACGACCACATCATTCAAGGTCGTCCGAAAGGAGGTCTCTCATTTCTATGGCATAGATCACTGGACAAGTGCGTGAAACCAGTGACGTATCAAACTGACAGACTTCTCGGCCTGCAAGTAACGATCGAAGGTAAAACCATATTAGTGATTAATGCATACTTCCCCTGGGAGTGCCAGTCAAACTTTGATCAGTATTGTATATTACTAGGAGAAGTCCAAGGTATTATTAATGATACCACCGCTGACCATGTGTGCATAATAGGAGACTTTAATGCGCACCCATCCAGACTTTTCTATAATGAATTACAGCGTCTCTGTTCTCAACAATCTCTTCAAATTAGCGATGTTGCCCTACTGCCTCCTTCGTCCTTTACGTACATGCAAAACAGAAATAATATGCCCATCACATCCTGGCTTGATCATTGTATTACCACTGACCGCCTGCATAGCTCTATCACTGAATGTATTATACGATACGACCTTTCGTCTGCATTCGATCACATACCCATACAGATCACATTTCACACACCCTCCCTCCCGGCGGTACCCATCCAAAGGGAGAGGCTACCTTCCATCTCATGGGATTTCTCCAACCTCCAAAAATCCACTGCATTCAAACGCTTATCTGAAAGTAATCTCCGCTCGATAATCCAACCTGCTGAAGCCCTGCTCTGCAATAATCCTAATTGCCGCAACGAACAGCATAAAACAAAACTGAAGGAATTCTACGTAAATATCATAAATGCCCTACGGAGCTCGGGAAGAGACACGTTTAGACTCTCTAGAGGTAACCATCGAAACATACCTGGTTGGAATGACTTAGTTAAAGACCTCTATGCACACTCTCGAGAAATGTTCCTTCTTTGGAGGAACGATGGTAGCCAGAGAGAAGGTCCCCTCGCTCTTCAGATGAGACAAGCGAGAGCACAGTTCAAACTTGCTCTCCGTCAATGTCGCAGCAACGAAAATCAGCTACGAGCCGATGCACTGTCCAGAAAATTGACCAACCATGACTTCCCCCATCTTTGGAAAGATATTAATTCACTAAACCCAAAGTCAAACAAATTATCCCAAAGAGTAGGGGATGCAATTGGCGAAGAATCCATCGCAAGAATGTGGGGGGATCACTTCAGTACCATCCTAAATTGTATAAATGACCAAGATACCCGAAATGAAGTGGATACCCTCATCAATGTCAATATGGATTTTCAATATAGTGACCGTATCTCCCCGAGTGACGTGTGCGAGGCTATCAAGAAATTACCTAGTAACAAGGCTCCCGGCTGCGATGGCCTTCCTGCCGAGGCTTTCAAATTCTGCCACCCTATAATTTATATCCTATTTTCTGCACTATTTAATGCCTGTATATTACACCAATATCTCCCCGAAACCCTGCTACTTGTCCACTTAATACCTCTCATAAAAAACAAACTGAAGGATGCCAGTGACCCAGGAAACTACCGCCCCATCGCCATTACAACAATTTCATCAAAAATATTTGAATCTCTTCTGTTCCGTCGCCTTGCACCATTTCTCCACACCGCAGACAATCAATTTGGTTTTAAGACTAACCACTCGACTGACACCTGTATATATATTTTAAAGGAGTTATTGAATTTCTATATATCCTCGGCCTCCCCTGTCTACTTATGTTTTGTAGACGTGCGGAAGGCATTTGACAGAGTAAACTATCTGAAGCTCTTTTTGAAACTACGCAAAAGGGGAACTCCTCTATATCTCATCGGTATATTATACTGTTGGTTCACAACACAACAGTTCTGTGTCAAATGGGGCAATGTCCTGTCCCAGCAATTCGGCTCATCTAACGGTCTCAGGCAAGGAGGCATCCTCTCGCCATACTTATTTAATGTTTACACAGACGACTTAAATATCAGACTGAATTCACTTCCCATTGGGTGTACGGTTAATGGCTTTACCATAAATAACCTTTGCTACGCTGACGATATGGTCCTCATCTCCCCCTCTGCTCAAGGCTTACAACGTCTCATCAATACTTGCAACGCATACGCTATTGAACATGACATAATCTATAACGAATCGAAGACACAGTGCATGTCTGTCCTTCCTAGATCGCTCCGTTTCGTAGAAGACCCACATATTTACCTTCAAAACCATCAGCTAGAATTTGTCAATGATTTTCCTTACCTAGGTCACATCATTACGAAAGATTTAAAGGACACACCTGACATTGAAAACAGGCGACGAAAATTGTGTTGTCTAGGGAACATGGTAACGAGAAGATTTGCCTTCTGCCGCCAAGATATCAAAAAACTCCTATTTCAAACCTACTGCTATAACGTATACGGCTGCTCGCTATGGGCAAACTATACGCGAGAATCGATGAGACGTATCACAGTCATACACAATGATATCCTAAGGCGCCTCACCAATACCCCGAGGCACCATTCAGCTTCAGCGATGTTTGTTGAAAATGGACTGGATAACCTGAAAACCATCATTCGTCGCTCTATAGTAAGTCTCACCTCCCGCCTACGATCTAGTGAAAATCCCCTAATTCAAAATGTGCTTGCAAGTGCAGCGAGAATAAAATCCAAAATGTGGGAAACCTGGAATACGGAAGCGTCAGTACAATGAATTGTATTCACTAATATTTGATAGTGTGGCTATGCCAAATCCTCATCACTAAATAACTTTGGTATGATTCCCAGTATTGTTATGATAACGTGTTTTATTATGTTACATCTTTGTTGTCTGGATGTCCTGTATTTCCTTCACACCCCTGCTCAATGACTAGATTTTTTTTTCTTTTTCCCTCCCCAGTGTTCTTTCATTTTCAAGCAATTTCTGTTCCAACATATTATCATTGTCATCTCCATTTTGTTTTCTTTTTTTTTCTCTCTCCCTCTCTTTTTGTTTGCTAATATGTATGGTATCATCATTGCTAAGCATTAATTCTTATGTGACTTTGTTACCCAAACCTTAGATCTCTGTGGTCAACCTGCTAATTGATGTTTATAATATATCACTGATTTATTGCATTTCTCATCTTTTTTTTTTCTTGTACCGTTGTCAAAAGTGTAAGATCACTGTACCCTTACTGTAACTCTGTATATGGCTTCTGCTGAAATAAAGATTATTATTATTATTGTTATTATATCTCCAATTCATCAATTTTGGGGAATAAATTTTAGTGTTCTTTCCTGGTAACCCTTTTACTCTCTTTACGGATTAATCTCTTATAAGGTTTAATTTTTCCATTCTTAATAATATTTTTTCTTAGTTTTAATATAGGAATACAGCCTGGTTAGTACAATAACTCTTCTGAAGCTTTAAATACATCAAACTTAAACTTTGATTGTTGATAACAATCGGAATTATAAAAGTCAACTTTGAATATATGTTTAAATCTCAGAAGGATCCAAGAAGACGTTATTATTAATATTATTACTTACTAAACTAGTTGGAAATGCATGGTGCTACAAGCCCAAAGGCTTAAAGAGGGAAAATAGCTCAGTGAAGAAAGGAAATATACTACAAGAAAAGTTTAAGAATAATAACATAAAAAATATTTTTTTTTATATATTTAAAGCGTAAAAACTTCAAAATAACAAGGGGAAGAGAAATAAGATAGAATAGTGTGCTCGAGTTTACCCTCAAGCAAGGGAGCTCTACCTCAACACAGTGGAATACCATGGTACATAGGCTATGGCACTACCCAAGACTAGAGAACAATGGTTGGATTTAGGAGTGTCGCTCTTCTAGGAGCTTGCCACAGCTAAAGTCTCTTCTACCCTTACCAAGAGGAAAGTAGCCACTGAACAATTACATTACAGTAGTTAACCCCTCGAGCAAAGAAGAATTGTTTGATAATCTCAGTGTTGTCAGGTGTGTGAGGACATAGGAGAATGTGGAAAGAATAGGCTAGACTATTCGGTGCATGTGTAGTCAAAGGAAAAATGAGCCGTTACCAGAAAGAGGGATCCAATGTAATACTGTCTGGCCAGTGAAAGAACGCCATAACTCTCTAGCGGCAGTATAACAACGGATAGCTGTTGCCCTGACCAACTTCCTACCTACAGTATATGTAATTACAAAAATATTAGAAGAAAATGTAATTTTAAATGGCAGGATTTTATGGCAACAATATCTGAATCGAGGGTAATTTAACGTAATGAATATTATTAGAGTCCAATTTGATTAGAGAGAAATGGATAAAAGACAGCCATTCGGTTTCGTTGAAGATAATAGGAGTAGGGTTATAAAAGCACTATAAAGAAAGGCCAGAAATATTTGTATGGGAAGTACGTCTAAAGATGGGAAGATAAAGATCCATAAACGGGATAAAGAGATGCCATAGAGGTAGTCTCATAAGCTCTATGGCTATCCCGAGGGAGTGCTTCCATGGGAGGCTGAGACCAGAGTTCATACTATATAACTTCCGCCCTTGACAACCCATCAGCTACAGCTATTTTGTTTACTAATACAAAGTTCTGTTAATATATATATATATATATATATATACAGTATATATATATATATGTATATAATATATATATATATATATATATATATATATATATATATATATATATATATATATATACAGTATATATATATGTATATTATATATATATATATATATATATATATATATATATATATATATATATATATATATATATATATTTATATACAGTATATATATACCGTATATACAGTATATGTATGTATATAACCCTTGACATTTTTAAAAACACAGGTTCGCATATGATATCAAGAAGAAATGAATCGCCTGATGTCTAATAGTATTACAATAAGAATGATTAAAGATGCACTAATGAAATTATCCAAAAATAACCACCCATCTGTGAATGCCTCCATTTATAGGCTTTCAGGTTTTAGCTCACTGTCTTTCATTGACTTTTCGTTAATTATTTTCTTTAATCCATGCATGGTTCATGGGTTCATAATTAATTCCAAATTCTAGCGCTTCTAATGCAATTGAAAAAGAAAGTTAACAGGTATGGGTGATAGAGACAACCATTATAGTAATACAATGAGTGAATTATCTGCAAATATAGTAATACAATGAGTGAATTATCTGCAAATATAGTAATACAATGAGTGAATTATCTGCATGAGTGAATTATCTGCAAATGTGTTTTAGTCTGTTCCCTAAACATTTTTTTTAACCTATTCACAGACTTTGGACAATATTTCAAGATTTTAGGATTAAAGAATTCCCAAAACTAATTTAGAATCGATAGAAATGTGCCTAATTCTTGGAGATATCACATTTCATCTTGTTCTCAGTATAGAAAACAAAATCAAGTTTCTTGGTATGCATCCTTTTTCTTGTGTCGCCTAAAGATTTTTCCCTCAGTGCATAAATGTACCGGATTAGTAAATATATTGTTATTAGCTTTTCCAATACCGTAAGATCCGGGGTAATTAAGGTTTGCTAGAATTTGAAAAATGATTCTGGGTGTGGGCGTGCATAAATTTTGCAATATTTTTAGTATATATATTCCATGTATACT
This sequence comes from Palaemon carinicauda, assembly GCF_036898095.1. Taxonomy (NCBI): domain Eukaryota; kingdom Metazoa; phylum Arthropoda; class Malacostraca; order Decapoda; family Palaemonidae; genus Palaemon; species Palaemon carinicauda. The sequence goes on from NC_090725.1 coordinate 281,947,276, forward strand.
TCATTAGAAAAAAAGAAACTGTTCAAGAGGAAAATTAATAATTAATAAACGTACAGCCTACCACAGTCTACAATAGACGGTATTTTTACTTCGACTTATTTTCATCAAAATCTAATATATTTGTCCCTGGGTCATACCCAACATGTCCATCAAGTTTCGTTGAAATTGGTTTAGTGTTTTTTTTGGTTAGTTTTGTTCTCAAAAAAAAAAATAAATAAATAAAATAAAACTTTGCGCTTATTTCTAAAGTACTGTTAGCTTATATGGACTTAGGTGTACTCTATCTATAATATCACAGATTCATCCTTGGTCCATAACCAGCATGACTACCAAGTTTGGTCTTAATCGGTACAATAGTTTTAGTGTAAAGTTGCTCACAAGCAGACGTGGGTGAATACATACCTAAGATTTTGGCGATGGCCCGGGGGAATGAATTACAATTGGTTTAAAGAATTACATACATTGTTGATCAATGTGTTTTTATGTATAAACAATTATCCTTTGTTGGTGGACACTATTATAGTTTGAAAGGAAGTAAAAACACCACACGATCAATTATACACAGTTATTTTTCTTTTGCTTCATTGGATTTGTTTGTTAGATCTTATTCACATCCAGTTTTATTTTATTCATTTGTCATACTATTTGATACGTTTGCTGATGTTATTCTCTCTCGTTTACTGGATTATCTAAAAAAAAAAAAATATGCTAACTGGCGTAACTGTCGGAACAATTAGCCTTACAGTATTTTGTTTTCAAATATGATTGCATCCTGCTTACCTATATTATTGATAATAATAATTCTAATAACAGTAGTTATGATAAGCAGAATCTAATTCTGTTTAGCATAGCAAGTTTCTGTCTTCAATGAAGAGTACAGTTCATCATCTTGAACAGTTTTAGTAGTTTCCAATTTAGGAACACACTGACGCAAGTGTCTTTTCTGCTTCTGAAGGAACTTTGATGATGTTTCTTATGGATACAATTAAATAATAAGATAGTATGAATGTAATGATAGTTTTCAAATGTAATTTTGGAGAACTAATTACAGTGTTTTTTTTATAAATCAATAGATACCATTTTTTTTTAAGATAAACCCAAATTCATTTGCTTGGAGAAAATCGATTATTCCTCAGTGTGACATACAATATCAAATAGAAAAGAAACCCAGGATTTTTTTTTTTTATTTTGTAAACGACCGACAATGTGCAGAGAGTAAAGAAAAGTTTTTATCTTATATATGCTATGTGGATAAGATAATGGTTTCACCCTTGGTATGTCTAGATTTATTTTGTAGCTGGGATGGAAAATTATGATAGATATTTTATTAACAATGTGTAATATTTAACGCTTCGTTTTTCCTAATATATAAGATACATTAAAATAAAAATTTTATTCTATTTAAGGTATTTAAAACAACTTTAGTTAGAAACTAACTAACCTTTTCGTAATAAAACATTTACATTTATTAAGATTATAATTGTGACACCTGTAAGTAGTTACATTTACAAGGGCAATCCAACTTATATGATAGTCAAATCATTCTAGTGATTGAAAACCAGCAAAGGCCAGTACATGTCTAGAGCAGTTTGGAAAAGAATATTACAATTGAGGATGGAATTTCTTCCTGAGGTTATCCCCCAGAACATAAGAGGTACAAACATCCTCAAGCTAAGTTTAGAATAATAGAAACCATATTTCCAAAAAGAAAAGAAATCACGAACACTTAGATATCATTTTGAAATATAAAAGATTAAACTTTAAAGGAATGTGTATTGGAGAGGGAGTTATAGAAAAAAATGCCAGGATTTTCGGCAAGTGTATAAGAGCCTGACATCTTATTCCAGGCTAATAATTCAGATAAACCAAATTTATCTTCAACTATATTGGTTAGAAATACTCTTATCTGGAGATATCCCGTATTCCTAGATATAAAATGAATGATCACTATAGGTCTTCAATATTTATATGGCTGATTCTTTTCACTCATTCATTCTTATGTGATGGTGACCAGATTTGTAATATTAACTATTGAATTTCGTTAAATACGTTTTAATCTGAATGTCTAAACAATATAACACCATTCTGATTTCTTCGAAATTTGATGCAGGATGCCTTTCTTTCTGTAATTAATGACTGAAGCTTTAATGGCTTTCTCTTGTTTCATGGTTTTGAAAAATATTTTTCTTCGTAGAGAGAGAGAGAGAGAGAGAGAGAGAGAGAGAGAGAGAGAGAGATAATTTTTTATGTTGTAGATATTTTTCTGTTTCCCACGATTTTATTATATATCTAAAGTTAATGGTTGGATTAGGTTATTTATCTTTTAAGATGATATTCAAGTATTAAAAAGCCAATTCTTTTCTTGATTGAATAAAAAGATTGTAAATAAAAACTTATTTACTTTGATTTCAGATACACCAGAAAATGTAAAGATATATTGAAATGAAATTCCCCTGCCATGCTAATATAATAGCACACTTCAATTAATCTAACAATAATAACAATCACAGCCATCAAAGCATATCACCAGTTAAAAAAAAAAGTATTTAGTTCAAATTTTTTAATCGCAGAATCCAAAAAATAATATTGTAAATGTTTTATCACTGTTCAGGTTTTCTGTGATTCATAAAAAAAGATGATAATAAAGAATTTTTACTTTATAGGTTTAAATGAATTTTAAACTGTAATATTCATTTATTACAATATGAATCTAAGATAGTTACTTACATTTTGTTAAATCAATATAGCGAAAATTACTTTTGTAACAGCCGCTATTAGTTTTGATCGAATGACAATGAAAGCCGTTGTAGAAAAGCCAAGTATAAAAAAAGAAATTGTAGAATGATTCATATGAATCCCTCCTGTATCTTCTGATTTAAGTACTTTATCATCTAAAATTTATAAGTTTATACTATGAATGGGAAAGGGAATCCTAAGCCAAGGTATTACAAACGCTAGTACGTTACTTATCATCTGGGAGCGTGGTTTTCCAGCTGTTAATTCGTGCTCAAGAGTTATTTTAAGGGGATAGGATTTTATATCCACTAAAGATGTGATTGCAGGTAAATTAAATATATTGAACATCACGTTATGGGTGTATGATTTTCTTTATTAGTACGTTTAGTTACTTCCATTGATTTATATGTGTATGTATATATATATATATATATATATATATATATATATATATATATATATATATATATATATATATATGTATATATATACATTTATATAAATGTATATATATACATACTTATATATACACACATATATTCATTCGTGTTTTTATTGTATTGACAACAATGTAATTTTCATAGGAGACTTATTATATAATGTTTTATCCATGAAAAAAAAAACCTTTGTTCATGAAGATTGGATGAAATTAGAATCAAGTGAAATTCTAAAAGTATTTTTTAGCGAATGATGTGGCTTGGATCTCTTACAATAGTTATTTTGATTAGGTAAACGTTATTATTATTTTCCAGTCTTATTATTGTATCCATTCATTTGAGATTACTCCTATTTCTCACGGAAAATGGGTTTTAGTTCCATTTTAGTGGCCATACTTTTCCTATCTCTAGTTTCAGATAGTGGTATTTATCTATGTTTTATTTGCTTTTGTTTCTTAATTTTGATGTCCAATGGTATACGAAGATTTATTATAATAATCATGCTAAAAATACATTATTATTATTATTATTATTATTACCATCATCATTTATACTGCTGGTTGCTGATTGGTCCCCATGGGTGGAGTCCTTTCTTTTTTAAGGACGTAACTGCTCTCCAATTGGTTTAGGCGCTCACTGGGAAGAGGTCCGTACCAACCGTGTGTCACATGATCGTACATAGTAACAACATTTCCTCTTTTTTTTTTTTTTTTTTTTTGATGGGGACCTGAATAAACATGTCTGTTTTTCTCACCGTTAGCTGTTAATAACGGGGTTTTAGGCAGTTATCTGATATAGGTGAAAGTGGTACCCCTGTCAGAAGTACTATGCTCAGGGATACCAAATCTTGCAATCCATCCTGAGAGTAAGTTTGATTTCATTCACGGCCTTTCACATCCCTCGCGCTGTTCTACTGCACAGCTGCTGAAGACGGAGTTTATTTGGCACAGCATTTCTAAGGATGCTAAGGATTGGGTCCACGCCTGTACTTCCTGCCAAACTTCCAAGGTACATCGACACACAGATTCAGGAGTGGGCACCTTTCCTCAACCTCAGCGTCGTTTCGCCCACATTCACGTTGATGTTGTAGGCCCCCTACCCACATCACAAGGACATCGTTACCTGTTTACCGTCATGACCGCTCGACTCATTGGCCTGAAGCCATTCGCATGGAAACTGCAACGTCCGCCTCATGTACATCTGCCTTACTCTCAAGATGGATTGCAAGATTTGGTATCCCTGAGCATATTACTTCTGACAGGGGTACCACTTTCACCTCTCAATTGTTGACATCATTAGCGAATCTCCTGGGCATCACCCTATATCAGACAACTGCCTACAACCCCGCCGCCAATGGAATGGTTGAATGTTTTCAACGCACCTTTGATGTCCCGTTGCAAGGATTCCAACTGGTTTACTCAGCTTCCCTGGGTCCTCCTGGGACTAAGGACAAATCTTAAAGCCGCCCTCGACATCTTGGCGGCCGAAATGGTGTATGGCGACCCGTTGGTCGTCCCTACTGAATTTTTTCCTTCTGCAACCTTCTCTGTCGATCTCCAGCGCATCCGTCATGTCATGGGAAAATTTACTCCATGCCTTCAGACTTACAAGCCCCCAGCAAAGCATCACATACCGACGGACTTGCACTCTGCAATGCATGTCTTTCTACGCAACGACACTAGCAAGCCACCGCTACCGTCCCCTTACACGGGCCCTTTCCTTGTGATCCTACACAGTCTGAAAGCATTCCTACTAAACAAAGAAGACTGGGTCTCTCTTGATCGTCTAAAACCTGCTTATCTCATGCCAGATGACCTGCCTACAGTTCGCCTCTCTAGATCAGGGCGACCTATTTAACATGTACAGTATGTCATTTTTAGGAGGGGGGGGGGGAGCCATGTACCAACCACGTGTCCCACGATCGTACATAGTAACGATGTTTCTTTTTTTTATATATTATGCTTTGTATCTTCGCTCTCCCCTCACACTGATAGGGACCTGAATAAACATGTCTGTTTTTCTCACTGTTAACTGTTAACAGAACCGGTTGTCAGTTGAACATGTAATTGCCTCTTATGTTTTTATGTCCTTTTTGCCTGGACTTTATGTATAAATAAACTGATCTTCTGTAATAAAGTTACTCAATTGCTTTCATCCTGCCTTCTTCACAGAACCTCTCTCGGCATTGTCACAGGTCCGTCTCAGTTATGCTTCTTCTCCACATAGTGCCTTCAAAGCTGTAATTAGTCTGGGTCTGAGTTGGTGAGGGCTGGTTTCCCAGAGTGAAGCGTTGATTGGCTAACAAGCTGCCTGGACGGAGATCGGAGTCAGGCAAGCTGTGCTTTCACTTAGATTCCAGATCTGGAGAGGCCCGAGCCTTCTTAGTGTTTATCTCCAGGAGGGTGCATTAGAGAGGATCTACTACCGAATTAATATTATTATTATTATTATTATTATTATTATTATTATTATTGTTATTATTGTTTTTATTATTACCATTTTTGTTATTGTTCTTTTTTTAACAATAGATTAGTCAATGATAAAACATAGGCTAAGAAATTGTATGATATCTGATTTATTATTATTATTATTATTATTATTATTATTATTATGTAGTAATAATAATAGTAGTAGTTATAGTAAATTTAGTGTCAGTAGTATCAGAACCCTTCCAGATCCTGTTATTGTTGATTCTTACCAAAGTTTTTCTTGTGCATATATAGCTCAAACAAAATTCTCTATGGTTGTCGTTATGATGTGTAGCAACTTCAGTTCTGGATATTGCACTAATAATTGCAAAACTGCTGTAGAATAATCAATCTGCTATATTATTACACTATGTTTGCATAACATATTCGATGATCATAGTGTATTGAATGGTAAAAATACTTTTTTTCTAAACTTACTCTTTTCTTGGACAAAGATTATCACAGTTTAAGAATAAGAAAATTCTTTCATTCCCTGATATTATTAGCTTTTTGTCGTTGCTGTCTAGGATATCACGCAAATAATGCTTTTTATATTTGGCCTGGCTGCATATTTAAGATATGATTTTGTTATTAATGGGTTTGCCCCTTCTTATTTGGTGTAAAAAAAAAACTATTTCCTTTGTAAATTAATATTCATTTGTTCGCAGGGGAAACAAATAAAATCTTTCTTAATTATATTTTCACTAGCTACGCTTCAAGTAGAAAATTATTTTACATTTCCTTTCCCTTATGATTTAAATTTATATACCTGTAAAATTAATTTTCCTCTTAATTTTCAATACACATTATATTTTTTCACTACAAAACTGTTGTATATTAGAAAATCAAAATATATCTCGGTTGTTTGTGACTTTGTCATTTTATATTCCTACGTCTCTCTAACCAAAGGCTTGTCTGAGACCGTTGTGTATAGCTTCCAATTCTTACTTTACTAGTAATGGGGATTTGTTAATGAATAAAAGTCTATGGAATTTGAAGATTGATGTTAAAGTAAATACTGATCAATGACTTTCCTTTTACTTATTTACTGCCAATAGTATTATAATCTCCTAGTGAAAGAAACATTTGCCTATTTCGGAAGTGGAGGTGGTTCAATTAAAATCATATGCTTCTTGGATTTCTAAGGCAATGTTTGGTGTAGACATTATTTTGTATCCTTAGACGAAAACAGCAACATCAAAATGAAATGCAGCCGTTTCTAGTCCACTGGAAAACCAAGGTCTCAGACATATCCATATTCATGGATTGTGTTTGAACAGTTTTGATCGTCACACTGGCCACTGCCGATTGGCGATAAGCGGAAACTTTTGTCTGATCCCTCACAGCAAGCTAACGATTTTTTTTTTCATTTAGTTTTGCAAGATTTATGTAAGAAATTATGTCTAAGAAATTTGCATCCAATTTAGCTACTCTAGTCCTATCACCAATCTCCCTTATATAATTGAGTGTCTGAATATATACCCTAGTATGGGTGGTCATGAATAGCAGAACTTTCTGAGCGGGGATAACTTAGTGTCGTGAAAGGGTTTGGTCAGATGACAGCACACACTATGAAATTGCTCTCTTGCTGATTTTCTTAAATAATCTTATAATGGTATTGCAAATAAAGTAGGAGTGATAAAATAAAAAAAAATACAAAATATTATTGTAATAAACTAACTAAATGAACAAAATATTGTTGTAAGAAAAACAAATGGCCTTTTACGAACAACCAAAAAAGAAAAAATCCAGAAGATTTGTGTCCAGAAACATCTTGACCGTGAGAGGGTTTATTTCATAATCTACTTTTCTCTTTATTCCGAATTCACTGAGTGTAGGTTTTCTGGCCAGAAAATCTTAATTTTGCCAGTTATATCGATTATAATAGCCTGACAAAAGAATGTAATTTATGTGATTGTTCCAAAAGGAGAAAAATAAATTACGATGCTGAGATTTCTTCTTCTTCTTGTGTGGGTATATGTATTTATATACGAATGAACCTGTATAACTACTATTGTGTTTATTAAATTACCGAAGCAGTGTCATGTTGCAATGTAAAAGAATTTTAAGCGACCACAAGAAAACGTTCTTTTATCCTTGATCATTGTTAAATCATCAACTGTTTTAAGGAAACTTCGACCAAACATCATCCAGAGCTTACTGACGTAAGCTGTAATAGGTCAGGCCATGGTTCATGGCTCATTTAACTTCTGGGTCAGTTTTCTGAAATAAGAAAATACTGCAATTCTTCTTAGGAGAGAAATCTTTCCAAGTTGAAATATGTCCTTTTATAAACTCCATGAATTTTTATGGCTATAACTAACAGACTTTTTCGCATGGGATATATCATTTATCATTGACATTGCAGTTTATCTTTATTATTTCTGTTCTACTTATTTTTCATATGATTACGGATACTTCTCTGTATGGTGTATATGGTTTGGAATGACGCAAGGTGCCAGAACAATAAACGTACTTTATAATTCTGAATATATTAGTGGAATTGCATTCATCACCCCCCCCCAACCAGTAAATGTCAAAGTCAAACTATACCACTGCATGTGTTTTCCAAACTAATGACAATTTATTGTTCTGCCCCTTAAAAATCTTCATAATATATATTTGGGCACTAACAATTCGATAATTATTTTAGAACTATTAGAAATTTAATTCTTTCTCTCTTTCCCTTAATAAGAATCATCAATAGAATTGGAGAAGTTAAATGGATAAGGTACAAATATAATTTTCTTTTTGAAGATGTACAACGATACTTGGGATACAGTAGGTGTTTGAAGAAGACAGAGTTGATTTGCGTACTATTTGTTACACTAAATTTAATTTAACTGCCAACATTTCCTTATCGTTATCGTCATCAAACAACAAATAAATACACACAATTTAATTATATGATACCAAGGAAATAGTTTTGATAGAATATACCCAGGTTTATTGCTTTTGCTTCTTTTAAATTTATAAACTACCACTTTGTGTACATTATTTTTTTTAAACGGTCAGAGCTCTCTAAGGGTGTATCATGTGTGAGAGAGAGAGAGAGAGAGAGAGAGAGAGAGAGAGAGAGAGAGAGAGTTATGGTTATAATGAGGTTCTTACATCTTGTAAATACTATTAAAAAGGCCGCTGCTGGAAAATTCTAGAAAAAAAAAATACCTGAATACACAGATATAACCAAACAAAATGACCATGTATGAATACTTCACGATTGTATCAAATGATTTGGCTGAATTTTCTATTATTTGATTTCGCGTCAGGCATATATTAGTCGTAGATGATTGTCATATCAGTTTTCTTGTCATTCTTAATTTACAGAAAAAACTATATGCCAACTTTTGAGATATGAGGCTCTTTATAAAAATCTGGCTTTCGAATACTGTAAATACGTTAAATTAAATTTTAGCACATGCAATTCTCTACTTCCGTAAAAAACTCAAGTGTTTAATAGAGTATATTTTGCGGTTAACCTAATCTTTAAAAGAGATTTCGCTGAATACTTGGCCATTGGGAATGTCTCTTATAAGGACTAATTTTATTATCATCATCATCTCCTTCTACGCCTATTGATGCAAAAGGCCCGGGTTAGTCGCCAGTCATCTGTATCTTGAGCTTTAAATTCAATACTTCTCCATTCATCATCTCCTACTTCGCGCTCCATAGTCCTCAGCCATGTAGCCCTGGGTCTTCCAACTCTTTTAAGAACTATTCTAGGTGAATTTAATTGATATGGAAGTCATTTAATAAATGGTTAATGACTAAACTGTTTTCTATGGTACCAAGTCATATATGTACAAGAACCGAAGGTCTAAAATCAAGGGTCTCTTGAGGTCAAAGACAGGCACGCGAAGCGACTTTGTTCCTAGTTTCAGGCAAATTCAGATTAACAATTTCGAAGAAAATAAATGTAGATTATATATATAATTTATATTAACACGCAAATGACGTTTATTTAACTGGTGTTTGAGAAGAGTTAATTTAGCCTAAATAAATAAATTTGGGGGAGAACATAAGGAAGATGTACCAACAATTACGAAAGGAAGGGAGTAGTAACTAAGAAATCAGAAATTACCTATGGTGGGAAGGAATTGAATCTTGATGGCCTTATTTATTATATAAAAAAAAAACAACCATAATGATTTATCTGTGTAGGGATATTTATATTTAATTTAGTATGTAATATTGGCTTTTAATCACTATTTTTTTATATAATCTTTATTATAAAAGATAAGGGATTATATTCCACATTATGAGATAGTTAGTTTCTGTCATTTTTGTCTATCTATATACCAAATCACTTTCCCCAATTTTGGGGGTAGCCGTCATCAAACAAATGAAAAAAAAGGTGACCTTTCCTCTCTACGTTCCTCCCAGCCTGACGAGGGACTCCAGCAAATTCGGCTGGTACTGCTAGGGTGCCACAGCCCACCCTCCCCCGTTATCCACCACATATGAAGCTTCATAACGCTGAATCCCCTACTGCTGCTACCTCCGCAGTCATCCAAGGCGACCGGAGGAAGCATTTTTGTAACAAAAGAAAATTAATACACAAGTCTGAGCATACTTTGGCGTGATAGTGCTTGGACTGCATGACATTGGTGCCATACTTAATTAACCAAATAAAACAAAAGAGTTCATAGTGAGAAAGGGCCTTTTATTAGAAATCATTTTTCATTACTTACCTGGTTATCGATTGATGAGCAAAGTTTATGTGAATAAATTCGAATATGGTAGAGGCAATATTTTTGTCATTCATCATGTGGTTAAAAGGAATCTGAGTTTTGAAAATGCAGTTTTGCAAACGCTGAATAATATTGCTATACTAAAGAAAAAATGAGTTGTGAGGAGTTTATAATTTATACTGTTTTGAAACGGTAATTAGAAAAGTTACATAATGTTATAGAGAAAAACTTGGGTGACCTATGTTATGAAATAGTTGCAGTAATAATTACTAATTATGAAAGATACGTGGTGAGAATGTGGTGATGATTAAAATCTAAGATATGTGTTATTAGAATGAACTAAGAATGTGAGCTCAGATCGGCTAGGAAGGAGTAGTTGTAAACGAGGTTTGTGGAAAGGAAAACTTAACTGAGATTCGAAGTTCATTAAAGAAAGGGGAAACTATTTCTGTAGTGGATTAAAAAAGGTAAATAGGATAGAATGAATATTCAATTGTAAGTTATGAAAGTTAATCTAGAATAAATATTTAATTGTAATTTATGAAAGTTAATGGGAGAAAGAAAAAAGTTAAGGCCTATATTTAAAGAAACCTTTAGTGTAGTGGATAGCACGAAAGCTAAATGATACTGTTTATCTTGTAATTATATAACTGACATCGGGTTCAGTGTAATCCCAATTTAAAGTGAGTAATCTAATTAGGGTAATCAGTAGATATGATGAAATAAAAAAAAATTACTTTTTTAAGCGCTAATCGGATTGAATGAATTTGAAAATGTCTGAAAGTGGAGGTTGTAACTGTCAAGAACGCAATAAAAATGTTGGCGACTGGAAAACCGCCAATAGTTGACCATCTAGGATGATGGTGACAAGGTTTGTGATGGTGTAGAGAGATTGACTGATTGGATGTCTTGGTTTGTAACACCTTTATCAAGGAGAAACCTATCGTCCTTTTAGAGATGGATAGAGGAAGGAAGTGGCGAATTACAAAAGTATTACACTTTATAGCATGTAATAACAGATCTTTAAAAGCTTGTGAATAATGCGTGGAAACAGATGGCAAAAAAAGAACAGTGTGAGAATGTTTTTATTTAATAAAAGTTGAAAAATATACTTTTGACTTACAGTAAGGATATGATATATACTGTATAAATTGTATAAAGAGATTTCTGAGTATTATTATAGCCTATGTAAACGGGAGAAAGAAAAATTTCCTTATGAAAAAGATATATTATAAGAGCTTCTTGTGTTTTATGCTTTAAATGGGATAAAAAAAATGAATGCGAACAGAGTATTATTTGCTTAATGTTTGTAGGAAAGAAATGTAGATTGATGATTCAGAGTAGATTTGAGAAAATGTTGAAAGTATTTCTTTAGTGAATTGTACCGAGAGCAAACTAAGGCTTGTTAAATTCAATAAAATACAGTGATTCATGCCAGTTGAAATCTAAGAAGAACGGAATACTTCAGGTTAACATGATTGAGTAGTTGTCTTAGGGTATCGTTGATTCGAGATAGTGTAGTTGATAATTATTATTATTTTTTTTTTCCAGTTCGAAATTATAGGTGTGATGCTTTTGAAAGAATGAAATCTTCCTCCTGGTGAATTAAAGATGGCATTTGTTTAGATATATTGTGCATATACAGTAGTATGTGAATGGTAACGTGGAATGAATAAGAAAGGAAACAAGAGCTGTGTTAAACTGGTATATCGTGTTGACAGGTTAACCCAGATTTATTTGTTCGATAAGATTTTGCAACTAAATCCCAAGATAATATTGGTAGAAGCATATAAGATAATGCTGCTACATGTAAGCAATAAATATTATTATTATTATTATTATTATTATTATTATTATTATTATTATTATTATTATTATTACTTGCTAAGCTACAAACCCAATTGGAAAAGCAGGATGCTATAAGCCCAGGGGCTCCAAGAGGGAAAGTAGCCCAGGAAAAATGTCAGTGAGGAAAGGAAACAAGGAAAAATAAAATTTTTAAGAAGAGTAACAACATTAAAATAAAAATTTCCTATATAAACTGTAAGAAAATAATAAAAAAAAAACCTCAAATGAAAAAAATTCTCTCATCTTTATCAGCCGTGAGTTTTTCTTCAACCAACATGTGTTGCAAAGGTTGGACATATAAATTTCCTTTCCCTTCAGGGCAGTCGTGAACGGTAGGGGGTCAATTAGAAGCGGTCCAGGGTCACTTTCCCTACGACATGTTCTTCCTGGGGAGGCCAGGTTAGGCTGGGGAGTATCAGTGGCCGAACAGGGGATAGGGGGATGGGGCTGGGGGGTGTTAGAAGGGATTCCATGCGGTGATCCTGGAACACCACATGGGAAACACAATGGAGAATTTGGATTCAAGGCTGAGAATAAATCTTTGAAAAGTCAGCCTCAGAGTGACTTTTGTAACTGAGAGAGAGAGAGAGAGAGAGAGAGAGAGAGAGAGAGAGAGAGAGAGAGAGAGAGAGAGAGAGAGACTATTTTGTCTTTGTAAGTATAATCTGTTGAATATCATTAATTATATATCTGCGAGTAAGTTTTTGAAACATTTTTTGGAGTAATAATTCTTTAATTAAAAAGATAGTAAAGCTGAAATCTCAGATAAGATATTCTTATCGAAATTATAAAAATCTTAAAATCAGTACACTTTTCAAGAAAAATAATAACAAAAATATTATATCTTATCGTTATAAAAATGTAAAATATCAGCTCTTTCAATAAATGATATCTGCTGACGTATGTGTTGCCCCTTTGAATCAAGCAGTGAAAAAGCTCAGAACGTTGAACCTGGATGGACGAACTGACAAAGGGAGAAGGTTAGATGAAAATGGGGCGAATAATATAAGATAGATGGAGGTTCATAAGTGACGACGTAAAAGGGGTGGAAGGTGGCCGTGAAGGAACAGGAGAGAGAATTTTCATTGAATAGAAATTTTGGGAGGATGCCATGGGAGTGGAGAGATGAATAGGGAAAAAAAGGGGCTGTAATGGATTCTTGGGTGAGAGCGTGTGTGAATGTGTCGGTTTGTTTGTGTTTTGATCGAAAATTTGGGGAAGTGAGGCCGTGAGGTTTATACATTTAAAGGTATAAAGGTCGCTCATGAATGGTAGAGGCAAGGGACAGTGACATCGCCCTATCAAGCAGGACAGTGCTCTTATATTATTTGATCATCGCCCAAGCCCCCTCTCCACCCAAGCTACTACCAGGGAGGGCCAGGCAATGGCTGCTGATGACTCAACAGATAGATCTATAGGGTCCCCCAAACTCCCCAACCTTAGCTCACAAGGATGGTAAGGTTGCAGACACTAAAGGCAGTAACGACTCTGAGAGGGACTCGAATCCCTGTCTGGCAAACACCAGGCGGAGACGTTCCTAATCAGGCCACAAGATTAAAGGCCGATTCACACGACCCGTTTTCTTTCTGACAGGCTGGCCGTCGGTTAACCGGCGTCTAGCTTTCTAAACGGACAAACTCATTCTCTCTCCTGGAAGAAATTAACATGCTGTCTTACAATAACTGGCTGAAAGTGAAAATGAAACTAACCTCATTATCTGACGTATAGTTTTCAATTAATAGGAAATCAATAGAAAACCATTGATCGGTATGAATACGCTTTGGGAAAATTGATCAAGAAATTAGACCGATGCAAAAGATTAGATGAATATGAATAAGACACTTCGTCACAGACTAGTGAATATTTACGATAGATTGTAATATAGATTTTAAGCTCAGATAAAAATATATGATGTTTTAGTTTTGGTATTTATATTTAAATTATATTCGAAACATTGTAATATTCTTATGTTATGTCGAATACTACCTATAAGTGTTATGTCACATGGATATAACAATGATTCGCTATGTTTTCTAAAGGAAAAACTATCAACTAAGATAAGGTTTAGATTATAACGTAGTTCGAAACAAAATATACAATTAAAACTTGACAATTTATTTGAACGAATTTGGCTTTATTACGTTAGCGGTGTTGTGCAATTATTTCATTAATAAATCATGATAAGATAATGGTTCAATGATGTAAGTAGACTCATCTTAAAAGAAGTTGAAGTATCTTAAAAGAGGACTTCGCAATATCTGTTAAATTCGTGTTTTATATATATATATATATATATATATATATATATATATATATATATATATATGCGTGTGTGTGTGTGTCTGTGTGTGTCTGTGTGTGTCTGGGGTGCAAATTTAGGGAACATTTATATCATCTCTAAAATGCCTATGATTAGAAATGAAACTGTTGCTCTCCAATATTCAGTCTGCCAATAGAACACAATGTGGGTTCAATAATCTGGTGGATTCTAATTTCAGTGTATTGCAAATGAACAAAATATTAAATCAAGTCGATATTAGTTATGGGTTCTCTATGGCCTTCATTAAAATCGGCATTGGACCCAAAAAAAAAGTAAATAAAAACGGATTTACTCGTAAGTTACTATGGAAACAAATGGATTTTTTCCAACGATATGTAAGAGAAATTAACGTGTAATAAAAACAGTACAAATATAGTGCAAATATCATAACCTTTCCTTGAATTACAATACCTTTATGGCCTTCATATTAACAGCAATAAAGGCGCACAAGTGGAGGTTATATCTCCAATCTCGGATAAAGTCAAGAAACAGACAATTTTAGGAGACGCTAGGTATTAAACTTTGGGAAAATTACATTTCAGGTTTATTACACTCACATTCACGTGTTCTATGCTTGCTATTATTATTATTATTATTATTATTATTATTATTATTATTATTATTGTTGTTGTTGCTGTTGTTGTTGTTATCATTATCATTATCATCATAGTTATAATTATTATTATTATTATTATTATTAATATAATTATTATTATTATTATAATTATTATTATTATAATTATTATTATTATTATTATTATTATTATTATTATTATTACTGTTATTATTATTATTATTATTAATATTGGTATTATTAATATTGTTATTATTATTATTATTATTATTATTATTATTATTATTATTATGTTAGATTGCATACATTATACCTGATTAATTGGAAATGTAACGCTAGGATTTTTATACATTGAAGGAGAATTTTTCATTCTATAATCTTATTAGCTTTACTACCAAAACCCTCCCCACCTTTTGAGACCTGTTACCTAGTGTTATTGGTTTAGAAAGAATGCCATCATTATTTTTCTATTTCATGTAAGCGAGTCTCTTGTCACGCTATAGTAATTGGGTTATTTTAGTTATGAAATTTTATTTTCTATTTTTCTGTTTCAAGCTTATTTAAATTATTCTTTCTTGAACTGATCTCAGAGTTCCTATAACTTTATATCTCTTATCAATTTGCTTAGTTACGTTCTTGAATGTAACCTATTTTGTCCTGTTTATTGTCGGGAATTTTAGTTGCATTGTCACACTTCCTTTACTTGAAGTTCATCCTAACCTTTGGATTTAATTTTTTCCATTCAAGCATCTTTGTTCCTCCTTTTCATGATAAAGTATTTTTGCCCATCTAAACTTCTCTAGATAATTATATTTTTTTCTAGCTACATACAATTCTTGCATAACAATGAACATATGCTAGAATTTAATCCCTATTTATGGTAATGACCTCAGTATTCTTAGAAAATTGGAAAACGTGTGGTAAATGCAAAGTGCTTTTTAAGAATATTTTAGCCTTCCTTCCTTGAGAGTAAGAGTTTTAATTGAAAAATTTCTGTGTGACTGCATAACACGATTTATATAAAAACAGAACACAATTATTGCTTTTTTTTTTACATTGCAAATGATACTATCTAGAAGTCTGTAGTGCTGATAGAAATCCAATTGTACTAGAATGTGTAGCAGAAAAAAACTGAAAACATTTTATGGAAATAACCATTCGTAATACATCAATTGGAAATGATCTGCCTAATGTAAGTTGGAAAGTGAAATCATCTTTTGGAGGTAATTCTAAAGACTTAAACTATGGGTCAACTATTGTGCTATATTTAGAGCACAGTTCAGGTTGACAGATGATTGATTGTCAAAAGGTAACCAACAGCAGTCGAACAGAACTAGATTTTGATATTTTAAAAGTCTTTAATCTGTTGGCTTCTTACACGACTTACAACTTACAAGGTAATTTTGTGTTCATTTTCTGTCTCATTCAGACAACACCCTTTTGTGATCACCAAAACAATTAGGCAGAGTTCAAAATTAATCCTCATTTTCATATCGAAAGTGTCCAATGGAAACAGCAGTGGAAAGTGTTATCGGACGAGGGATACAACTCCCCATACTAGATTAGTTAACTATAGTCATAGTATATAAAAGGTATTTGTTATGGTGTCCAGAAAAGTCTTTCACATCCCAGAAATTTCAAGCATATGGTATCTTCCAACATTCAATAGTCTTTGTACCTCATGATTTTGTGGGAATTGTAATGATAATATACTTTGAAAGGGTGAAACCATTAATGATGACATCAAAGATCAAAACTGAGGTAAAAAGCAAGGAATGTTATCACTATTCTCAGTGAAAGTCGAGAGAAAAAGAAAATGCAAATAACAGTTTAACAGTGACCCACAAAAATCAATTAATACCTTTCCTTGCGTTCGCATTTGGTTTACCTCATTTTTAATCTTTTCAGAATATATATAAATTTGTCACAATTCCTTGCATGGCTAAATTCTCTAATTTATTTCAATTCCCTTTCTAACGTCTGTGCCTTAGCATTTATCGTAATAAATAGCCAAAGTATAACTTCTACATCATACACTGTCGGTTTACAAGACTTCTCCAACACCCCTTGACAACGTTTTTTTTTTTCACTTACATATAAATTCGAACGGAACTTGTTATTGACAGAAATAAAAAAGGCTAAATAAAACATATCTCAATCCATATTGTCATAGGAAAAATTAGAATATGAAATATAAGATTAAGTCCTGACTAGTTTCGTGATACTTCAGAGAAGTGAGTATCGCGTTTCCCTGTAATTTTTACGCATATTGTCACATGTTAAACTACATAAAACATGATCTTTGCATTGAAATTCCTCAGTGTAAGTCTCCCTCCTCAACTAATTTTAACATTCTGTTCTACCAGTTGCGTTTATCTATTTATTATGATTTAAAAAATCGAACGTAAAATTATAACATAAACTATATACTGTCTTGACTTTTGACTTGAGTATTCTAGCAGCGTTGTAAGAAACACCAGAAATGCATATCCTATTAAATTTAAATCTATGTATCTGTGCTGTAATAATACATCCATAATGTATCTCCAGTTTCCGGACTGCCTGCGTACTCTCTCCGCGGCCTCCGTATATATAATATACAAAAAAATTGTACTTCCTCCGTACTGCCACGCCCGTACTCTCTACGCTGCCAATTACGGCATGCGAGTCTGATTTTCATATGTAATTTCAGGCGATTTGATTTCCAAATTCTAATTAACCTTGTAATTGTCTGATGTGCTATTTTCAATCTTTCACTAAACTAATTCAAAAACATCTAAACGCTTAAAACGCCTCTAAAAGACTAAAACTGTTGCCAAATCTTTGCTCAGACAGCATCTCTATAACGTTTAAAACGCTTCCAGAAGACTAAAATACTGCCAGATCTATATCCATATGTTTTGACTGATAAATGCTAATGTGACAATTGAACGTACTGCTTATTATGATAGTTAATACTTTCATATTTCACGATACCTAAATTTTGCGTTATACTTCGATAACGCTACAAGAAGGGGTTTCTTTACTTTAAGTTGCTGCACAATAGATGTACAAAGATGTAAACTGTTAGATGCTGAATCATGTTTGCTGTATTTAACGGATTAATTAAGATTTCAGTTAGGTTTTATTCGAAACCCCGTTTACGGGATATGTCACAAATAAAAAGGTTTTGGGAACAACGAAGACAGAAGATTAAGTAAAACATACAGCAAGGGCTCCCATTTAGTTCATTTGTGCTCGAGGAACGATTTCAAAATGGAATTTAAAAGGAACTTTCTCCCATTTCCAGGGAATTTTGAAAGTTAACACAAAGGATTCTTGGCAATTATGTGAAAATTGAATCACAGGGCAGAATTTTGAAGAGTATTTTCGTCTCTCTCTCTCTCTCTCTCTCTCTCTCTCTCTCTCTCTCTCTCTCTCTCTCTCTCTCTCTCTCTCTCTTTATATATATATATATATATATATATATATATATATATATATATATATATATATATATATATATATATCTCGAAGAGAGAATTTTTTAGTTGAGTTATTATTAATAACAATTATATTTTAAATGCTGGTGAGGCAGTTCAAAGGAGAGAGAGAGAGAGAGAGAGAGAGAGAGAGAGAGAGAGAGAGAGAGAGAGAGAGAGAGAGAGAGAGAGAGAGAAAATGTTGATTAGACAAATGGTGATGCCACAAAGAAATATTTGATATTTCAGCAGAAGTACTGTCACTTTGATTTTGAATAGTTATCATATTAAATTTATCCATTTCTGTTATGTAATATCCAAGGATTTGTTAACTCCCATGTGCAAACTAACATTAATATGTTCAATTTATATTTAGCAGGTTTTTTGGTTTAATACAGTTGTTACTGAACTAAAATAACATCATATCATTAATTTTTCTGTCATCAAAATTATCCCTCATGTCGATCAATACAGGGTCATTATTAGATGCATTTCATCTATTATTTATTATTATTATTATTATTATTGTTATTATTATTATTATTATTATTATTACTAGCTAAGCTATAGCCCTAGTTGGAAAAACATGCTCCTGTAAGCCCAAGGGCCCCAACAGGGAAGATATCCCAGTGAGGAAAGGAAACAAAGAAATAGAAAGCTACAAGAGAAGTAATAACAATCCACATTGAATACTTTAAGAATATTAACATTAGATTAGATCGACTTTATGTAAATCATTAAAAACTTCATATAAACAGGAGGAAGAGAAACAAGATAGAAATATCGTGACCGAGTGTACCCTCAAGCAGTGGAAGTCTATGGCACAGAGGATATGGCATTCCCCAAGACTAGAGAACAATGGTTTGATTTTGGACTGTCCTTCTCCAAGAAGAGCTGCTTACAATAGCTAAAGAGTCTCTTCTCCCCTCACCAAGAGGAAAGTAGCCACTGAACAATTACATTGCAGTAGGTAACCCTTTGAGTGAAGAAGAATGGTTTGGAAATCTAAGTGTTGTCAGGTGTATGGGAACAGAGGAGAATGTGGAAAGAATAGGCGAGACTATTCGGTGTAACCAGAGATAGAGGGATCCAATCTAGTACTGTCTGGCCAGTCAAAGATCTAATAACTCTCCAGTGGTAGTATCTGAATGGGTGGCTGGTGCCCTGGCCAACCTACTACCTATAAAACAATACTGAGTATCATATTATGGTTGTGGTGGCCGATGTGATAACGTCCCTAATTGGTGATCTCCAGACTGGGGGTTCGAGTCCCACTCAAACTCGTTAGTTCCTTTGGTCACTGCAATCTCACCATCCAAGAATGCTAAGGATGCAGGGTTTGGTGATCCTATAGGTCTATCTGCTGAGTTATCAGCTTGGTCTTAGTTTGGGTGGAGAGGAGGCTTGGGCGCTGATCATATGTATATATGGTCAGTCTCTAGGGCATTGTCCTGCTCGATAGGGCAATGTAACTGTCCCTTGCCTCTGCCATTCATGACCGGCCTTTAAACGTTTAATGCGCACATATACAAATTTATGATTAACTAAAATGCGTAAAAACTTCTGAACGATCGTCTATGGTGTCAAGCTGAACTAGATTTATTTTTTCTGAATTCTATTCACTTGGAGGATATGAAATACTAATTTTGAGGTTTTGGATTTAAGGATCAAAGATTTTATCTAAACAAATATAATGCTGTACTTTACCTTCTAGAGCCAACACCTCATAGGGAATAGTTTTATAACGTAGTAATAATTACAGTAGATTGCAAACATTTTCTCTATTTCAGCTTCAAATCATTGACATTTGTTGAGAATTTTTTATATAGCTTTGACAAATCAAAAAATATATATATTTTTTCTATTTCTTTGAAACTGATAGAAATAACACACTGGAAATTGTTAAAACTCTCAACCTTATCAGTTGCTGTTGCCTGAAGCAATTTTATTTTTTGGCGGAAGTTTCATCAACAAAATTAAATTGGAGAAAAGTAAGTTAGTCGGTTAGGGTTTTTTTTTTTTTTTTTTTTTTTTTTTTTTTTTTTTTTTTTTTTTTTTTTTTTTTTTTTATAGAATTCTATCGCAACGCAGTCGTTGCTGGATACATGAGTTAATGCATTTCTTAATTTTGGGAGTTCTCATTCAAAATTTCGATGATTTTTTAAACTTAGTTTGTTCATTTATGATCATAACGAAATGTCCAAACTCCCCAGAACTCTGTGAGGACGATGCAAGCTATTTGGAGCTCAATTACTACTACTATTGACCGTTGTATAAGTACTGTATTGCTTGGAGATTTTCCTGAAATAAAATTGGTTTTATATATGTATGTATGTATGTATATATGTATATATATATATATATATATATATATATATATATATATATATATATATATATATATATTTATAATATATATATAGAAATATATATATATATATATATATATATAGATAGATAGATACAGATATAGATATAGATATATATAGATATATGTGTGTGAGTGTGTGTGCGCGTGCGTGTTTGTACACAAGAATCGATATATTGTTGGCCTTTCAGTCTTCGAAGACACAAGACTTTCGAAGCCAATAAAAGCAAACTTTCTTGTTCGTTAAGTACATAGGGTAACTATTATAAGAGTATTTTCACCAGTTATTCGTGATCAAAGGAAAGTTTTAGTAGATAGATAATTCACGTTGTTGTAAAATAAAGATATTTTTCGTCACATACCTCTTATAGGTTGATTCTTTGCTCCGAAGGCGCTTTAAAGCAGAACCTGTGTGAAAGAACAACCGGTTAAGATAAAAGATGTATATCTATATATCTATATATTTATCATACTACTTATTTTGCGAAAATATGGGACTCTAAAATATTCTCTTTCAAGGAGCATCGGTACACTTGCTATTTGCTTATGCATTACTTGATATTTGAATAGAATGGAGACAACAAATGGAAATATTCTTCTCTATATATTTCATTCATATTATATTACGTAATCTTTCTTCATTCTTTCCAATGTTACTTATGAGACATGACATTTTCCCCTCTATTCTAAAACTAATATTAATCTTCCTTAGAGAGGAAAAATATAGGTTATAAAGGGAAACTTTAGCAGGATATACTGTAACAAAAAGGAAACTATAATAGAAAATAGTGTAAATGAAAAGAAAACTAAAGCAAACTTTGTTTCTCAGGAAGAAAAATGTTTCGATATGCTTTTTTCTTTCACAGTTCACTTAATTGCATTGGAAATAAACAGGTCTGTTCATATTGGCATGGAGATACGAAATAGATACAACGGATTTACATATTCAAGAACCC
>NC_090725.1:281974134-281979134 GCF_036898095.1 Palaemon carinicauda
ACATGGTTGACTGTAACAACTGAGTGGCCTAATCTTGCTGTAGAGGCAGAGGTGATATAATGCTGATCTTGAATGGCTCTCCTCTCCTCAGTGAATCATGGTGGGCTGATCAAGTCACATCTACCAGCCCATATATCACTGAGACCCTCTCCCGCCTCTTATATTCCATTGCCATTTTTGGCCTCAGGGTGTCTGGGTGTATCACATCACTCTGGGGAGGAGTAGGTTCCTTGTTGGTAAAGATAGCAGGCCAGGCATTGGTGAAGAGGTCCCTAGGTTGTTGAACTGTCTTCTTTTTCTGCTTTCCCATCTTCAGCTGTCCATTCTTTTCACCTATGTCTTTATTATAGGTGCCGATAAGGAAAGATATACTGGTGAATTATGTCTGCTTGTTGTAACACTGTAGGACTAACCTGATCTGTTGGTCTCCACTCGATATGTGGCTAGCTCTGAAAATGCCTATATATGAACATCCTCCTCTGTTGCACATTCCTATTCCAGTGTGTTGGAGCTCCAAGACACGACCTCTCGCTATTGTATAGATCTCTCAAGCATGCAAAGTAGTATTTGAGGTCCTGTGCAGTTGTATCTTCACTTCTGAGTCTTTGGAGAAGTTTTCTGTTATCTAAAGTTAGGCGGAATAATTGCCATGACTTGTCATAACATATTTTGCCTTCAAGGACAGTTCTACACAACTTGATCTGACATTTTACAGGCTATATATACTGTACATCTTTCTCCTCTTTTTTTCTGGATCTCTCCTGTTTCCTTGTTCTTTAAGCACAAGGTGACAATTCTGGTGATGCTGTGCCTTATTCCTCCACAGAGTTGCATCAATGCCACCTCCATCATCAAGTCTGGCTGAATCCAAAACAGTAGGCGTATCATTAATTGTGTAGAAGAGGTGATTAGTCACAATCATAGTATAACCATCATGTTCCTGTAGTTGTTTTAGAAGTGTTTAATTAAACTCTTCATTCTTCTTCTGGCAAAGACTTCATTCTTCTTCTGGCAAAGACAACATTTGTTCGAACTAGTCCAGAATTTAGACGGTCCTGGATTTGTATTTGCAAATCTTGCTGAATGGTAGGTTTATCCTTTGCTATCTTGATCAAAATCATACACAATAAGGTATGTGGTATGGTTAGGTCCAGGGATATAATTATACGACTTTACACCTAGCCTGATGGTTCCCATGCGATTTATATTGTAAAGCAATGTAAATCGACAATGCCCTCAGCTCATCTCTCCGTTCTGGCAAACCTTTCAGGTGAGGGGTGGCTGTCTAACTAGACAGCTATGTTAAACTACATGTAATCAACAATAGCTAACTGATGCAGGGCTTATTAGACAGGATTTTCGTCATTAAGCTAAATGTTTAGGAAAGCTGATACTGAATCCCATGCTGAGGTCTGAAGTAGGGGTACCATCCAGTGTCCTGGTTATGTTGCTACATGTTCTCTGTTATTAAAAGGAAGCCAGAAAAGTCCATGGTTTCAACTACAGTTTCTATATTATGAGAAATTTATGATTTGACACCAAGCCCATTCAAATAAGACAAGTTTTTGCAATCTTATTGTGAAATGCGATCTTTCTACATATTCAATGGTGTCCATTTGAAAAAATTGTCTCTATCTTCATTTATTTGGTGAGTTACAGGTTTTATAAAAAGAGCAATCTTCAAGGAGAATGTCTTCCAGGTTTGGTGCCTTTGTCTAGAAATTTAATGTTCTCCTGAAATTTTACTGTTACCTGCTTCACATTATGACAAATTATTAATCAAAGCATAATTTTTAGATTTGGGAAAAAGGTTAATTATGCTTACACTCGATTTGAAAATTATAAGAAAAAAAATCCCCTCGAATCATAGTTTTCCAGCTCCCAATTCCTCGTATTTTGATATATTAATTAAAGTTAATGAGGTGGAGTTCCTAATCAATCCATTCAGAAAATAAAGCTTCTATTTAACGTCAACATCACAGACACTACCTCCTCTCTCTCTCTCTCTCTCTCTCTCTCTCTCTCTCTCTCTCTCTCTCTCTCTCTCTCTCTCACACACAAACACAAATATAAAAAGTCACAATAACCATCTTTCCTGATACGTCACAGCACACAGCCAATCAAAGTCAGCTGGGACCCCACCCCTCCCTCGTTCGACACACAAACTCACTCACTTTTATTATTTTAAGGTCTATTCAGTTTTATATCTGTTGACATTTCATCTGGGACACTTGAAATCACCTTTGCAATTAATTGTAATTGAAACGTCCTGGTTTATTGATCTAATTTGTTCGCAAGTATTGTTGCTCTTTCATACGCTTTCTTTATTTAATTTTCTTTCTTTGTAATTCGCTAATTTTTGTCTAATGATCGTAAATTATGAAGAGCTATTTGAAAAGGAACAAAGTGGTTTTAGTATCTAAAGTTGTTAATTACCTATATGTAAGGAGTATGTCTGCCATGTTCATATCCTCATAAAGGTAGGCCTACTTTGGTGTTCTTTTTTTCTTTAACCAAAATACGTTTTAAATTTATTTTAGAGTATTTACTCTACTGGCATAAGTCTCTTACTTTCAAAATGGAGAAATGCAGACCACTATATTTTCCCCTATTTTAATGTGACATATTAGACCAGAGATATAGTGCCGAATTAAATAAATGAGATCTATAAATGTGCTCTCTCTCTCTCTCTCTCTCTCTCTCTCTCTCTCTCTCTCTCTCTCTCTCTCTCTCTCTCCTTGGAAGCCTGCTTTGAAATAGTACATTAGTACATGATGTTTCAACCTTCAACAAGTTCATATATTGTTCAAGGCTATTGCATAAGCCAATAACCACCCGATAATTTTTCTGATTTTTTATTATAAAGATATGCTTCATGGTCATGCATGGAATGGAGATACAAATACGGTTCACTTTAATGAAAAAGCTCTAATATAGTATATAGTGGCTAAAGTGGATTAATAACTAGATATATACTGTCTGGTGCATTAATAAGAGGATCAAATATTGTAGGGTGCAAAGAATAACAGATCAACGTAGCATCCTTTCAAGCAAACTGCTAGTTTTGAAAATTGCACCACTAGTCTATGAGAAATAAATCCGCCGTCGGTGTTTGTCATTGCAGATCTCAGCGAGAATAGTTTTATCAATGATTTCTTGGTAGTTTTATTGTCTTTGTCTCAAATCTTTATGATTTATAGGTATGAACTTAAATACAACTTAACGTTCCATTGTAAGATGCAAAATAAAATTCATATTATTGTTAATCAATATCATTGTTATTGAATCAAATGTTAATTTTATATATAAAGAATATTGCAATATCATCATATCTCAATATTTGAAATCTGCTCCATCGGTCTGTGATGTAGATCTTTTGCTTAATCCCTTAATAAAGATCTGGAAATCAGATCTACATAGTCTATACCATCCTGTACGTAGTACTGGGTATATATTACATAGTATTCTAAAAGTTTAATCCAGCTGTGACCAAATTGTGGAATGTTGAAGAGGTTGACACCAGTCTATCTTTATAGTTTATAATGTATATTATGATAAATATTTTTTAACTGATTTTATGATATGTTTTTGTATATTTTTTATTTATTACTTCTCATGTATAGTGTATTTATATCCATATTTCCTTTCCTCACTGGGATATTTTCCCTGTTGCAGATCAAAGGCCTGCAGCATCCTGCTTTTCAAGCAATTGGCCGAGCCTTACCTAAAAACAACAAAATTAACAATAGAAACACCGATAATAATAATAATAATAATAATAATAATAATAATAATAATAATAATAATAATAATAATGATAATAATAATGATAATAATAAATGAAGAGAAAACTATTGAAAAACCGGCCTCATAGCTGGTAGTTCACTAATATGGAACTAACGGTACTTTGAGTTAACTTATCTAAAAAAAGATTAGTTTTTATTTATTTAAATAGTTCACTAGCGAGGTTTCATTAAGTTCTGTTCCTCTATTTTTAAATAAGTACACAAATGAAAGCCGCATACCAAACGAGGTGAAATGATTACCTAAGAATTTATATTCAATATATTTATTATGATTTTTTAGTTGATGAAACCAAACCAGTTTAGGTTACAAATATGCTTACCTCTTTATAAACAAAAGAAAAACTGTGAACGTTTTCTCAGATTTTTTTATCAGATTTAATAGCTTCATAACCAATTACATACTTGAGCTTTATATAAAATTTAATTTCACATTAATAAATGGATAGTCATTTTTATGTGGAATTTGGGGTGGTGGAGGTCTTATACAGTTAACTGATTTTGTAATATATATATATATATATATATATATATATATATATATATATATATATATATATATATATATATATATATATATATATATATATATAAATAACATTTCTTCAGTAATTAACTAACTATTTCTAAAACAATTTGTTCCCATACCTTATCCGGTGCATCTTTCCAAGATTCGACGTCCATTGAAGTTTCCATTCAAAGGGGCCTCTAGATTGTATTACTTCAGTAGCTCTTTTTACTCGTCCCCCTCCGTATCTCTTCACCCATTTACTCCTTCCTGGCCCTTTCAATCTCCCTCTAATAGCACCAACAACTCTTGGAAATCACCGTTAACCATTTCATCCGTAGTGCCATTCGCCCCCCCCCCCCCCTTTTCAAACCCCTCCCTCTATCCATGAATCTCATTCATTTTATCTCGTCTTTTATCTCGGCTTTCGTGATAAATCTGCTCTCTGTGTTACCAGAGCAACAAATATCTACGCCATCAATCATCATCTATATGTCGTTAGGGCTATTCATACGGCTGAAATCACCCATAATAAATGCCATGCGTATGTTCCATGAAACAGGGAGTATCAAGGCATACCATTCATTAGCCATATTCAAAATTTATTTTCTTTTATTGATAGTTTTGCATCGCCCCAGTAATACAGACATTTCTTTATTAATTCATTGTTATTGGTTTTTCATAAGAGG
>NC_090725.1:281984134-282014134 GCF_036898095.1 Palaemon carinicauda
ACATTAAATGAGATTTATTCAATTTTGCTAAGTATAGAACAGTGTAAGCCCTGTGATAGTAAAAAATGAAAATGCAATTCCTCCACTTATTTACTTTTTTAAAGTAGCGGCCATTTATTATTTTCATTTGCTTTAAGGAAATAAAAGGATGGTGTAATAATATAACATGCTTTACAACATACATATAAGACCGTCTATATATTACAATACCATTATTTGCTGTAGATTGCTTGAAATGTTTAGAATAGGTGCAATTTATAGCATAACCCCTTTATTGAGGATGCACGCACTCATAGTTAGAAGGTGGATGGACTGTATCAAGGATGACCTTCGATCAAAGGGATTAACCAGAGATGAGGTGTGGGACAGAGGTAGATGGAGAAAGCTGGTCAGAAACATCGACCCCACATAAAAGTGGGAAAAGATGCAGACAAAGAAGAAGAAGAAGAAGAAAAAGTATGAATTATAGAACTTTAATGTTATAAGTCGTATCAACAACACATAACACTAGGCCTAATTTCATGAAGCATGTTACGAAAGAGATAAAAATAGGCCTAATTAAATAAGGCGTAAAAAATCCTATTTGCATAAAAAGTCACCAAATTGAATAGGTAGAGGTCTAATTACATGTAAAAAGAATACAATTATGGCTTCGTATGAGGAATATCACATAAATAAATAAGATTAAGCCTAATTGGATGAGGCCTGTTTAGATATCTTCCTATTCTCTAAATCGATTTAAACACTTAGGAAGTTTAAAGTTTTTCATATTAAATCTATATAACATTTCTCTTGAAGGTTTAAATGCCGCTCGTGAATGGCAGAGACAAGGAACAGGGACATTGCTCTATCAAGCAGGACAATGCCCTAGAGATTGACCATATAATTAGCGCTCTAGCCCCTTCTCCACCCCAGCTAGGTCTAACGAGGGTCAGGCAATGTCTGCTAATGACTCAGCAGATAGTCCTATAAGCTCCCCCAATCCCACCATCCTTAGCGCACAAAGATAGTGAGGTTGCAGCGACCAAAGGGGCTAACGAGTTTGAGTGGGACTCGAACCCCAGTCTGGCGATCACCAGTCATTCTGAAGGTATACTTCTTTGATGGATTTCAACGAATGTCTTTCATACTGGAGTTTATTGCATAGAGATTTGACAGGGGGAGATGTACTAAGGACTAAATCAGCTTACCGAAACAAACCAGAGGCGTTAAATGTGGAAAAAGTATGGAGTTTAAAACCTTGTCTTATATATATATATATATATATATATATATATATATATATATATATATATATATATATATATATATATATATATATATATATATATATATATATATATATATACACATATATTTTTTTTTTTTTTATGGCATGGTTAATCAAAAGGCATTAGTGAATTACATTTTCATTGTTTTAGTTAGTATTGTAAATCTGAGGATACAGATATAAGTTTGGATTTGATTATTTCCGAAAATAAAATAAAAAAAAGTATCAGTGGAAGGAATGTCTGGATGATTAGACAAAGCCATGGCTAAACCACGAACCTTCATTTGAGCTGCCCACATCTAATGTTATGTAACATTGAGAAGAGACTCAAGTCAACTAATAAAACTTCAAAGCAGAACCAACGGCATAAGCAAGACGTACTAATTGACAAGAGCAGTAAAGAGTATTTTTGATTGAGAAGATGACATGAAAGGGTTTTCAGATGGTTTTGATGGGAGATCGTGCCCTGTTAATAGCACCATATTATCAAAGCATTTATTTCGAATATTAGAGATGCTGTTACCGGTAAAAGAGGGACGAGAGAGTTGATGTTTTGCTAACAGATCCCCTTTACAGACTTAGCGGGATAATCCAAGGGCAAAAGGATTTTCTACAATGAACCTGTTGCAAATCCTGGAATAAAAGGCTTTTTACAATGAATCCAGCTTAATTCAAGAGAGCATGTTGCTAAGTCCGTATAATCCCTTGGGATTAAAATTACACATGAAATAGTTCTTGTAACTGCGAAAAGTGAAGAATTCTTCCTGAAATAGGAAAATAGATTTGCAGACATTTTGGATGTAACCATTTTGGTGGTTTAGAAAACGTTACATATGAGAAGCTAAAGAGCTTTTGGGATTAGGTAAAATCTAATAACCGTCATTTAAGCAAATGTTGGGAAACAAATAGTGAGTTTGGAGGAAGTGGTCGCCACTCTTCGAAATGAGATAGAAAATAATAAGTAATCAAATAAAAAATGTGAAGGGTAAGGAAATTAATTAAAAATGGTAACGGCGAGCAAGTAATGTATTTATATAGGTAAGTAAATGCTTCATTGCTCGACAAAGTAGGGTTAGGTACTGAAAGATATGATATGATATGAGAAATTGTTACAATAAACAAGAAACAGATCATTCTTATATGTATTTATGTAGCTGGCTATGTTATACAAAACATCACTGACACCAAAATCTACTGTAGAAATTGGATATCTTCATGTAATTAGAAAAAAAAATCGGTTTCCGTTGTCACATCTCATGGCAAAATGAAACAACCTATAACTAGTTTCATAATTTAAATGTGCTGTATTTTACTATACAGTATCAAAAGGCCAGGGTAAACGACTGATAGTCTGCAACAAACGAGAGGCAAAGGCTCAAGTCAGTTAACTTAAGAACAACTTGAAAGGAATTACAAACATATATCCATAAGCTAATTGATACTAACACTTAATATTGGAAAACAAATGAAAACCAGTAGGTATTCTAAATAATTGTTACCTTGAGTGTAAGAAATATATATATGATACAAACGGATACTTCAAAAAAAACATTCTTACAATAGCAGAAAGGATTTAGGATATTTTTTCCCACAATAATTGGTGTGCAAAGAACCCGAAGGTACGTTTATGTTAAAGTGTACAATGATAAGTAAGTCCAAACTGGAAATAAATAAACTGACCAATACAGTTGCTGAGGAAATATACGAGTCTTTGGGGGTTAACGCCAAGGGAAAATGGATATACGAAGCCAGGTGAATTTCCACGAAATTATTTTCTTCTCAAATAGTATAATACTACATCCATTAGAATAAATATTTAAGGGTTGTGGTGGCCTGTTGGTAACGTCCATGCCTGGTGATGGCCTTACTGGGTTTCGAGTACCGCTGAAAATTCGTTAGTTCCTTTGGTCGTTGCAACCTCACCAACTTTGTGAGCTTAAGATCAGGGGTTTGGTGAGCCTACAGGTCTATCTGCTGAGTCATCAGCAGCTATTGCCTGGCCCTCCCTGGTCTTAGCTTGGGTGGAGAGGGGCTTAGTCGCTGATCACTTATATATGGTCAGTCTCTAGGTCATTGTCACTGTCCCTTGCCTCTGTCATTCATGATCTGCCTTTAAACCCCTAAACTGGAGAGTAGGTACTCTTAAAACCATCTTCACTGAAGGAGTTAATAACTACTGCACTGTAATTGTTTAGTGGTTACTTTCCTCTTGTCAAGGGTAGAAGAGACTTTAGCTATGGTAAGCAGCTCCTTTAGGAGAAGGAAACCCCAAAATGAAATTGTTTTTCTCTAGTCTTGGGTAGTGCCATAGCCTCTTTGCCATGGTCTTCCACTGTTGGGTTAAAGTTCTCTTGGTTGAGGGTACACTTAGGCACACTACTCTATGTTTCCTTATTTCCTTACCGCATTGGGCTATTTTCCCTTTTGGAGCAATCGGGCATCCTACTTTTCCAACTAGGGTTGTAGCTTAGCTAGAAATAATAATAATGATAATAATGATAGTAATAATTATGATAATAATAATAATAGTAGATACTATATCGGTATAGAGCATCTTACGCCAATTGGAAAAAAGAAAAAGAAAATAATTAAAGCTCAAAACCAAAGGTGATATCAGAAGAGGGTTACATACATGCATAAAAATTGAGCATAATTAGAACATTATTTCCAAATAAAGGAAGATAAACCATTAAGAATATATATATATATATATATATATATATATATATATATATATATATATATATATATATATATATATATATACATATATATATATAGCCTATATATATATATGTGTGTGTGTGTGTGTGGCAATAACTCCTAATCCATTTTCTAAATTTATAGTCCTTTGCAGGTGTATTCTCAACAATAGATAGATTAACAAGGGGTGGGGAAGACAATGTAATTGCTGTAAGAGATGCAGATGGTAACAAGGTATCAGCAAGAGGTGAAGTTAAGGAGATCTGGAAAACGCACTACGAGGAACAACTTTAAGGAAAAGGGAGACAGGTAACTGGAGAAAATTATCCAGAACTAAGAGGGGAGCTATGGAACATACAGGAAACGCCAGATCTCTTGATAGAAGAAGTGGGAAAACTTTGAGAAATATGTCAAGTGGGAAAACATCAGGAATTGATGGAGTACCAAAGGAATAGCTTGTAGCTGGTGGTGGAATGGCAAGCATAATTCCAACACACAAGAAAGGGGACACTACCTTATGCAAGAATTATAGGCCTATTAATCTATCACCACATGCTTATAAAGTTCTAGCGAAAATCATGCTAAGCAGAATGGCAAGGCAAGAAGAGGAAATAATTGATGAGGGGCAAGCAGTACTTTGGGCAGATAGAGGAACAATTGATCATATATTAATTTTCTCACAAATCATAGAATAGTTGTGGGAGAAGGAAAAAGATCTGTATTGTGTATGTATTGATTTAAGACAAGCGTTTGAATCCATACGTAGGGAAGGAATGATTAAAATTTTGAAAGAATGGGGATTAGAACCAAACATACTAAAAATCACAAGGATATTGTATGAAAGGACATCAGTTAGGTGTAAGGAAAGGACAGTGTTTGACAAAAGAATTCAGAACCACTGGTGGAGTTATACAGGGTTGCCCACTATCACCACACCTCGGTAATGAGAATGGCACTTGGAGATTATGAGGGTGGCATAGATATAGGAGGGAAAAAATATTTAACATGAGATATGCAGATGACATAGTGCTTCTAGCAGAAACTAGGAGGAACTTCCGAGAGTGTTAAGAATGGTAGAGGAGCAGTGCAATAGGTATGAATTTGTGATGAACAGAGAGAAAACCAGAAGTATGAACATTGGACGCCAAAGAAAGACCTTGGAAATACAGCTATCAGAGGGAGAAGTGGAACAAATTAATGAGTTTAAATATTTCGCAGTACTTTTCACAGCAGATGGAAAGAACAATTCAATGCAGAGTCTCAAGTGGCCAGAAAGCATTTGGAAGGCTAAGGAGACTCTGGAAAGATAGAAGTATATCCATTAAATGGAACATTAGACTATTAAGAGAAATAGTGATCCCCATTGTGATATACGATGCTGAATTCTGGGTACTGAAGAAGAGAGAAGAGCAAAAGTTATTAGCCTTTGAAGTGAAATGTCTGAGAAGAATCTGTGGTGTAGGATGGGAGGACAGAATTACTACCGAGGGAGCGAGAGAAATGGCTGGTGTTGAGAACACAATTCTGATTAAAGTGGAGGATATTCAGAGGAGATGGTTTGGATATGTACAAAGGATGGAACAGGGCAGATGGCCAAGGATAGTGCTGCATGGGCGAGTGGCCGGAAACACACCGAGAGGACGACCAAGAGATTCACGGGTGGACACCTTCAAGAAAGCAAAAAGGAGAGGCAAGACATTTCAGCAGCTGACACAGATGGCATCGGATAGGGACTTCTGGAGAGAAAGACAACATCAGATGCAAGACCCAACCCTGATAATTCCGGACGGGATTTAGTGTGTGTGTGTGTATATATATATATATATATATATATATATATATATATATATATATATATATATATATATATATATAAATATATATATATATATATATATATATATATATATATATATATATATATATATATATATATATATATACATATATATATATATATATGTGTGTGTGTATATATATATATATATATATATATATATATATATATATATATATATATACATATACAGTATGTGTGTCTGTGTGTGTTTAACAATTTTAGATTTCATAATTTTATTATAAAAATACAATTGGGAAATTACTTTCATTATAAGTATGTTCGTAACTCTTACAGGAATGGGTAAAGCTCAGATGCAAATTAAAAAAAAAATACGCTATTTTTTAGGAAATAATCGTCCAGAGCTGCATTGAAACATACAAAACTGGTCAATTTTTTAAACTGATTATTCCCAATATATATATATATATATATATATATATATATATATATATATATATATATATATAGATAGATAGATAGATAGATATATATATATGAATATATATGTCTATATATATATATATATATATATAT
This sequence comes from Palaemon carinicauda, assembly GCF_036898095.1. Lineage (NCBI taxonomy): Eukaryota > Metazoa > Arthropoda > Malacostraca > Decapoda > Palaemonidae > Palaemon > Palaemon carinicauda. The sequence continues at coordinate 281,990,482 of NC_090725.1, forward strand.
ATATATAGATAGATAGATAGATAGATATATATATATGAATATATATGTCTATATATATATATATATATATATATATATATATTATATATATATACCGTATGTATAGGCATATAATTATATATATGTATATTTATATGTGTGTATATATATATATATGTATATTTATGTGTGTATATATATATATATATATATATATATATATATATATATATATGTATATATATGTATGTATGTATATATATATTTATATAAATGTATATTTATATTTATATAATTATATATCTACATATAAATAGGCAATATATATATATATATATATATATATATATATATATATATATATATATATATATATATATATATATATATATATATTCATATATATATTTATATATATATCTATATGTATATATATATATATATTTATATATATATATATATATATAGAGAGAGAGAGAGAGAGAGAGAGAGAGAGAGAGAGAGAGAGAGAGAGAGAGAGAGAGAGAGAGAGAGAGAGAGAGAGATCTTTCTAGAATAAATGGCAATAACTCCTAAGCCCTTTTGTAAATGTATAGTCCTTTGCAGGTGGTAGGCAGATTAACAAGGGGTGGGAAAAACAATAGAATTATTGTTAGAGGTGCAGATGGTAAGAGGGTATCAGCAACAGGTGAAGTTAAGGAGATCTGGAAAACGCACTACGAGGAACAACTTAAAGGCAGAGGGAGACGGGTAACTGGAGAAGATTATCAAGAATTAAGAGGGGAGCTATGGAACACCAAATCTCATGATAGAAGAAGTAAAAAAAATCTTTAAGAGCTCTGTTGAGTGGGGAAGCACCAGGAATAAATGGAGTACCAATGGAATTGCTTGAAGCTGGTGGTGACATGGTAGAAAGGTGGTTGTATGACTTAAGCAAGGATATAGTAGGTGGACAAGAGGCTCCAAAGGACTTGATTGAAAACATTATAATTCCTACACACGAGAAAGGGGACACGACCTCATGCAAAAATTATACTACTATCAGTCTATTACAACATGCTTATAAAGCTCTAGCGAAAATCATACTAAGCAGAATAACGAGCAAGAAGAGGAAATAATTGATGAGGGGCAAGTAGGATTTAAGGCAGATAGTGGAACAATTGCTCATATATCCACCTTCTCACAAATCATAGAAAAGTTGTGGGAGAAGGGAAAAGATCTTTATTGTGTATTTATTGATTTCAAACAAGCGTTTGACTCCATGTGGAGGGAAGGGATGATTAAAATTTTGAAAGAAAGGGGATTAGAACCAAAAATACTGGAAACCAACAGGAGATTGTATAGAAAGGACATCGGGCTAGGGTAAGAAAAGGAGTGTTTGACAGAAGAGATATATATATATATATATATATATATATATATATATATATATATATATATACATATATATATTTATATATATATATATATATATATATATATATACATATATATATATATATATATATATATATAATATATATATATATATATATATATATATATATATATATATAAGGTATGAAATAACCAACCAAGACAACGTTACCTACAATTTTGTGAATCCTTTGATAGAGATTTCATAAAGAGCTGGAGACGACAATTCCTTTCATGCAATTTTTTATTATTGGATTAGAATTTGCCTAAAATTGCTGGAGGATAATTTTGAATCTAAATCAAAGAGATTAGCCGATGTTTCCGTGATATAGTTCAGAATTCACATGTTCACTAATACTGCCAATTACCTTTGCTTTGTCCGTATGGAGATGGACTAATACACTTATCCATCATTGTAGTAACACCTGTGTGTGTGTTTGCGTGCTTGTGTGTGTGTATGTATGTATGTGTGCATTTGCGTGAGTGTCTAGGAATACCCCTACATATTTTTCAATATATATATATATATATATATATATATATATATATATATATATATATATATATATATATATATATATATATATATATATATATATATATATATTTACATTATATGTGTAATGGATGAGATGTTAGATTATTAAATTGATTTTAAGGAATTGCCGTTTCATATATATATATATATATATATATATATATATATATATATATATATATATATATATATATATATATATATATATATACACACACATATTTGGTACAGTTCTCATCGTATATCTAAATAAATAAGACAAATGTCAACCTTCTTTTTAACAGTATTTTTATTCCCTATCATTATTTGACGTTACTTTACACCAGCAGGACATGCAATGAATCGATCACACATGCAAAATTGTGGGTAATTATTTTTTTTTAGTAGACGATTACCATGTTTATAACTTATTTTCTGTGATGTATTTTTATTCTGTTTTTATTACGGTATCGCTATTCCCATGCGCTATTACACATTCCTTCTTACGAAGCGGTTGTAATTTGCTAATGAATAATCTCTCTCTCTCTCTGTCTCTCTCTCTCTCTCTCTCTCTCTCTCTCTCTCTCTCTCTCTCTCTCTCTCTCTCTCTCTCTTCTATATCTATATATACATACATATATATATATATATATATATATATATATATATATATATATATATATATATATATATATATATATATATATATATATATATATATGCGTGTGTGTGTCTGTGTGTCTGTGTAAGTAGAACATTCACGAAATTTTTAAATAGCTCTAAATTACTGGAATGATTATTATATCTCGGTTACTTTGTGGCTTATAAATATATTTTCTGATATTCAGTCATTGCTATTTTTTCATGTATTTCTCACTGTTAAAAGAGTTTATGGGTGTGTGAGTTTGCGTCCTAAACTATTATTTGAAAAGTTATTACATTTTTTAAATTAATTAACCATATTAAGATAATTGCAATATTACTAATCATGAAGGTGAAGGAAAATATTCATCTGCCTTTTCATGAAATTTAAGCCATTTATGGGATGAAAAAAAATCCCCTCTTCTCTGTTAATAAAAAACTGATGTTTTCAAATACTCTAAAATTTAAAATGAAACAAGAAACAGAAATGAAGATAAAGCACATCATACATAAAAGGGCCGGAAAATATTATGAATTTGGGAAGATATGAACATTTGCTCCACACAAAAAATATAGAATATTGGAAACAATTTCTCTTTTTGGAGTAAACACAAATCCAGATTTCAACGATACTTTTATGATGGCAATGATTGAAGGGTGAGTGAAAAACATCCATTTCATTACGGCTATTTTAATCTAAAACCTATGAAGTATTGAGATGACTTTTCATTATTTCGAAATGAATAGTAAAAACTGGAATCATTACTGTTGACTTGAAAACCAAACTATATTGAAATGAGTTCTATTCTATTTTCTTTTATAAAAACTTGTCATGTTATTAAATAAATATATTTTCAGTATAAAAATGGTTATTTGCTACTTTTCTGAATCTCAGAAAAATTATATTATAAAAAGGATGAATTGGGGCCTATAGAGTTACAACGGAAATAAGTTTCAAAATAATCAAACATTTGAGTAATGATTTTTAACAAGTTGAAAAAAAAAATTAGGCATAGAAATTCACTACTTAAAATAGATATTAGAAATATTTAAACTATTTAATAATAAGGAAGACGAGGGACTTGTGCAATAAATGGAATGATGTACAACTTAGACAAGAAAAATTATTTCGATGAGAGAGAGAGAGAGAGAGAGAGAGAGAGAGAGAGAGAGAGAGAGAGAGAGAGAGAGACGCATTTGGTATAAAAGTTTGAACTCGATGACATGATCTTTCCGGAATAATTTAAGTAATCTAATGTATACAGAATATCTATACGAACCTGTATGAGAAGTGACCTGTAATATATGGCAGTAAAAATACTTGCTGTACTAATGCATTTAACTCTTGTCAGGCGAGATAAGGTTATAGTTTATTTGTTTCATCTTATTTGAGTAAGGTATCTAAATATATAACTTATCAGACTCTTAAAAAATGAAATATATGGGTATCCAAACACTAATTTCACCTCGAAACTCTATGCACCGAAGAGAAACTTATTTAATAGTCTTAATGATTTATTGATTTTTTTTTTCTTTTTGCAGACATATATCATATTGGAAAAACATACTGGCAAGAAAGTCGAAATGTGTTTTTATGAATTTGATTTATATCGATCAATATATATTTGAATTATGATAGATGAGCAGAATAAGCCAAAAATTATTCGGCTCACGTGGTATGAACGTTTGATTTATATTGTTTTTAATACTTAAAACTTATTTTTCTTCTTTAAAAAAACATACGGATATATTTCATCAGTTTCTTGCATAGAAATATAATATACTTTTTCCCGACAAATTATAGATAAAAGAGTTCTTTATTTGGTATCTCTCTCTTTATATATATATATATATATATATATATATATATATATATATATATATATATATATATATATATATATATATATATATGTGTGTGTGTGTGTGTGCGTGCGTGTGTTTGTGTTAAGTAGAAAATTCACGAAATTTTTGTATATCACTAAATATTTAAATATATTATATTATGTATATACAGTATATATATATATATATATATATATATATATATATATATATATATATATATATATATATATATATATATATATATATGTATGTGTGTGTGTATGCACGTCTGTGCGTTTGTCGTCATTTGTTCGTGTCTGTGTATGTTTTTCTGTGCTTATCTACATGATAATTTGTATATTCTTTTTCTTAATTTAGCATAAAAGGTCATCCTGATAATAAAGATAATAGTAAAAAATAAGAACTCTCCATTTTATCGCTCTCTCTCTCTCTCTCTCTCTCTCTCTCTCTCTCTCTCTCTCTCTCTCTCTCTCTCTCTCTCTCTCTCTCTCTCTCTCTCCTGTTTGAATTTTCATATTTCCGAAGTGCCGTATGCTTTGATCCGTCCTTAGGGTCAAGTGACGGATATGGAAGTAAAGCGATTGTGAAATTGGACTTCGCTCTGTCTATTTATAGAGCACTTTTGAAATAAAAGTTCAAAGAATACCTACAAATGGGATATGTATCTGGAGAGAGAACCGGTTTCTAAGTGAAAAACGTGAGCCGAATGGTTGTTTGATGGAGCTTAGGAATAAAGTAGAACTACAATTGGTAAAGATGGCAGATGTGATACAAAGGAAAAGATGGGTGTAAAAAAGAAAAAAAAAATTCCTTGAACATTCATTGGTTACATTCAGGTACATACATTCATATATAAAAATCAAAGTAATCTGCTCTGAATGGATTCAACCTTAGATCATACTTCATTTTTTCTATATAAAACTATTTTTTTATTCTTTAAAAAATTGGGTAATATTTTTAAAAACATTTTATATATATCACCAAGTACGAAAATATGTGGTAAAGTGTTATAGTAAAAAAAAATTATCTATATTTATGTATGTGTGTATATATATATATATATATATATATATATATATATATATATATATATATATATATATATATATATATGTATATATATACAATTACATATATATATATATATATATATATATATATATATATATATATATATATATATATATATATATATATATATACTGCTGTTACAATAACATACAAGTGATTTCGTCTTTTTGGGTGATACGCTAGTTTATATAAAAGCTCAAAATATGGCATGAGACACTATTAAGAAAAGATCTGCCGTAAACGATAATGGTTTTAGTTTCTTATGTAACTTTCAAAATCTTAGCAAGTTTAAGTAAGGTAATTCCGGATTATATATTTGTTTAACCTTTATATTTCCTTATATTTTGGAACAGCTTCCATCAGAAATAAGTAAACGGAAATTTAAATGAGAAACAAATAAGAAAAAAAGAATGTGGTTACATTTACTTTCATCAGTTGCCAATTTGTCAATCTTGGGCCAAAACTCGCAACTGATGAATTGTTGGAGTGACAGAAAAAAATAGAGCGATATATCTTTGGTAACAAGATGTGGAAAGAGAGAGAGAGAGAGAGAGAGAGAGAGAGAGAGAGAGAGAGAGAGAGAGAGAGAGAGAGAGAGAGAGTGAATAATCAGTACACTAAAAGAGGTGAGCTTTTCACTCTCGCTCTCTCTTTCTTCAAATCATAAGAAAAATCAGATGATATGTAATTATATTACCTTTAAAAAGAAAATCCCAATTATATTTCAGATGTATTATTCTACGGTTTCAAGCCAAAAGAGAAGTTTGGATTATGTAATGGATACTAACTTAAGAAAATAATATTGTCTTTATGTAGAACAAGCTGATATAAGTCTCTTCATAGTTTATATATGACAGATGTATTTTAACTTTTTTATTGATCTTAAAATATTTCATATCAATTGTTCATTACTTCTCATGTAGTTTATTTATTTTCCTATTTCATTCCAACCCTAGGCTATTTTTCCCTGTTGGACCCATTGCGTTTATAGCGTTTTACTTTTCCAACTAGGGTTCTAGCTTTGCTAGTAATAAAGATTATAATAATATAACACCTGAATAACAACCTGGTAGATTCTAGTTAGACCAAGATAAGTTTTCAAAGAAAATGCATATTTCCAAAGATATGTAAAGCAGGGAAAATATCAGTGAAACAATGTCCACTCCACCCAGGGCTGAATTGACTGCCAAACGACCAGGCCTCATCAGTTGAATTCAGCATAAACACATTTGTTCAACTCAGGGGATTTATTGTAAGAGGAGACTAAAATCAAAATAGCCGTTCAGAGTGGTTGGAAAATTAACAAATAGCGAGACGAATATCATTTGCATAACCATCCCTCATCCTAATCTAGTATATTAAGACATCTGAAAAGAAATAGAATTTCAAAATCTAACGTTTTTAATGTATATGAAGGTCATATTACTTACTGTGAGGCGGAATAATGTCTTATTTTGAAGATTTGATATAAGTGTCTTTATTAATGTTAGGAAGCTTTGTGGACGGATGAACGAGTGCAAATATGATAATGAGAAGATTGCATGGTTGAGATTTATTAAGGGTTCGGGAGAAATAATTTGCCTAAGAGAAAAAGAGATTGAGTAAGATCGACAGGAAGTTTTTGTTTGGACATTCTGAATCTGTAAATGCCTCACTAGGATTTGAACACAAAATAGTATTGCTGTTGTAGGTAATATGAAAGCAAAAATAGGTGAATGGTAATTAAATCTTATAGTTTACATTCATGGCTTACTTGCGTTATTAACGAAAATTTTAGTAAATTGGTGTTCAGAAAAATGCTTGCTTGTTACAAGTTATTCCCATTATTGACGATTAAAACTCAAATAGGGCAATGTAAATGTGTAAATAATAGAACTAATCATATTACATAGAAAGTATATGACGGGGGTAATGTTAAAGAGAAACGAACAATGAATATTTAGTCTTGGAAAGAGGTTGGGAGTGTGTTTTACAGAGTTGAAAATACATGATATTATGGTTACGCATGTAGTTAACTATATTTGATTACATGAAAGTGAGAATACTATACCAAAATAAATCATGAAATAGGACCAAATAAATGATAGTGTAGTAGAGTCAGCTCATGATGATCCATAGGAAATTGAAGTCAAGAAGTCATATAAACTCTATAATCAGGAGTGTTCGTTATCACACCTCATGGTGCAAAAATCGTGCAATTTTTCCCTGTTGTAGGGCTTGGGCTGATAGCATCCTGCTTTTCCGGCTAGGGTTGTAGCCTACCTTGTAATAATAATGATACCGTGCAAGAGTAAATACCTGGATTGGAAAAAATGAAACCAAGCAGTGAACTAGGTTGCTGTTAATTACTTCTAATTGATAGAAATTGTTGTTTAAAGAAATAGCAATAAAAATCTTTTTAAATGAATTCTAGCTGAGAGCCCAAAGGTTAATTCATAGATAAGTCTTTCCTTGGAGCTGTGTATGATTATAACTATATGCAAATGTTTGTGTGTATATGTATGTGCCTGCATGTTTGTTTGTATGTGCATTTGTATATGCGTAGGATGCATGCGCTTATGTTCTTTACAATTTGCCGTTTCACTTTATGGGATGGGATTGGGGTTTTGAAGCTTTTGCAAGTAATATATCACCTGTTTAGTTGCAACACACCGGAAGTTTTTTAATGGCCGACACTTAAGATTTTCTTCATTATAACACATTTCACTGAGATTTTATGTAACATAATACACCACAAATCCTTTAAATGCAATGTTGCAGAATCATTTTACATTATAGTGATATTTATATTATTGATATCTTCAATTTAGTCTTAAATCTGTTATATCGCCGATTAAGTGACTCCTAAGAAACTGTTGTTCTTGAAACATATTGTGATGCTCGCCGAAAGTCATTAATTTGTGTATATGAATAAAGTTTTCAAGTAGTTTAAGATTATTATTATTATTATTATTATTATTATTATTATTATTATTATTATTATTATTATTATCATTTATTTTTTTTTCTCCTTCTTCTTCTTCTTCTTCTTCTTCTTCTTCTTCTTCTTCTTCTTCTTCTTCTTCTTCTTCTTCTTCTTATTATTATTATTATTATTATTATGATTATTATTATTATTATTATTATTATTATTACTATTATTATTATAATTTTTCTTCTTCTTCTTCTTCTTCTTCTTCTTCTTCTTCTTCTTCTTCTTCTTCTTCTTCTTCTTATTATTATTATTATTATTATGATTATTATTATTATTATTATTAGCATCATCATTATTGTTATTACTATTACTATTATTATTATAATTTTTCTTCTTCTTTTTCTTCTTCTTCTTCTTCTTCTTCTTCTTCTTATTATTATTATTATTAATATTATTATTATTATTATTATTATTATTATTATTATTATTATTACTTTTGTTATTATTATAACTATTAATATTATTATTTTTATTATTGTTCGGATGCAACATAGAGTAATGGATCTACCACATATAATTCCCTTTTGGGTGTAAAGTATTCTCAGTATATACTGCAATCGATAATAAAACGTGTCAAATACGCACACACACAAACTCACACACATCTATATAAACATATATATATATATATATATATATATATATATATATATATATATATATATATATATATATATATATATATATATATATATATATATATATATATATATATATATATATATATATACACACACACACACTTTCACAAGACCTTTTATTGCGACAGCCTGCAGGAGAGAGAGAGAGAGAGAGAGAGAGAGAGAGAGAGAGAGAGAGAGAGAGAGAGAGAGAGAGAGAGAGAGAGAGAGAGAGAGAGAGAGTAAAGGAAAATTAAATCCAAAAATAACACGCAAATGTCATTCAACGTAAGTTCAAAAGATGTTTAGCATTCAAACTACTTTTTTTATTACCCACTTACGCGTGAATTGCTATAATGTTTGCAAACCATATATATATATATATATATATATATATATATATATATATATATATATATATATATATATATATATATATATATATATATATATTTATTTATTTATATATATGTATATATATACATATATCTATATATATATATATAATATATATATATATATATATATATATATATATATATATATATATATATATATATATATATATATATATATATATATATATATATATATATATATATATATATATATATATATATATATATCTGCGATCTATCTTCATCATCATCATCATCATCGACATCTGTCGTTCATCTGGCAGCATCTTCACATGCCAATGGATCTTATTGCCATTAAGAAATTAACGTCCCTGATTACTGGCCCCTGTGAGTGGTTCAGCACAGATGGTGCTATAAATAACCTCATTGGCTTTCAGAAGTTATGGCCGGTCCCTTGTAATTTGTGCGCCTCACTTTGTGCGAGAGGCAATACTAATATTTTTCCCTCTCTCCTGATATCTCTGTCATTCTTCTTTTATGAGTTAGCGTTACCCCCCGAGTCCTCTCGCGATGACCAACGCTGCAATGTATTTGTTGCCAGCACATCGTCTATTGTTTATGGGCAATAATTGAATTTTCTACCCTTCCCCAAAAAACAATCAATTGAGTGTAACATTTAAACTTGAAATGTATATATATATATATATATATATATATATATATATTATATATATATATATATATATATGTATATATATATATATATATATATATATATATATATATATATATATATATATATACACACACACACATTGTACAATGTATACATGTTGTAAAGAGTATTATCTTATAAGATATTAAAAAGAAAATTACATCTACTTTTTCTCTCCATTGGAGATGTATTTCTAACTCTTGATATATTGTCTTGCAATGTTAATTTGGATGTAATGCTTCATAGAATGTCATTTCCTTTATATCTCTGCTGAGTTAACAATGCTATATTGAGGTTTTTATTTCAAATTAGACGTCACAGTTTCTCCACAGTAGGCTTGGGAAAGGATAGTAAGTCTGTATTTTATCGTAGTTGATATTACCAATATCCACACAATATAGGGGAATAACCGCTTATCTTCAGCTGCTTTTTTTGTGCTTTTATAGCAATAAAATGTCATTTCATCTTGATAAAGGGTTCGTTGGTTGGAATATTTCAACAGAACAGAAGTACCACAAAAGCTGTTGTAATACAACCAGCATAAAACCCGCATGCCTGAAAACGGGGCATCACTTAACCATGAGGAAAGGAAACGGTTTTATATATATATATATATATATATATATATATATATATATATATATATATATATATATATATATATATATATATATATATATATATATTAAGTCTCTATGATCCTTGAAGATAATCATTTCATTTGAAAAGGAAACCATATAATCATGCCTCGTTTAATTTTTCTTTATTCTTATTATATCTCAATGTACCTTGAAGATAATCACTACATTTTAAAAAGAAAACATAAAATCCTACCTGAATGAAAGATAATAGATAATATAGCGTTTCATGTGCCCTAGTGATCAATGCCTAGTCATATATTTAATAGAAAATTTCTGTTTGGATTTAAATTCTGGTTGGCAAAGACCATTTTATCGTGCCTGTTTCAGTTCCCCTTAAATATGAGAAACTTTCCGGTGTTTGACAGTCTTCAGATTATGAAAAGCAGACTTTCTTGAGGATTATGAAGCGAATAGAAATGTTCATCAACCCGTAAATCATTGATGATTCAATTTATGAAAAAACAAGTATCATGGTATTTTCTTTAATGCTAAAAAGGCAATTTTTTTTTTTTTTTGATAAGTTTATGAAGATTAATAGCTTTCTTTATCGTTGTTTTTATACAAGGTGTAGGTTTATGCATCAGGAAAATATCGTTTTCAGTTTATGCATCAGGAAAATATAGTTTTCAGTTTATGCATCAGGAAAATATCGTTTTCAGTTTATGCATCAGGAAAATATCGCTTTCAGTTTATGCATCAGGAAAATATTGTTTTCAGCTTATGCATCAGGAAAATATCGTTTTCAGTTTATGCATCAGGAAAATATCGTTTTCAGTTTATGCATCAGAAAAATATCGTTTTGGTTTATGCATCAGGAAAATATTGTTTTGGTTTATGCATCAGGAAAATATCGTTTTCAGTTTATGCATCAGGATAATATCGTTTTCCGTTTATGCATCAGGAAAATATCGTTTTCAGTTTATGCATCAGGATAAGATCGTTTTCCGTTTATGCATCAGGAAAATATCGTTTTCAGTTTATGCATCAGGATAATATCGTTTTCCGTTTATGCATCAGGAAATATCGTTTTCAGCTTATGCATCAGGAAAATATCGTTTTCAGTGTATGCATCAGGAAAATATCGTTTTCAGTTTATGCATCAGGATAATATCATTTTCCGTTTATGCATCAGGAAATATCGTTTTCAGCTTATGCATCAGGAAAATATCGTTTTCAGTGTATGCATCAGGAAAATATCGTTTTCAGTTTATGCATCAGGATAATATCGTTTTCCGTTTAGGCATCAGGAAAATCTGGTTTTCAGTTATGCATCAGGAAAATATCGTTTTCAGTGTATGCATCAGGAAAATATCGTTTTTGGGTTATGCATCAGGAAAATATCGTTTTCACATGTGAAATTATTTGCAAATATCAGTTTATTTCATCAAAGGTATTCCATTAAGCAAGTATTTGCGTTATTATACAGTAATTTTATTTCAACCGCAAGGAATAGATTTCTGCCTAATAATCATTATTGTCCAAATTATAAAATATGGTACTCAATGCAACCTAAAAACAAAAATAATGCTACAAATCATCATTAGCCAAGACGCTATATTATTTTTATTATTATTTTTTAATGGTTGTATGTGCATCTAATATTTGTCTATATAGTGCTTAACGATTTGCTATGTTTTGTTTTTACTATGATAATTGGATATTTTACATTTATATTTCTGAATAATTAACTGATATACATATCGGTCCAACGTAAATTAAGTATTGGGATACGTGTACATAAGATATTCATTCATGTTGTTATATTTCTTTGTCTCTTTTTATTTCTCTGTTTCATTTTCTCATTTTTTCGCACACGAAATTAGTGTTGAGCAATGAATTTCAAGATAGAAAAAATTTCCCATTACCCAATATACTATCATATTATTTAGTGATATGACTTTAAATATTACTTTTGTTGTTATCAAATCAGTTCTACAGCCTCTAAAATAGATCGCTTCTGGTTTAGCAGTATCTGTTGAGGAGAACGATCGATTGATAAGCGAAGAAAAAACAGACGGGAGTTGAAAAACGTCCTGTCCTCGAAAACCACACCTTTCCATATGACTTTGGTCATCAATTTTGGCTTATGTCTGTGTCCTTTGTCCTACAGTTGACTAACAATAACTGGGGATGATTATGATGATGATTGAATGAATAGATCATTTTGGTTGCTGTCGATAGATCATCCAGGTGTTCAATTTTGCATTATAGTTCACATGTCAGCGATTAAATCTCTAAAATGAGGTATCATGTTACATAGATTAAATACATAAGATTCTCCATGAAAGACACATATTCAAATACACCTTAGGGAAGATACATTTTATCCTTACTCATATTTATTTATCTTTATTTCATTCTTCATATGTAGTAGGTAGTAGGTTAGCAATGGCACCAGCCGCCCGTTGAGATACTACCGCTAGAGAGTTAGGGGTCCTTTGACAGGCCAGACAGTACTATATTGGATCCTTCTCTCTGGTTACGGCTCTTTCCCTTTGCCTACACAGACACCGAATAGTTTGGCCTATTCTTTACAGATTCTCCTCTGTCCTCATATACCTGACAACACTGAGATTACCAAACAATTCTTCTTCATCCACAAGGTTAACTACAGCAGTGTAATTGTTCAGTGGCTACTTTCCTCTTGGTAAGGGTTGAAGAGACTTTAGCCATGGTAAGCAGCTCTTCTAGGAGAAGAACACTTCAAAATCAAACCATTGTTCTCTAATCTTGGGTAGTGCTATAGCCTCTGTACCATGGTCTTCCACTGTCTTGGGTTAGAGTTCTCTTGCTTGAGGGTACAATCGGGCACACTGTTCTATCTAGTTGCTCTTCCTCTTGTTTTGTTGAAGTTTTTTATTGTTTATATAGGAAATATTTATTTTAATGTTACTATTCTTAAAATATTTTGTTTTTCCTTTTTTCCTTTCCTCGCTGGGCTATTTTCCCTGTTGGAGCCCCTAGGCTTATAGCATCCTGCTTTTTCAACTAGGGTTGTAGCTTACCATTTAATAATAATAATAATAATAATAATAATAATAATAATAATAATAATAATAATAATAATAAAAAGTTCATATTATGAAATCCTTAAAATAGCACTGATCAGAATAAAGATTAACAGTCCAACAAAATCTCACTGGTAATTTAAGGGATTTATTCACAAAACGGTAAAGAAAACTATATATGCAATAGTTTTCATCTGACAGGAAATCTAGATTAGATTATTCGCACTCTGCATTCCAACCGATTCTATCGTTTTGCATAAATGAGTAGAGGTAATCCGATAAAGGTTAATCGAATGTTTATAAAACTCACGCTTCAAACATTTCCAGGGAGATTGGTATATTTGTACCAGAGAGAGAGAGAGAGAGAGAGAGAGAGAGAGAGAGAGAGAGAGAGAGAGAGAGAGAGAGAGACATTTACGTTTATCTTATTGATTTTCCTCTTATTTTTTATGATTTCTTTTACATATATTTAAATGAGAGCGATAATAATAATAATAATAATAATAATAATAATAATAATAATAATAATTAGTCCAATTTAATACTAAAACGAACGACCTTTTCCAAGAGGCCACTCACTATTGGCTTTATAGAGTATTTATTTTTTTTTTCTTTATAAAAAAAAAAGATAATTGGACCCACTTCGAGCTAAACGATGCCAATAAACATCTATAGGTCTTTATCGGATTTATAACAAAGAACGAAAATAGGGCCTTTTCTGGCTGTTATTTATTGACCTTTGCTGTTCCAATTTCTCCTTCGATATCCATTTGTGGGATTTTTCTTCTGTTTAGTTGTCGATTTGCTTTTCCATTTCATAAGATTCAAACACACACAAAATACTTTAGGCTGGATTAAACCTTGAAAGCTTGCACATCACTAAACAGTGCATTATTTTCAATCCGGCTTCTCGGTTTTCTCGCATGTTTTAACCAGCTTCTTCGTGGAATTCATTTTTTTATGGGAATATCTTCTTCATCTATTAACGTGTTGTTTTTTGCCCATTATTTTTGTATAGGGTAAGCGCAGTTGCCTTCTTTTTGTAGGACTATGCTTTGGCCTTGGGGTAGACCGTAGTCTTGATCAGCTGGCCTGTTTGACATCGCTTTGACCGTGTTAATCATGAGGCCCTTGTTTTCAAACTGAAACAGTTGGGAGTGGGTGGGTCGTTTATTAGCATTATTATTGATTTTTTAAGTAATAGATCTCAAAGAGTTGTTGTTGATGGGCGCTATAGTGATTATAGGAATGTGATATCCGGTGTTCCACAGGGTAGTGTTCTTGGCCCATTACTTTTCATATTATATACACATGACATGTGGTTTGGCCTAGAAAACAAGCTTGTTCCATATGCAGATGATGCTACTCTCTTTGCATCAATTCCATCCCCTGAATGTAGATCTATAGGGTTGGTGAATCACTCAATAGAGATTTAGCTAGAATTAGGGCATGGTGCAAATTATGGGGTATGAAGTTGAATCCTAACAAAACTCAAAGTAAGATTGTAAGTAGGTCAAGGACGGTGGCTCCCCAACATCCGGATCTCAGTATTGATAATGTTTCTTTAAATATGTATGAGTCTTTCAAAATTTTAGGTGTGATTCTCGACAGTAAATTTACTTTTGAGAAACATATAAGGTCTGTGTCTTCTTCAATTGCACAAAAAATAGGCTTATTGAGAAAGTCTTTCAAGATCAATCTATTCTGAAGAAGTGTTTTAATTCTTTCATTCTACCTTGTTTTGAGTATTGTTCTCCTGTCTGGTCTTCAGCTGCTGATTCTCATCTTAATTTGTTGGACAGAAACTTACGGTCTATTAAATTTCTTATTCCTGATCTAGATATTAATCTCTGGCATCGTCGTTCAATTAGTTCATTATGCATGTTGCATAAGATTTTTCGTAACTCTGACCATCCTTTACATTCAGATCTCCCTGGACAATTCTATCCTGTTCGTAATACTAGGCAGACAGTTAATTCTAATAGCCAGGCCTTCTCCATCACGAGGCTCAATACTACGCAGTACTCTAGAAGTTTTATTCCAGCTGTTACCAAGTTGTGGAATTATCTTCCTAATCGGGTGGTTGAATCAGTAGAACTTCAGAAGTTCAAAGTTGGAGCAAATGCATTTTTGTTGACCAGGCGGACATGATTCTTTTTATAGTTTATTTATGACATATTTGTTTTTGATGTTGTTAATAGTTTATATATGACATGTCTGTTTTGACGTTGTTACTTATTTTAGAATGATTTATTGTTAATATGTTCTCTTCATTTATTTATTTCCTTATTTCCTTTCCTCATTGGGCTATTTTTCCCTGTTGGAGCCCTTGGGCTTTTAGCATCTTGCTTTTCCTACTAGAGTTGTAGCTTGGATAGTAATAATAATAATTTAGCTTATGTTCACGTATTTACCAGTAACCACCCAGCAGCGAGGAGACTTGGCGCGGTTAGGTAGACAGTTCCAGACGTTTAAGGTGTCTGTCATGTTTTTAGAAGGTGTTGGAGTGGCTTTGTTTGTATGTGTATTAGTCTGTGACACCAATTTGCTTCTAAGCAAACCTATCAGTCGATTACATACATAATCCTGAGGTGTCTACGCGGATATGAGTGTCCGCCTCTCTTACTGGTGGGCTACGGACTTGAACCCGTGCCACAGACTTCTACGAAGTCCGAGCTTGCTGCCTTAACCTACCTAGCCATCAAGGTTCTTTTCATGGAAATATGTAACTCATTAAATACTCTAAAATAACACTCATTTATTTTAACAATATCTGCCTGAAATTACAAGTCAATCATAACTCTATGAAATGATTATATACTTAAAGACTGAATTAAGAAAAACAAGGTTTAACTTTTGGAAACATTTAAAGGGGGGAACGAAATCCCTAACTGGTATATGTCGTTTAGAAAATGCACTCAGACCTTCGCTGGGTACAGATTTATTTTGTTATATCATGGCCTGAACCTTTTAGTAAAAATGACTTTTGTTAGAAAAAAAAGTAAAATATAAGAATAATAAATAAATTTACACAGAAAACGAAAATTTGTCCTAAGATTCATCCTTATTTTTCGTCACTTACATACAAAATCTCCACGATTTGTATCTAGCCTTTAAATATACAACAACATTTAACATTATGTGATCCACAAAGTGAAGTGAAATTCTTCTCAAGATTTAGTCGCTGATAATTTCATTTATCATATCCTTGTATCATTATTATAATTATTACTTGCTAAGTCACAGGATGATACAAGTCCAGGGGATCCAAGAGGGAAAAAAGACCAGTGAGGAAAGACAACAAGGAAAAATAAAATATTTTAAGAGGAGTAACAACATTAAAATAAATATCTCTTATATAAACAATAAAAATGTTAACAAAACAAGAGGAGAACTAAGATAGAATAGTGTGCCAGAGTGTACCCTCAATCAAAAGAACTCTAACTCAAGACAATGGAAGACCATGGTAAAGAGGCTATGGCTACTACCCAAGACTAGAGAACAATGGTTTGATTCTTGAGTGTCCTTCTCCTAGAAAAGCTGCTTACCATAGCCAAGGAGTCCTTTCGACCCTAACCAGGAGGGAAGTTGCCACTGAGCAATTTACTGTGTAATAAACCCTTGGGTAAAGAAGAATTGTATAAAGAGGTTACTTTTATAGGTACAGAAATTAATGAATTGATTGAGTAAAGTTATGTTTTCTCTTATGACCGGTTTCATTCGAGATGTATTTCATAACAGCATCACGGATGTTATATAAATTTGGTGACAATACGATTTTTAGCTTTTTTGGATAGACCTGAAGACCAACATTTATATAAGTTACACAAGTTTTTCGATTGGTAATATATTGTTAGAATGAAGTAATATTGAATAAGTAGGTATAGGTTTGAATTTTTTGAACTTTGAAGTGCACGGATTATTTATTAAAGCATTTCCAATTATTGCAAGTAGAAAAAAGCGTAAGATATGTTTTATTTTGTATTTTGTTTTTATTGGCCAATCTTGATGCTATACAACCTGCTGTTTGTAGGTACAGTTAGAATCAAAAGAACGCCGACACTCGGGGGAAATATTTCGTCAGATGTCTCTAGTGTTCCCATGACAAAACAGACAACGAGTTGCTCCTCTTACTACTGCTACGAAATGGGCGGAGCCTTCTCCAACCTTGGTGAATCAAAGACAGTAAACGGCTGTCTTTGTTAGCGGAAGCATTGAAATGAGAGAGAGAGAGAGAGAGAGAGAGAGAGAGAGAGAGAGAGAGAGAGAGAGAGAGAGATCAAATGGTTTGAGCTTACTCTAGTTAGTGAAGTTATGTAACAGCACATAAACTCCTTTTTAGACATTTATGCATATCAAAATATTGTTTGTCATTATTATACAATGTTTCCAATAGAAATGATTGTATTATGCTCCCAAAAGCTTATCGTTATTTTTCAGATTCTATATTGACTGCTAAAAACTACTTACAGTTTATAGACTTTCATTGAATGTAACATTTCATAATACGCGAGGATACTTCATTGTAAAATATTTCCCAAAATATTCAGATTCAGTCTTTAGACTAGCCACTTTCCCTTTATTCATCATTTATTTTATATTCCCATTGTTGAGCTTTCTCATCTCGTCGTCTGCTATCTTGGCCTTGAAGGATTAGCATTGCCATTTGAACTAAAATCTTGAACATATATAGTAAAATCTTTACTACATTGCTAATTCAATCTTTATCGTGAGTGCTTTATTCACTTGATAATTATCGAAACTAAATGGCAAAATGGGAGATAGTTATTACAGGATATAAATAACGGGATTATTTTGTTAGAATCAAATGCTTATCCAAATAATGGGTGATTTTGGGGGAAAATAACTATAATTGCTTTTGGGTGGGTGGAGGATTTGCTTCCTGAAGGATCCGTATACCAACATTTGTCCGGCTCCATATAGTTTGATCATAAAATTTTATACTCCTCTATATACCTTAAATGCTCTGTAGGAAAATTTAAGCAGTTGCTTTAAAATCGACTAAGATATTTTCGTTAACTGGAATAATGATAGAGGATTGGGATATATATTGTATAAAAAATTCGAGGGGCACCACTTATTCATGGAAGCATGCTTCACAATGCAATTTTCTTTTACTTCGATGGAGATTGTAAAAACTAATATAGAGGAAAATGGAATACAGATCTTCAAATGCCTTATTCCGGAATCCAGCTAAAAGGACAATCAAACTTTTATTCCCGAGATATTTTAATATTTGGTTTTTCCTTTCACCTACTCACGGCACCAGCTGTAGAAATTGTGGTTTAACTAATACCCTGATAGGCTGAGTAGTTGGTGTGGATAGCTTTTGCTCGAACGACCCGAACTAGAGCTTCACGGATAGTAATGCCTTTTTCGCTTGTTAAGCGCCCATCTACCTTGCGTAATTTACCCGGTCAAGCGACCTACATCTAGCACCCCATAGCTGGGCTTATTCGGGCACTTGATCACTGTAAATAAGGTTTTTATCATACAAAGCTAAGCCTATTTGAATCAAGATTATAAGACCTTTGTGCATGAAATTGATAAGAAGTTGGTTTGATCTCAAAGCTGTTTAATTTCTCAAGATAAAGCTACTAGCAATTATATAATCATTGATAACTTACAATCAGGGTATTAGAATGGGGAATCATTTCGTGCTTATGCCATCCATTCGTGTATATTTTCAGGAAAAATTATTGGAGAATTCATTTTGGGAAAATAGGTATATCATAGTTTCATGAAAAAATTTCTGAAAATTATGTCTTTCTGAGACTATGATTTGTCAATAAAACAAATTTTTTAAACCTTTTGCCAAAATGTGATAACCTCCTCATCTTCCTCAATATAAGTTATTTTCGATACGAAATAATATATTCTGATTGTATTCAAGGTGCTTTGCAGTCATCAGTATCTATTATATCCATCATCGATTATCTATTATGCAAAGTTAATACTTAAATTTCGTTACATATCGACCTTCCATCAACAGCAGCTATTTTATTCTACTGCTGCTATCTTTTACAAATCAACTAATAATGAATTGGGTTAGCCAAATTTACTTGAACATTGACGGTTATCAAATAAATCTCAGGCAATGATACAATATCTTAAAGGCTGTATCATGAGTCTACAAGCACCCTGTCTCCACAACCCCTAAAACAGAAATGACTTTCCTATTTGCTCAGCGTCGGAATGGCCAGGGCAGGGGGGTTGAAGGAGAACAACCGCCCCCCCCCCCCCTTCCCTGGAAAGTGTCTACTTGGTCCCTCTTACGAAAAAAGTAGCAATTGAAAAATTATAGTATATATATATATATATATATATATATATATATATATATATATATATATATATATATATATATATATATATATATATATGTGTGTGTGTGTGTGTGTGTGTGTGTGTGTGTGTGTGTGTGTGTATGTTTTGTATTTGTATTGAAAAGTTGAGACGTCAAATGATTATACAGAATTAAAATATGGCAACTCGATTTGTAACATTTGTATACTTTTGCTAACAAAGACGGCCCTTTACTCTCTGATTCGCTAAGGTTTGAGAATGCTCCGCCCATTTCGTAGAAGTTGTAAGAAGAGCAACTCCTTGTCCGTTTTGTCATGGGAACACTAGAGACATCTGACGAAAGATTTCCCCTGAGTGTCGGCGTTCTTTTGATTCTAACTGTACATTTGGCTATATGTTATTCCTTTACTTCCTCCCAACCAAGCAAAATCACTTAAATTAGTCGTAATGACATAAGATAAGAAAGCAAGTACATCTAAGATGTTCCTTTAGGTATCTTTAATTAAGTGGATAACTTATACCTAGTGCATTGTTACATATTCTTGATTATTCAATCTTATCTCACTATCAGTAATATACATATTCCATTTTTGCATGCCTTAATTACATTAAAACTTCTGTCCAATTATCATGAAAAATTTAAAAACTTTTTTTTTCTATTGGCAGGAACCCTGGATATCAAAATTACGGCTGTACAAATTATGTTGGAATGGGGACATCAATGATGTGCGCTGTTCCCCAAGGACAATGAAAGGTTTGTATGACTGTTTGTTATATTATTATTTATTGGTAGCGCAACAATATACAGCATTATATGTCTACAGTAGTACTTCATTCCGGGAGTTCGCTTGTAACGTAACAATCTTGTATCCTAATATTTCCTATAAGAAATTAAGAAAATTCAATTGATACATTCCATAGGTCCATGAATACACATCTACATTAATTTTCAAAGATTTTTATATGATAAATATAAAGGAAAAAAATGCGCTTTACCTTTGAAGAGACTCGTGAGTGACTTAAGGGAGATTAGAAAGGGCGAGGAGAATGAAGAGGGGTTTACTGCTTGGAAGAATAATCTTCCACCATGAGCAGTTCTGGTAATCATCGGAAATTCTTTCTCCTGAACAACATATACTATCATCAATTGAATCATTTAATTTAACCTTGATAGAAACTTGGTCATCTTTTTTAATACTCTTGCTGTTAATTTAAACAAAGAACTTTTATAACATTTATAGGGAAGATTGGTTATGCCTTCACTTCAAAATTACACGAACATGGATAACAATCCAATGAACACAAATAAAACACCGTTAGAGTAGTATATGAATACTGTGTAACTAATTTTTTGTTAATCGTGTTAGTACTTCTGCGTAAAATGCCCATACATCCCAAATTTATGCTTGCATGTCGATGTGATACTCGTAACCCAATTCAAATGTACATGTTAATAACCTGATTTGATGGCATTCAAAGTTACAGCACACATAACCTGATGTGTGTATATAAACCAAATAAAGATAGCGAGAAAATTCCGATTGAAGAAGGAGTTAGATAGGAGATCCCATGTCTCCTAAATCATTCACAGGGTGTCTAGAAGTTTTTAAGGATTTAGATTGTGAAAATTTAGGAATTAATATTAATGGGGAATAAATCAATTACTTAAAATTTGCAGATAACATAGTTTTGTATAGTGAATTATAGGAGGAATTTCAAAAGATGAAAGAAGGTTTGAATAGAGAAAGCAAAAATGTAAGTGTGAAAATAATTAGGAGTAAAACTACGATAATGTTCATTGAAAATAAAGAAAATCAACAAATAAGGGTTATGGAAGATTCTCTAGAGATTATGAATGAATATATGTACTTACGACAGAGAATAACACGAGACTGACATTAAAATAAGAATAAGCATGGGATGGAGAGCTTTTGGTCAACATCATTAGATTATGAAACTTGAAATGCTACTTTCTCTATAAAGAAAAATATTTAATTACGTGGTTCTACTAGTAGTAACTTGGGCATCAGAAACTTCGAGCCTTAGCAAAACCTTAGAACATAAACTAGTTACAGCTCAGAGAGATATGGAAAGAATAATGATTGGGATAGCAAGGAAAGACAGAAAAAGAGCAACAGGGATACGAGAGCAAACTAAAGTAGAGGATATTCTAACAACATGTAAGAAAAAGAAATGGACATAGGCAGGATATATAAAGAGGATGACAGATAATAGATGGGCAAGAAGAATAACAGAATGAATCCCAGAGATCGCAAATGAAGCAGGGGAATGAAGAGAAGACGATAGAGTGACAATCTAAGAAAATTTTTGGACATAGACTGTCATAGAGAGACCATATCTGGGCCCATTTCCTGCAGGGGACTAGAAATGGCTGGTGATGATGTTAATAATATTATATAAACACACAGACATATATATATACATATATGTATGTATATATACATATATATGTATATATATATATATATATATATATATATATATATATATATATATATATATATATATATATATATATATATATATATATATATATATATATATATATATATATATATATATATATATATACACATATATATATTATATATATATATATACAGTATATATATATATATATATATATATACATATGTATATACACAAATGAGCGTGTGTGTATTTCTGTTATATCCTCCATTTCTTTCTTAAGTTAAGCCTCAAATTTATATTAATACCAAATTTACTCCACTATGGGAATATCAATTCTAAAAGGGAATTGTATTTGACATATGCTAGGATTCGAGTCTATGAATTGTTACATAACCAAATAGTGGGATAGTATATATATTGGGATAGTGATAAGTCGTTTGTTTACTTATGTATCTATTCAGAGGCATAGGTCTGAATCGTGGCTCCGTTTGATTCACTTTTCAAATATGATTCTTTTTTGGATCTGTTTTCAGAGAATTGAAGGAATTCGATATCAATTTTCAAGGACTTATTATAATTATTATTATTATTATTATCATTATTATTAGCTTAGTTAAAACCCTAGTTAGAAAAGCAGTATGGTATAAGCCCAAGGGCTCCGACGCGAAAAATAATACAGTAAGGAAAGGAAGCGGATAGAATTGTGTGCCTGGGTGTGCTCCCAAGCAAGAGAACTCTAACCCAAGATTAAAGAACAAAGGTCTGATTCTGGAGTGTTCTTCTCCAAGAAGAGCTACTTAACATTGCCAAAGAGGCTCCTCCACCTTCATCTAGAAGAAAGTAGCCACTAAACATTTACACCACAGTAGGTAAGCCTTTGAGTGAAGAAGAACGTTTCGGTTATCTTAGTGTTGCCAAGTGTATGAGGAAAGGGGAAAAGTTTAAAAAATAGACCAGACTATTCGTTTTATATGTAGGCAAAGGAGATAATCTAAACCTGAGAGGGATCCAATGTAGTATTATCCGGCCAGTTAGAGGACCCAATAATTCTCTAGGGGTAGTATCTCGACGGGGTTTGTGTGCTTGCATATTTTTCTACATAC
>NC_090725.1:282019134-282026634 GCF_036898095.1 Palaemon carinicauda
ATTTTGAAATAGTGTATTCGCATTTTTGGCCTAAGGACCTGGTTTAACCAAATTTGTGCATTGCTTTATTCTATGTGAGTTTTTCAAGCCTCACCTGAGAGGCTTACAGGAGTCTTCAGAATCGTATTACATCAAGTCACTTATACTTGCATAAACTTTTTTTTTTTTTTCCGTATGACAGACAATCCTCTTAGAAAGGCACGTGGTGGTCATTCTAAGGTAAATGTGGAGACAATGTCTCCTTTAAAGGAGCACTTGAAGGTGGTTGGTGACCCAGTTCTCAGAGTTCTCCTTCGTTCTTTATTAATGGCAATGTGATCTATCTGATTTTTGTAAATGTCACATGTATACTTGTGGATGTTCTTGTGTTGAAAAAGAGTACCTCCAATAACAAGATTGTTTAGTTCCAACGATTGACTGGGGATTCGACAGAGAGGCGGGATTTGTTTCCCTTCGTATGTGAGACTGGTGGTCTTCTTTTCTTTTCAAGATATAGTGGGGCTTATGTATTAATTCTCCTTCATAATGGACTTCATCCTCTGTGTATAGGGTTCATTGCACTCTCATACTTTTACTAAGAACCACTTCAGTCTATACCAAAAAGGGGATTAAGTTTATTGATTTTTAAGTGAAGCTATTGTAACAGCTGTTTAATGAAGTTATTCATATTTATCCCTTATTGTGTCATATTAGATAACAAAGATTATTGTACAGAACATTGGTGTGCTATTTTATGTCTAGCATGTTTTATTTTATTATACTTCATTATCATAATATTAGAAGTTTAACTAGCGTAATACGTAATCATTATAAAAATCAAGAAAAATGGAACAAAATCTTATTTGATATGGATCCAAAATTTTCAGCTTTAGATTGTTCATCGGATTAATTCAAAGACCAAAGTGTTCAACATTCCGTCTAGATTTCATTTCACATCAAATGAGCTCTTCTGGCTATGTTAAGTTAGTCAGAGATATCCGGGATTTAGTGTTATATATGCGACAAGGGCTTTGGGTATTAAGCGTGTTGATATATGTATTTATAAACGAAGCATTTCTGCTTTAATTAATCTACATTTCCTCTCTGCAGGTAGACGTTGTGTACACAAAAAAATTAGTCGATGTTCATGGTTTTGTTTAAAGGTTTTGAATAAAAAATCAATAAAAAATATATTACATACTTTGGTTAATAGAATATCTTATAGAATTAATATTTGTATCTCTCTCTCTCTCTCTCTCTCTCTCTCTCTCTCTCTCTCTCTATATATATATATATATATACACATATACATACATACATATATATATATATATATATCCTATATCAAACGTAGTTTAGTAGATGAGGGAATTTTCATACTTGAAATATATACATATTGAAACAGCTCTACACTAATAGGTTTTCTTTACTGATCTGTAAAATGTATAGCACGGTTGAATTTATATTTTAGAATTGAACCCTTATTCTTTGTTTATCCGTCATGTTTACTGCGTAATATAATTGGATTAATAACACATTCACTATCTATATCAAAACAGTGAACAGAAGCATTAATATGACTCAAAAGTAACATGAAATAAAATAGTTATCCCCATTCTCCGTTAAAATGAAAAAGGAATTTTAATGTCAAGCCAAGTGCTCCATAAGACTGTAGAAAATATCTTAAATAAAAGTTGACTGTAATCAGGATCAATCCATTATTCGGAGATGGGAAGAGCATTCTTCAAGTCCTACGGGTGATTAAACCCATCCAGTGACGTTAGTGACAAGAAAGACGTCTATTCGGGTCCTGCCTTGAAGCACCTGGGGGTCCCCTACGAGAAAAAAGATTGCTCTTAATAAGGGTAAAAGCTTTAGAACACCGATAATGATTCTGGAATTGTGATAATATGAGAAAGCTGGAGAGAAGTTACGGCAATTGCTTTGTTGGGAAATAGTTGCTCTTAACTGACAGTTAAATCCTGGGAATTAATTTTTTCTAATCTGTAAAATGACTTCTCATAAGATGGTAGTAACCAATTCGTAAATTAGAATTTTATTCATTGCTAGCCAGTCTTACAGACGGGTATACATTAACTAAGCCTGTCAATCAACAGACAGGCAATCAGGCGGACGGAGAGGGGTTGGGGAGAATCTTCCCCTCTCATATCTGATACAAGTTTATATAAAGCAATACTCGAAAATTATTTTTGCTGTACTACTCTGCTGGTGAACACATGGATAAGTGTCTGCCTATCTATATATAAATGTGTATATATATATATATATATATATATGTGTGTGTGTGTGTGTGTGTGTGTGTGTGTAATTCCTGGCATGCTGAATGGCATTGCCAAATATAATATATAACTACATGGTGTCTCCCCACCTCTCTTACGAGAGAGAGAGAGAGAGAGAGAGAGAGAGAGAGAGAGAGAGTAGTTTTACCATGGTGAGCATTTAAACAATGATGTACACGCGAAAACAAAAATTTTCCACAAATTTTGGGAACTGCCGTGTTGTAGTTAGGGAAAGGGGTGGGGGTGAATGGTTGAATATGTGTACATGTGTGTGTATGTGCATATTTATCTAAATATTTAGCCGTCATTGTTCACGTGTCACATACATACACATCCATATATACATTTATGTATATATATATATATATATATATATACGTATATATATGTATATATATGTATATACATATATAAATATGTGTATATATACATATATAAATATGTATACATATATATGTATATACATATATGAATATATATATACATATATATATATATATATATATTTATGTATTTATATATATATATATATATATATGTATTTATATATATATATAAATACATATATATATATATATATATATGTATGTTTACACACAGTATATATATGTATGTGTATATATATATATATATACACGTATATATATATGTATATATATGCATATATATACGTATATATATATATATATATATATTAATGAGAGATAGTATAATACAAAGAATTAAACTGACCTCTTTTAAGGGATTGTGGCAAAGCAAAGCAGTATATCTTGTGCCAGTGTCTTGTTTTTTGACGACCTGCCTTGAATCACACCGAACTACATGGGTTTTGAGCAATGATAATATATTGAGGTTCAGCCATTGTAGTTTATCACGAACATACCATTTTGATGAAAATTTTATTTTTTCCCCCTTTGAAATTTTCTAATCATTTTCCACTTTTTTATTATTTCATAGAATAGTAGACAACTTAAGTTTAAAGCCTAAACTAAAAGAGATTTATTTACTTTTGACATTGTTAAATTATGCTGTAATTGATTATATTTACAAACTATATTTTTTTAAGGCAATGAATATTTCTCCAGTGGGATGCTTTTGATATGATACAGTTTTCAAGTAACCAGATACTGCTAATGATTGAAAAAATATCATAGAATATATGAATGAGAGCATGTCTCATTCAAATATCTGAGGAAATTAGAAGCTTTACACAAAATTGATATTATGTGTACACACCGTTATCTTTCAATGCCAATAGATGTCAGGATGCCTGAAACTAAACCAATCAATCAATCAATGCCAAATATATATAAAGAAGGTAAAATGATAGGTTATCAAAGAAATTTCGAATTCAATTTAGCTACAAACGATGAAAGAAAATACTTTTTATGTTTTCTTTCTATTTATTTTGTTTTAATTAAAAACAACCTCATTACCACGTTTGTGAATGACGTCATAGCCTCCTTCGGATGGACAAAGGAATATGAATATGGAATCTCTTATTGATGGGCAGACTTTAGGGTGGAGAGAACGATAATTAAAATGATATGTACGATGGAAATTATGAATTCGTAAGCTAAACCTCCTTTGTTCATTCCCCTCGCAGGCATGGTGAATTACACTGCAAGATATTTGCGATAGTAGACTTTTTCAGACTTATAAGAAGCATTAATATCATATCTGACATCTGGTGTTAAACTTTGCAATTATAATGAGGCAACGAATTTGGAGCAAATTGGAAATTAATCAGTTGTAAGAAATATATGAAGCCCCGCTACTCTCTCTCTCTCTCTCTCTCTCTCTCTCTCTCTCTCTCTCTCTCTCTCTCTCTCTCTCTCTCTCTCTCTCTCTCTCTCTCTCTCTCTCAAGCGGCATTAGTTTATTGCCTGCATTGAGAAAATTAATGCAAAAGATTTTCAGACGGGGAGAATTATAATTACAGTAATTCATTAGAAGGTATAGTAATTAGTTTATCACTCTTTATTTCCTTTAACTTTTAAAACAAACCGTAATACAGTGTAACATTGCAAAGCGTTTTCTTAGATCAGAACTGAAAATCAAATTCTATCAAAGCTCTTCAAAGTTAATGTATCTCTCCATTTTTAACAGAATAACAAATAAAGAAGAACATTACTATTTGGGAAAGCTAAAATGTTAAACTATTCTAGTATTTTTATTTCATAGTGGATATGAAGCTAGTTGCTTGTTTTTATAATGTTGGAGGTATGTCTGATAATCAAATAGCTGATGAGAAATAAGAGGTAAATATGATTATGAGACATGAGTTGAGAAATGTAGGTTATAAAGGTTTAAAGGCCGCTCATTAATGGCATGGACATGGGATAGTGACATTGCCCTATACAGCAGGACAATGCCCTAGAGACTGACCAAAGCCCCACTCTCCACCCAAGCTAGGACCAAGGGAGCAAGGCAATGGCTGCTGATGACTTAGCAGATACTCCTATAGGCTCCCCTAAACCCCCCAACTTTAGCTCAAAAGGATGGTGAGGTTGCAGCAACCAAAGGAACTAATGAGTTTGAGCGGTACTCGAACTCCAGTCCTGGCGATCACCAGTTAGGGACGTTACCACATCGGCCACCATATTCCTAAAACATAATTACGTGAAACATCTATAGGACAAGTGACCTATTAACAATAAAGTGAGAATATCATATCAGGGGAAAATATATATAGTTTTTTGGAGGTAACGTTAAAGAAACACAGATAGAAATGGTATATGATAAGTTTGCAAAATACTATGATGTGGTCAAGAGGAAATCATAATGTGGTGCATTGTACTGATAGATGACAAGAACATGTGCAGATACGTAGAAGGATTAATAAGATTGGCAAGGATAGGAATGAAAAAAGAAACAATGATGAACAATGAAAATGAGAGCTTCCATGGTTCATGACGTATTGCGTTTTACTGGAAGAATATCTAATAAACAAATGGATCTTATAATAAAATGTGCAGGTTAGGATATCATATCCAATCTTCATCTCATACACTTTCAAGATTTACACGCGTATGTTTTTAAGCTAAGAAGGCCTTTAGTTATGACGTTTTAAGCTGTAAGACATTCTCTTGAGACATTGACTAATGGAAAGACTCCGGGAGATTACAGGGTTATGGTAGCTCTTTTAATTGAGTGTCTAGGTTTTGCACGAAAAAAGGGAATGTATATACTGTATATACAAACAAAAATGTTAGAAGGAGCAATGCATGTCATACGTATGATGGAAAAACAGAAGTAATTGGATGTTAACAATTTGATGATTGTATGATGTGTGAAGTATTGAATTACAGAATATGTAAAGCTGCTTCGGTAGCAGAATGTATCTAAATAATTGAAAACCTACTTGAATTGTCTGTGGAGGAAATAGGGGAGAGTATATAAAAGGATTGTTTAAACAACTCTCCTTTAAAGAAAGGAATTATGGATCCTGAAAAGAAGGAAACCTACTTGTATCTCTTAAGATAAGCTGCTTGCATCGTGTATGTGGTACTGTATAGTAATAGTTAGGATGAAAAATCAATCTTACATTTTCCCTCTTGTGCTTATATGAACCAGCCACTTCTTTCCATCATCTGTTTTACATTTCGTTGCTCTATCATCACGATTTCAATTTACCATCATGACTTAATCTTGTCCACTTTTCTCATATATTAAACAATTTTCAAATTATATATTACCTACTGAATTTCATATCAGCTACACCCAATCATTAGAGTATCATACATGAACAACAAGCGTCCCAATTTACATTTGGGGGGGGGATTGCAATAGTAAAATATGACAAAAGAAGAGAGAAGAATCAGCTTTAGTTACATTGGAGTAGGCATAAGAAATGACATTATCAACTCATTTCAATCTATTACTTAAAATACAATAATAATGTTAAGAAAAGTTCCACCTGTCCCAATCTTTTGAAGTTTGTAAACAAGGGCCTCATAATTAACACGGTCAAATACAGTATTATAATTAAGCACTAGGTTTAATCATTTTTAATAATTTCATCCAATCAAGTCATTTGTTTTCAAAGTTTAACCGGGCCTTTTTATCAAGGTCCAATGAGGCCTTTTTTCGCACCACATTATCTGGTTGCCATGTATATTAACCCAAACTTTACATCAACCATACGCAGATATGATAAGAATGACCAATCTAACTTGTAAACCATAGAACTTTTTTTTTTTTCATTTTGTCTTGAACTTAATCAGCTATCCCTTATCCTTGTCTAAGCCAATGGGTCTTCTTCAATGTACCAAAAATGCTTTCACAATCATAATCCGATAATAGGCCACTAGAAAGTTAAGGTGAATTTGCTACATCTCTCCAAATCAGGTTTTTGAAGCAAACATTTCCAGCTATGCGAAATGTTAGGAGAAATTTTAATTTTGTGAATTCAGTTTCACTCCTGTTCATGGCTCAGAAATTTCCTCAGTGAACACAGTATTGTTTGTTCTTTTGAGGTATGGATCTGGATTGCAAAGGATCCCAAAAATCTACGTGTTGAGTTACCAGCAGCTATTGTCTGGTACTCCATGGTACTAGCTCGGATGAAAAGGTTGTTTGTCTACTATCTATTTGTTTAGTATATGCTCAGTTTTTATAACACTTATAGTTGAATGACCTCAGTCTTAGCCCTATATGCCAATAACGGCCTTGAAGCTGATATATATATATATATATATATATATATATATATATATATATATATATATATATATATATATTTCTTTTTTTTACACAACCGTGTTGTTCATAACATATCAATACTATTCTACAAAGCCCGTGGAATTCTGCGCCAAATAATATCGGGCCTTAATGAAGGTTTTCATCACTTTCCTCAATTTAGTTGGATGGCGTAACTTTAATTTTGTCACTGGACTGGCGTTCCTAATTATAAGGTCAAAACTCGTTATAACTAATACGACAAACCTTTACACCAAACATGGAATAATGTTTTCTGACCATTTTGATATTCTATGATAACCGAAAGGTTTTAATTTGGCTGAAAATTGTAAATGACTATTAAAAACGACTTTTTTTTTCAGCTCGGAAATAAAAATTTAAAATTGCCTTGAAATTTGTATTTCCGTTATTTTTAAAACAATGAAATCTGTGTTTGATATTAATAATAACTAGGGATAGTAATTCTTATGGCAATCATTATCGAGTATATTACTATTTTTCAGGTTAAACAAACACACTG
>NC_090725.1:282029134-282036634 GCF_036898095.1 Palaemon carinicauda
ACATTCCGATGTTTATTTCACCTCGCTTCTTTCAAAAACAGGAAAGAAGAGTCATTTAGGATTTACATATTCATGTTTTTGTTTTCAAGTAATGAGAGAGCCTACAAAGAGATACTTGTGGACATTTTTTATTTTTATTTGTTTTTTCTTTCCATATATGATTTTTTAGTGGCAAATGCCTTAGTCGTACTTAAGGTTTTTTTATTATGTAGACATTTGTGGTCTTTTAATTATTATCATTATAATTTTATTAATTTAAGTGTTCTTATTGTTATTTTTTATTAGTATTATTTTTATTATTATTTTGATTATTACTGTTATTTTTATTATTATTTTTATTATCATTATTTTTATTATTATTATTATTATTATTATTATTATTATTATTATTATTATTATTATTTGGATATATAAGGTATGAAATGATCAGAAATAATTCTTTTTTGCTTTTATTTTATACAGTTTTAATATTATAAAGAACTAAATGGGAAATAACAAAAAGTTCAACTACAAACAAAGCGATGTTGATGATTAATTTATATATAGGAATCATATTATATATTTCATAGTCAAGGTTTAATAAAAATATTGGGTGTACGTAATAACATGGTATTATAATTTTCATGATAATCTTCATAATCAAACACAAGTAATATGAAATCTCTAGTTATTGAACACCAAAGCAAGTAATTATTTGACAGCAGTGACAAAATCAATAGCAATACACTTTATATAAGTCACCAAGTTATCATTTTATAGTTTTATATTTTTCCCTATTCGTTTTTTTTTTAATTTTTAGAAATATAGGTCCTGTCCAAGAAATGATTAATGATGGGTGTTTTCGGAGAATGGCCATATTTGAGGATAATGATCTCTCGTTCGAGAGACAATTAAAAGGAAAAACTACATTCCCTTTATATCTTTTTCTTCCATTATATGTATATATTTATACACATTTGTATATATAAATATATATAATGTACATATATATTACTGTGAGTATGTATATATATATATATATATATATATATATATATATATATATATATATATATATATATATATATATATATATATATATATATATATATAACGAGAAAGGCATATGCAAGCATTTAAATCAATTTTGTACGAGGGAGTAAACCAAAAGAATATGTGAGATGTCTAACTTCACTTCCGCATGAATATTAAGATCAAACGAATTACAGTGGTAAAACTTTAGTTAGTAAAAATAGAGATTGGTAAGGTAGAATCCTATTTAATAAAGTTAGGCACAGGATAGTGGGGTTCATTGGGAATACAATTTTGGTGTAGGGAAGGATGGTGGTGCAAGTTAAAATGTTTTTTGAAACATCAGAGACTTAGGTAAATGCCTATGATAGAAGAGATGTAAAAGCAATATGGAGGGCATTGGCATTTTCATTTACAGATTATAGATTTTCTAGAGCAATTAGAAGTTTTATGATAAAGCTAACATGTGTTTGAGTATGTAGGCTAGAGAGTGACTGGTTTGGAGAAAAACAGTCGTAAATTAAGATTACTTATACTTAAATGCCTAATACTTTTCAAGATCATTATGGGCGAAACTATGTGATAAGTCAGTGAGTGATAAGTAGATCTACCCTCAATATTAAAGGGTTTGAAAATCGGTTATGAATAGGATGTGGAAGGGTGGATGTTTGCAGGTGATATTGCGCTGATGGACAGTAAAGTTACTGCAAAATGTTGAAAGGGTTTGTAAGAGGAGGATGTTGAGAGTAAATGCAAGAAATAGTAAGTTAAGTAGATTAGCCGGAAGCAAACAAAATGTAGTAACAAAAATTAGTATCGGTAATGCATGAATTGAAGTAGTTTATTCATATAGGTATATAGGAGTATATGTTTTGGGTTTTGGCAAGATGAGAGAAGGGGTGAGTCTCAAAAGAGGATGGGAAGTGAATGTAGATGAATATGTGCTAATATGGGCATGATATTTGTTTCAATTGCTGAAGTCAAGAAATAAATGAAGGGATTGTTGAATTAAGTCTCCCCCATGAAAGTGAAATGTTGATGTTGAATATGAAGAAAGAAAATGTTTGAAATTTTTGAAGCTAAATATTTTGGTCTAAAAAGGGATTGATATTATTTTTGGGATAATCCTGGATCGCCTCCTTTTACGAGGACATATTTCAGTTTATTATTATTATTATTATTATTATTATTATTATTATTATTATTATTATTATTATTACTTGCTAAGCTACAACCCTAGTTGGAATAGCAGGATGCTATAAGCCCAGAGACTCCAACAGGGAAAAATAGCCCAGTGAGGAAAGGAAACAAGGAAAAATTAAATATCTTAAGAACAACAACATTAAAATAAATATCTCCTATATTATTATTATTATTATTATTATTATTATTATTATTATTATTATTATTATTATTACTTGCTAAGCTACAACCTTAGTTGGAAAAGCAGGATGCTATAAACTATAAAAACTTAACAAAACAAAAGGAAGAGAAATAGGATAGCGTAGTGTGACCGAGTGTACCCTCAAACAAGAGAACTCTAACCCAAGACAGCGGAGGACCATGGTACAGAGGCTATGGCACTACCGAAGACTAGAGAACAATGCTCTTGATAAGTATAATATATTGTGTGTGTATATATATATATATATATATATATATATATATATATATATATATATATATATATATTATATATATAATATATATATATTATATATATATATATTATATATATATATAATACAGTATATATATATATATATATATATATATATATATATACATAATATATGTGAGCGTGTGTAGTTATAGTTCATATCTGTTTGTTTTTCTTTATTTCACTTGCATTGAATGTTTTGGGGAGAAGCCTAATCTATATTATAAGGACACCAAATAATTAATATTTCGAGTTGGATTTGTTTTTCTTTTTTTATTTTTGTCAATTAATGAATATAGTATCATTGTGAAACTTTAACTTTCCTCCTATGTTATACCTTTTGAAGCATAAAGGGTAGTAATTTTAGTCTCCTAACAAGGCATCTTAATGTTGAGAAAATTTCCAGCTGTTGAATACTTGTTTCAGAATCAGATTGTAAATGAGGATGCAGATTTCATTAAGGGGAATGTTTCGTTACTTTATCTTTTGCGTTGACGAATCAAGCGATATCATTTACGAAATTTTTATGCTTTAAAAAGGGTTCCTTACCAGCCACTTCAACTTACAGATATTGTTTGATATTCGTGTATTCCAATTTGATGTAAGAAAAAGTGCTAATGAAACTGCTAATGCACAAATAGTTTCTTACGTAATATATACATTCATACATACAGGAGAAAGAGAAAGTGTGAGAAGAGATCGTGGAGGCTGTAGAGACAAAGGGGGGGGGGGGGTTTGTGAAGAAAACGAGAGAAATGGAAAAGAAAAATCCCATTCTACCAAGTCCTAAGGTAGTACTAAACCCGGGTCGTAAAGAAAAGATGGTTTTGCAGCTGTAGCACATTGAGAGAGAGAGAGAGAGAGAGAGAGAGAGAGAGAGAGAGAGAGAGAGAGAGAGAGAGATTCAAATAATCTCCCAAGGAATATAAGACATAACTAAGTGATAATTACTTCTTTATTATTGATAATATACAAGTTATAAACACTGAAAGTTTTATCACTCCTACCTGACTCATTCTTTTTTATTTGTATATTTGTTCATTTATTTATTTAGTAATCAGTTCATAAATTTATTACTTTCGTATTTATTTAATATTTATTCATTTTACCTTCCTGGATGAATTAATGATAAAAATCAATTATACTTTTCTTCAGGAAACAATAAATATCCTTGCTAATCAGCATTATGAATTAACTTTTATACAGCAAATGAATCTGTTCGTTTTATCAATAATAATTTACTCGCGATATATGTATTGTTAATTTTTTTGCCATCGGCATTTTTTCGATTTGTCTTTAAAAAAAGTAACTTCGATTGTTTACATATGAAGGACATTTGTTGATTAATATTTTCCGACAATCGGTACAGTGTAAAAAATGAGAGATCTTGGTTTTTTAAATATTCTATTCACTACCTTTTATTTTATTGTCTTCATTGTATCCTTGTGTACATTTCTTTGAATTCTCCATTATTTTGTTTAAAGTTTCCATCAATAGAAAACGAAACTCATCATACAAATTGAACAAACACCAAATTTACATAGCAGGGAATTTTTTTTTTTTTTTTATGAGAGTAATATTTGGATATGGAATATATTATAATATTCCTTTTTGTTTCATATTTATACTATGATATAAAAAAGGATATTGTTCGGTTAGTTTTCATGTTTGATTTTCCTTTGTTTTATGTGGTTATTTGCGTTACTTCATATAAATGTACATTGAAACCAAATCCAATATATGTTGAAGCATTTTATACAGCTATTTTCCTATGCATGAACGCTTCTTTATATACTGTAGTAATTTGCGTTTATGCAGTCGTAACTCAAAGAGGAAACAGTAACTTTTCGCAAATATATGCCATTGCATTATTGCACATCAAACGACTTTCACATATACAGTATTTGCCATATGATTATTGTATATGAAACTAACACCAAATATTGTTCTTGGGAGATTATGCCTTCTGTTTTTTTAGTTCTGCATTTTAATGCTCTTCATAATTATAATGATAATTTTATAGGCTGTTGGTTGTCCAGGGTACCATCCACCCGTTGAGATACCACCGCTAGATAGATATTGGGTTCTTTGACAGGGCAGACAGTACTACATTGGAACCCCTTCTCTAGTTATGGCTCATTTTTCCTTTGACGACACATACGTCGAATAGTCTGGCCTATTCTATAAACATTCTCTTCTGCCCTCATACATCCAGCAACACTGAATACACTGAAATTACCAAATAATTCTTCTCTCTCAAAGAATTAACTGCTGCACTGTACTAGTTCAGGAGCTACTTTCCTCCTTTTAAGGGTAGAAGATACTCCTTTGCTATGGTAAGCAGCTCTTCTAGGAGAAGGACAATCCGAAATTAAACTATTCTTTTGTAGTTTTGGGTAGTGCCATAGCCACTGCACCATTGTCTTCCATTGTCTTTGGGTAGAGTTCTCATGCTTAAGGGTACACCTGGGTATAGTATTTTATCTTATTTCTCTTCTTGTTATTTTTGAAGTTTTTATAGTTTATATATGAAAGATTTATTTCAATATTGATATCTGTAAACATCTCTTGTAGCCTATTTCCTTCCCTCACTGGGCAATTTTCCCTGTGGGAACCCTTTGGCTTATAGCATCCTGCTTTTCCAACTAGGGTTGTAGCTTAGCAAGTATTATTAATAATAATAATAATAATAATAATAATAATAATAATAATAATAATAATAATAATAATAATAATAATAATAATAATAATAATAATAATAATAATAATAATAGTTTCGTACTTGGAGAGTATTTGACTTGAACTATTTAAGCGTTTCAAGTTCTGACATTGAAAAAGCACTTGGCTGTACAGTTGCCTCAATGATTATAATTGAGTATCAAGTAGATTAGCGGACAGGTGAAATATTTGATCCTATTGATATTCTATAAAAACATACAATAAAAGGTGAAACCCCAGAAAATGATTTTACCGGACCAATTGTTAAAAAATTAAATTACACGTCCAAAAAGCAGGATTGTAGACGTTTTCGGTTATGTAATAGAAAACAAGATTGAAATTCCCGTATGCTATATGATTCTGATCGAACGATATAATTTCTTACTGTTAATTTCTTGAATATATGATAAAATATTCGATGAGAGTGAATAAAAAGAGTTGAAACCTGTTCCGGAAATTATCCTATATAAAGGTAAATGGAAAATCAATACTTAAGTCAAAAGTGAGACTTGATAAGGAGTATTATTGAGCATTTAAATTTCCTAGGCCGGTTTGAAAACTAACTTTTAAATGTAAGCCTAATTATCAAGAATTATATAGAAATTCCAAGATAATTTGGAAAAGAGAATTCCAAATGTTTTAAAAACTCCATAACAAGACTTTAGAATTCACGTCCGTGGAAGCATTTCATATAAGTCGTTGGAATAGCTGTTTCTTCCAGAAGTATATTCGCAGTTTTCCTTAAGATTAAGAAACGCTCTAATTTATTCCTTACTTTTTCTCTGAACCAAGTATAATTGCTTCCCGGTTATGATGGGCGTTTGTCCAGGGACTCCATTACTGTCATTACTGGCTTCGTCTTCGCAGTCCAAACTTAAATGTTGTCTGATTCAAGTCTCTTTCCAACTTTTCCCTTGGCAGTTTCATTTTTTGACTCCGTCCAGATAAGGTATTTTTGTTTCAAATTTTTTATTTTACTACTATTCTAATCTACATAAAAGCTCTCAAATATCTAGTTTAGATTCATTAGTCACATCATTATTCATTATTTTTTTTTTTTTTTTTATGTTGTCTGATTCAAATCTCTTTCCAACTTCCCTCCAGGCAGTTTCATTTTTCGATTCTGTCCAGATAAGGTATTTTTGTTCCAAATTTATTTTACTCCTATTCTAATGTACATAAAATTTCTCACATATATTATTTAGATTTATTAGTCATTTTATTAAAACTGAAATTTCTTGTTAAATGAATTAACCATTAGAATCCTATTCATTAATTTTTTTTCTTTATGTTGTCTGATTCAAGTCTCTTCCCAACTTCCCTCTTGGCAGTTTAATTTTTAAACTGTCCAGATAAGGTATTTTTGTTCTAATTTTTATTTTACTCCCTATTCTAATGTACATAAAATTTCTCACATATCTTATTTAGATTTATTAGTAATTTTGTTAAACTGAAATTTGTTGTTAATTGTGTTGACATCAGAATCCTATTCATTGATTTTTTTTACTAAGATTGGGCCCAATATTTTCCACTGGAGTAAGTTTTTCCTTTTCAAAAACTTTTACTTCGTAGGAACACTTAATTCCTATAAAAGAAAAAAACACTACTCTGTCTTAATCTTTTTTTCTTAGTTCACCTCTAAGCAGAGCTATAAAGTTATAAGATTAATTTTCAACGTTTCTTTGATTTACAAGAAAACGGTGTGATGGTTTCGAAAGACAAAATTAGATGGCCGTCCATTTAACTTCATGATAAATGTCAAAATGTCCAATATAAGTAAAAAAAAAAATCAATATGAAGTGGAAAATAGTTAAATTACTAGAAAAGAATATTTTGACCTTTCTCTCTCTCTCTCTCTCTCTCTCTCTCTCTCTCTCTCTCTGTTTTTCATCATTCGCCTTAATCCATTATAGAAAAAATTATGAAGTGTAAATTCGTGAAATCACTAGAAAAGAATATTTTGAACTTCACTCTCTCTCTCTCTCTCTCTCTCTCTCTCTCTCTCTCTGTTTTCATCATTCGCCTTGATCCCAATATGAAAAAATATATGATGTGGGAAAATAGTTAAATCATTAGAAAGAATATTTTGAGCTTCTCTCTCTCTCTCCTCT